>NC_141389.1:1415656-2015656 GCF_017979445.1 Akebia trifoliata | reverse complement strand
GACAAGGGGAATGGAGGAACAAGATTCATTTAGCCAACCTTGAATCTTTTGGATATATAAGGCTGTCATCATAATTTTTGTTGCACCACACTAATTACAAAATCATGATTAATTGAATGATATAATTTCTTTTGATAATCGAGTATCCTTGTGGACAACGGACCATGGTCTTGTTCAAGAATTAGTCCCGGGGCACGTGCATCGCCCGCACCAGGTAAGTGAGGGTGCACTATCGCGAGTGGCCCCTGAGAAATTAATGCTAATATTGATATCAAACTCACGATTTATAGACATTAATAGTTTATCGATCTAAAATCAATTTCAAGAAACATTTTACCCGTTTGAAAAAAAGTGTTTTAAATTCATTCTGCTTCGCTTTTTTTGTTGGAGCAAAAAGCCCTTCGAAGCCAAACACAAATTTTGATTTAGAAAATCCAAAATCAGAATCTAACACTTTGACTACGTAAATTAATCAAATTATTTGACATTAACTTTGCAAACATCGATAATATAGATTGTTAGATTGATTATTTATATATTATTTTATTATTTTTGATTATGATTATTTGTTGGAGATTATGATTGTTAGGGTTCGAAAGCTCCAGTAGAAACTGAAGGGTACAACCGGCTGATCTAGTGCAACTACATTAAGATAAACACATAGTGACAAACAGAAAAAATTAAATCTTATTTTATTTTAATTGATCACTTTGAACTACTATGAGGAGATAATTAGCTTGATTGGTGATTTGTAGCCGTTGGATTCATCAATTTTCTATCATTAGTTTTATGGACGGTTGTTTGTCTAGTCTCTGGGAAATATTAATTAATCTGATTTTGGGTGTGTAGGTCCACTAAAGGGAGGACGATGAAGCTAATGGTGGTGTACGTGGCAAAAACAGGGACTAGGAGTTGGATAACGCTACAAAACATCGGAACTACTGGATTCAGAATATTATTTTATTATATTACTTAGCCCTGAAACGCGGAAACTGCAGAGTATATCATATTCTTTCCTGCCTACGCGGATTCAAGAGAATTTAGAAAATGTGACATGACAAAAATACCCCTATAATTTTTACAAATCTGAATCTTACCCAATAAAGAGTCCAGGCAAAGAATATTTTACTATTTTTATTTTTTCTTGAAAAAAAAATATTTGAATTGTCAAAATTTATAGAACATCAATTTATTTATACCGATTGTATCAATCTACGTATATTTGCTTTCACCCATTCCTCTATCATAAGTGTAGGGTAGAAATCTGGTGAAGTCTTGATAGATTTTATCCTACTGATCCAAAATTGCTCTCTTGTCTCTCCTGTTAGTGTTGGTGTGGTATTTGTCAATAATTCTTCGCGTTTAAGTTAGAGTTGTAGAATAATAAAAATAATTGAAAGAATTTTCTCCCCTCTCTCGATTGGCTCCTCAATAGATCCTCTTGCCTCCCTTCATTCCTCTATTTATAGATTCCTTCTTCAAATTAGTATTTTCCTTTCCATCGAGATGTAATCTTGAAGAATTTCCTGGTTGCAAGGATCAAAAACAGAATTGAAATCTTTAAGATTGAGTTTATAATTTCAGGGAGATCTTTAGACTTGACACGCGTAAGTCAAGATTACGCAAATACTTAGATCAGGCCTGTCATGTCAGGTAGGTTAGGTATTTACTAATGCTACCTTGCCTTACCAAGCAAGTTAGACACCTCTATCTTGGTTTGAGCTGCTGCTGGATAGTGCTAGGACTACTTACTTACATATAATACCACTTAACCAATTTGGACATGTATAAGGTTTGGATAGTGTATTGTTATTATTCTTTACAATTACCTCCTCTCGAGGACATGCGAAGTCTTGCCATTTTCTTGAGATATGTATCTCTCTTCTGATTGGTTGCCACAACCTTCTATCATTACATCGACACTTACATGAGAAAATATAGAAATAGAGGGAAAAAAAGTTGGAGGAGATTCTAATTTTCCCATTAGAACTATGGTTTCATCCCTAGTCTAATATAGAATCTATTTTTTTCCTTAAAGACTAATAGATCCGTATAGGGATCAATCAAATGGTACAAGGAGCTAATTCATTAGAATTGTGTTCGAGGTCATCGTCCAAGATGCATCCAAAGTATGGGATAAGAGATTGGTCAAGTGGGGTGGTTATAAAATTGGTGTGTTATTAATAAAAATTGGCTTGGCACAGGTATGTGAGATGGGGATCAGGGTATTTTGGTAATTTTAATATTTGCGGGGTTAAGCGTGCTCTGTGTTTCGGTAGCTATATCTGCCATTTGTCAGATTAGAATTCGTTCATCCAGTTCTTGCCCCGCCATGGACAGCTTTCTCTTGCTTTTGTATATGTTACATCCGTACCTGTCTCCCGTCTTGGTCACACTATTTATTGCCACGTGGAATTAAAAGAAATCTGATTGGTGATCTATGACCATCGGAGATCACCAATCCGATTTGATTCGTTTATCAAAACGGTGAAACTCACAACTATGTTGATTTTGAGGGTGGTCAGAATTTCATGGGCGCATAAAAAAATGTGCCACATGGCGATATCTGGTGTAATCAATTCGAGGAACAGGTGTTTTGATTATGACCTTAGTTTTCTTCTAGAAATGTGGTTTTTCTCGAGTTACCACCCTCATGCATTAAATGAATTACTTATGTCTTCCTAACATTAGGTGAATTTAAACTTTTCTCCTTTGATAGTTGACTTTGACCAAGCTATTTTTTAATACAAAGGTAAATTACACTTTCACCCCCTGTGATTTGGCATAATTCTATGCCGATTTCCTAACATTTTGATAATTACACTTACCCCCTACATTTATCTTACGAGCTCACTTATCCCAATTTGTGTTTTTGTGGTAAATCAAAGAGTTAAAAAATGATTTTTTTACTTTTTGTAAATATAATTCTACCCTTCTTAAAAGAATATTTAAAAAAAAAACAAAATATCCCTTCGAATAAATGGATGACTTCACAAATGAGAGTGTAAGGGCTTAGCAAATAAGAGAGTAACATTCGAATTGTAACATTTTATGTGAAAGGGGAGGTAAGTGCAATTATAAAAATGTTAGAGGGTCAACATGAAATTATGCCAAATTATAGGAGGTCAAAGTGTAATTTACCCTTAATACAATAGTTATCATTTTTTTTAACATTTAGTTTAATGGACTACCAAAGTATCTAATCCTGTTCGCTTCCCATGCTTTCGCACCCTAGCGTCGGTAGAGATCCAGAACGTTGCCTTCGCTTTTGGCATTCCTTTGTAGATCTCCAGATTTCACCCCTCCACACAAAATTCCACTCTCCTCTGTTTCACTTAAGTGAATTGGTTTCGAGAGCGCGAAGCGAATTTTTTGGAACTTGAACTTTCAACTAGATTCACCGCCTACGTGCCCTTTAAGCTCAGTCATTCCGAAGAACACTTGCCCCCCGTCTTACCGTGGTTGCTGGCACGGAGCTGACATACCCCATTGTTTTTATGGGGTAAATCAAAGAATTAAAAAATGATTTTTTTACTCTTTGTAAATATAACTTTACTTTTCTTAAAATAATATTTTTTTTAGAAAAGAAATATCCCTTCGAATAAATGGATGAGTTTACACATAAGAGTGTAAAGGCTTAGAGGGTCAACATGAAATTATGCCAAATCACAGGGGTCAAAGTGTAATTTACCCTTAATACAATAGCTATAATTTTTTTTTTTTAAAGTTTAGTTTTATGTACAACTAGAGTATCTAATCCTGTTCGCTCCCCATGCTTTCGCACCCCAGCGTCGGTAGGGACCCAGAGAGCTGCCTTCGCTTTTGGCGTTCCTTCGTAGATCTCCGGATTTCACCCCTCCACACGAAATTCCACTCTCCTCTGTCTCACTCAAGTGAATTGGTTTCGAGAGCATGGAGCCAGTTTTTGGCGACTTGAACTTTCAACCCGATTCACCGCCTACGTGCCCTTTACGCCCAGTCATTCCGAAGAACACTTGCCCCCCCCGTCTTACCGCGGCTGCTGGCACGGAGTTAGCCGGGGCTTCTTCCTCGAGTCCTGTCATGATCAAATTTGTTCTGCTTTTTAATTTGAAATGAATAATAATTTTTTGACACCCCCCTTTGACATATACTCCCTGACGTGGCATGTGTTGGAAACATAGTTCTTTTTTTTTTCGTGGGATACACAATTACAAATATTTATGGGGAAGTGTGATTATGTATCGCTAGAAAAAAAAATCTGTGACTCTAGCCCATACCATGCCAGAGGGGGCGTAAGAAAATAATGGACTCTTTGAAAATCTCTTGTTCCAAAGCTTTTTGTGTAACCTTGCTCAAAGTCAGTGGTAAGAGCAGACAAGGAGGATAAATTCTCTTAAAACAAGGAGCCAGTTTTAATTAGTTAACTAATCAGGGATGTAATTCAAAATATTTATTAGTTAATCCAAATATCCAATTGTTACCTCTCCATCTATTTAAGCCTCCCCCCTCACTTCCAACTTCCTAACAAACATCAAAACCTCTCTCTCTCTCTGTGGAGTTTGAGAATTCTAGCCATGGAAGGGATGATGAAACCACACACGTGTGAACCTAGTAAGGCTCCATCACCACAAGCCATACACAAGGACTCACACGTGATAACAAAATTCAGACCAAAGATCCGAATAGTTCACATATTTGCACCAGAGATCATTAAAACAGACGTAGCGAATTTTCGTGAGCTCGTGCAAAGACTTACAGGAAAACCCAATGATCCAAACGTTGGTAAGAAGAAAGGAAAGAGTTTAAAGAGAGAAGAATCAAAAGATATGTTTCGTAAGCCAATGAAGAAGATCGAATTCCAAGATGGTTTGCATAGTTTGGGGTTTAATGAGAGAATTAAGGAGGAGGAGGAGGAGGAGATAGAAGAAGAAGAAGAAATATGGGGAGGTGAGAATTCAAGTGGTTTTCTTAGTGGGTTGGGAGATTTGGATAGTTTTATTCAAGAAATTAATGAATTTCCTTTACTTCCTTCCAATGCTTTTCATATGGATGTGTTTGGAGAGACTCAATTTTCTTAGTTTCATAGTTTCTTTGATGGGTTGGGGAATTTTTTTTGGCTTTATTATTGATTTTAGATGTTTTTTTGATTGAATTTTCTCTATTTATTAGTCACCCCTCTAATTTTCTCAATTAGATTTTGTGTGTATAGGAGAAATATATATTTCCAATTTTTTTTTTCTTTTTTTTTGACTAATTCCACTTACATTTCCTTTCTTCTACAATTTGCAATTTTAGTATAAATGCTCTCTCTCTCTCTCTCTTGTAATAAAATTATGTAGAATGGGTCAATGGGTTCTTCTCCAAACTCTCACTCGCTCTCTCTCTTGCAATAAAATTACGTAAAATGAGTCAATGGGTTCTTCTCTTTTGTTTGGTATATCAACAGGAGAGCTTCAATTGACACCCCACCTTTTACTAAAGCCACCTCAAGATATGTGCTAGATTACATATGAATTAGGTTGGCATTAGCAAAAGTTGGTGTGGCAATAGAATCCATTATTTTATCATTTAGATTAATAACTATTTTTTTATATGCAAGTCGTTTCCAACAACTCAAGTTGGTACTCAATCCAGTTTATATCTCAGAAGCCACCAATTTTTTATTTATTTATTATTTATTTTAATACACGTCTCTCATACACCCTAAAAATCTTAAGTTTTTAATATTTAAATATGTGTCCAGACCACCTAAAAATAATTAAGAGCTGTTGACATCAACCGTCTTTGTGCTTTTGAAGAGAGAGAGAGATTCAATTGATGTAAGTGTAACAGTGGCTAAATAGTAAATAATTTTTGGTGATTTAGAAATAGTTCTTTAGGTTTTTGTGAATATTTTGAGATGCCATTCTGTATTATCAAACAAATAGCATATTATTATTGCTTTAACATATTCTTCTATAAGCATGGTTTTAAAATTCTGTTTCGCGTCTCGTCTTGTCCAGACTCGATACTCAGTTGTTTTTGACAAGTTTTCTGGACGTTTGAGACGACTTATTCAAAAAATAAAAAAATTAAACGTAAGGTATTAAATCTCGGTCAAAAAAGTGACTTGTGAGTTAGTAACGTTTAGCTCTAATACTAAGTTAACTCGAGCGATACGTCTCGATCTCGGATGAGTTTTAAAACCATGTCTATAAGAGACTAGCAAAATTGTGATTGAAATACCCTCATTATCAATCTTGACTTTGTTTCTCCAAAACTCTATCATTTTCAAGCTCTTCAATCTCCAGAGTAAAAACTTTGATTTTTTTTCGTAATCTTCTCACCAAAACTCAAGATTGAATATGGAGAATTTTTAGGAAAAGTGAATTTCTTTGATACGAGATTGAAGATGCGGGTATTTAAGTTATTTTTATTACAATCTTTCATAAAAGATCATGGTCAAGGGAACATGTCATTAGTTCTAAAACAGGGGAATGTCAAATATTCGGAAAAAACTTTGAAGCGGGCAGATCGGTTCAAAATATCGAAGAAACTCTCTCCATTGAATTACATTGGCATTTCTAATGAGGTATTGCAAATTTTGCCGGAAATGTAGGGGCATGAAAGAAATACAAAACACCATGTGTCTTATAACATGGAGGGTTCCTTCATAATTTTGAACCGACCTGCCTGCTGCATAGTCTGACTCCAAATATTCATCAAAACTTAGAGCGATATGTACAAGTTTTCAAACCCCCCATGTACAAGTGCTTTTATAAAGAGTCGTGATGAATGCACATGGCTGGGTACGTGGCTGACATGGCAAGGACACAAAATCATAGATCTTTTCATCGGGATACACAAGAAAAAGATGTGTGATTCTATTGCCTTACCACATCAGCCGCGTGCATTCATCATTACTCTTTTATAAAGGGTCTTGTTAACGTGTGCCATAAGGGCCAAGTTGAAGGGCAATAAATATACTTTGGAAATTGGAATTTGAGGGTATTTTGATAAAAAATGATTTGTTTAAGGGCATTTTTGATACAAAATCCAATTTTCAAAATGTATTTATTGCACTTTAACGTGTGCCCTAAGGCCACACGTTAACAAAATCCTTTTATAAAGAGTCGTGATGAATGCACGCGGTAAATAATACACAGTCTGTATGTGGTTGACGTGGCAAAGACACAAAATCATATATCTTTTTCTTCGGAACACACAAGGAAAAGATCCATGGTTCTGTGCCCTTACCACATCAGCCACATACAGATCGCATATGATTTAATGTGTGCAGTCATCATTATTCTTTTATAAATTGTGGGTCAGAGAGACCTTTTAATTTTGAGAAATTTACCGATTCATGGATGTAATTGATAGATACTGAAATTATTGTGACAGTAGACATTCCAAAAATATTTATCAATTTTTTCATCAAATTGATATAATTGCATTTAATTTACAATATTTACTAATAACCTTTTAACAGTTAGAAAAACCAATTTATTCTTTATTTTTTTGGATAAAGGGGTTGTCTGGGCTAACTTCTGACTATGGCGATTGGATGAGTCAGGGCTGGAACCAAGGCAAATAACTCCCTCGGGCACTCGCAATGCTTGCACATCACACACACCAGGTAAGTGAGGGAACGCCCATGCAGGTTGCCCCGAGGAAATATTGCTCATATTGGGTATCGAACACAACCTATTGGCTCTCACCACTTATTGGATTTGAAATTGTCATTGAGACACCCTCTCGGATTAAAAAAACCAACTTATTTATGAAAAATATATACATTTTTACTTACTTGACACGTAGTTTGGAATGTGTATTGTCTTGACAAATAAAATCATTTCATGGCATGTTTTGGTAACTTACCCTTTTAATTTTTTAGGAAAAAACTATTTTTAATGCATCAACATGGTTTTGGGGGTAAGAAAAACGAAAATTTGAATTTTTGAGGTAAATCATAAATTTTCAAGAGACAAGTACTTGTTTTCTAGAAATTAACATAAATTAATTAGGGATACAATTTCTTTTGAAAATAATTGGGACTATTCCCCATCTCAGCTATTTGTTTTAGCGAGAACGATTGATACCAAATAATATGAAGTTAACCAATACACCGAAAACGCTTAGATTTTAATAGTGCAAATAGTTGAGTATTTATCCTTTTGGAATCAAAGCAAAACATCAAGCAACAAAGATGAACACAGATTTTAAACCCATTTCAGCCAAACATTTTGAGAAAAAAAAAAACAGAAAAGGAGTATGTAAATTGATTTGAGGTTTGAGAAATATTGCTATTTTTAAGATGATAATATGATCATTAATTCCTTAGGCCACCCGCGAGGGTGCACCCTCACTTGGTGCATGTGATGTGCTGGAGTTGCATGTGCTCTAGGACTAGTCCTTGGATAAGATCATAGTCTGTGAATTGGACAAAGCCTAGATACGGACCCAGTCCCTATCTTATCTTTTTCTCCCTATAAAATCTTACTAGAGTTGGGCACAGTCATCCTCATTCTTTAGGGTTAAGGGGGGTAAAAGACAAAAGACAATAAAGATGTAAAAATGTTATTGAAAGGGCGGTAGAAGGGTGAAAATAATAAAGTTGGAGGGGTATTATTGAAAAGTGGGTAGAAGAGATAAAAATAGAAAAATTAAAAAGATATTATTAAAAACGGAGGAGATCAACATACGTGTGGGATTGAATTTGAACAATTCTTTATGGGGGATAAACATTGGGGGAAGACAAACTTTGTGCATTATTATATATAGATATTTAATTATGTGTAATGATTTTTCTAACTCAACTCTGACAGAATAACTCAAAAACTCAATGACACGGTGTGTGCAAGACCCATAGATTTTTCCCTCGAGATACACAACTACACATCCTCATAAACATGTGTAGTTGTGTATCTTGTGAGGGAAAAAATCTACGGGTTTTGCACATAACGTGTCAATAAGTTTTTGAGTTGTTCTATCAGATTGAGTTAGAAAATCAGCACTCTTTAACTATATATAACATGTATGTATAAAATATACTAGTTGGTCGGGTTGGGTATTGTTAAGCCCTAGCCCAGCTCGAATTTAATGGTAGATTTTTTTTTTTAGCCCAACCCTACCTTTTCAGTTCAAGAGAAATGCCTAATCCTTGTTTTTCTACCCGGGTTGAGCTGGATTAGTGGGCTAATTGTCCCAACAGACAGGCCTCTATATTCTTGGGGCTATAAAACGAGTTGGAGTTGATGTACCAAAAAGGATATTAATGTGGGGCAAATATAATACCACGTAATCTGATTACCAAAAAGGATATTACTGACCCATGTTAGTAAGTTTTTTTTGTTTTTTTGTTGTTGTTTAAGAAGTTTGTTTATGTTCGAGAATTTTATTACTTTATTGTCATGTTCAAAGTGCTTACTACAAGTGAAATATATCTCTTCCTTAAGAAAAAGCATTTAGTGATAGAGGACAACATTCTGAACTACATAATCTGATTACTTCAAATGATTCTGCATCCATGCCAAATGCTGATTAGTGGATAGAAGATTGGGATTATATACGGATCACCACTTCTTTGGGTTTTGCAGGTCACTTTTGAGGTCAAGGGAGAATCCTAAATCTTGAACTTGTCGGAAAAACTCAAAGTTGGTGGCAGTACTTATAAACTATGGATTGAACAACTTGAAAACATTTCCATGCATTTAGGTCATTTGAATTCCAGGTTTGGTTATGAGAATTCAAGACATGAGCATGCAAACAAAAAACCATAAAAGCAAACATCGCCCAAAGTCTCTATAGCCCATATTTCCTAGTATCACCATTGTTAAGCTTACTTTTAATGAGATCAATAACTCAATGATGGCGGGAATTGAACCCATGTCTACAATATCATCACCAATAGAGTTTACCAACTAAGGTCTATCATATTTTGATTCTTTCATTCCTTTTCTTGGGTTTGTATAATTTGAATTGTTCAAGAGGGAGGGGATTCATTGAATGAGCTAAATCCCATTCTGCATTTGATTGTGTCAGACTTTGAATTATCTTGTTTTCTGACTTAATGTTCCACACTATAATTTTATTTTTTATTTTTATAGATATTTAGGATAACAAATTAAGTTTGATGTAGTTTCTGTTAGGAGTAGACCTGGGATGTACACAATGTGGAAAGAATGCCAAAAGTATACAAATAGATATATGTTTTAAACTTTTTGAAATATTTGAAGAAGTTGAGTGGCATTTATTGGGTATAGATCCTAGGTTTGCAGTATTAATTATTAACTTCCTCTTTTCCTTATTTAAAAGAAGAGAGTTGCTATTGGCACCCCAAGTTTTACTTATTATACCCTAATTTCTAAATTATTTTTCACACCCTAATTAAAGATTAGAAAATTTTAATATTACAAAGATGAGAGACTTTAAAATTTAAAACTTTTCACCTTTCTGTATTCGATCATTTGCAAATAAAGAGCCATAGTGACAATGTAACCAATTACTTGTGATAATCAATTTGGCAACCAAAGGGGCAACTAAGACAAAAAATATTGGTAGAAAAATATACATTTTGGGCTTATCACAAGTTCACTGATCCCAATTACGTTAAAAAGAACTCTGAAAAAACCTATCTTTTACCTTTCATTTGAACTATACATTTGATGGAAAACCTCAAATGTGGTTTGTGGTTACAAAAATACTTTTAAAACTAGCTTTTTAATGCTTTGATGTGAAGAAAATGAAAATAAATTAATTGATATCTTAAGTTTAGTTGGTAACTTAGATACCAACAACGAAGCATTATATTAAGAAAAGATGCAAATTGATTTTTTTCCATTGGAATTTTCACGTTTCTCTTTTAAGAAAGTTCTAGGAAAAAAAAATGAAATAAGGGTCAAATACGATGTTATAGGAACCTAAGCAAAACAAATTTTGTCAATTTTTTTCAAATCAGGCCAGACCCTGATACAATTTGGTTGGATCAATAACATTTATAAGACCTACTTTTCTTCACATCTCAGTTCTTCCCACCAAATATAAGACCTTATATATATATAAGTAGTGTTCGAAGACCTTAAAGAGAGCCAAATATTGTGCTGAACATTTCTTCAATGTATAGGTTAGAAGTTTCATAATGAGCTAAATTTTTGTGAAGAGGATCTCTATGATGAGGAGATCATCCTCACCAAAAAAAAGCCCACTCCAAAAGTTCTAATCCCATCAAAAGTGATTTACAAAAATAGGACGCTCCATGATTCTTCAACTTGTAAACTAGGGTTAGAAGTTTCGGAATGAGCTAAGTTTTGGTGAGGATGATCTCTTCACCATAGAGATCATCCTCAGAAAAAATCAACCCATTCCAAAACACACACACACACCACACACACACACACATATATATGCAAGAGTTTGCCCCCACTTTTTGGTTAAGTTTGTAAGAAGGAATAAAATTGAAGGGGTATTATTGAGAAAATTTGAGTTTAAGGAGTAAAAGATAAAATATAATAAAGTTGGAGATGTATTATTAAGAAAACGGCGATGAGGTAAGACAATAAAGTAGCTGAAAACATTTAGTCATGCAATCCTCACTCATGACTTTGTCAAGCCTATCAACCTCCATGAACCCAATGCCTCATATTTAATGGTGTATCTCAATACACCTTATTACATTGTCTCACATCAATACTCCAACAATTTGAGTAGTGTGTTAGATGGAGAACCTCAAACACCTTCATAATGAAGAACAACAAATCGATTAAGAGAGATAAAGACAACTTTTAGGTTCTTTGATGAAAAGAAGAAATACAAGTCAAACATTTTGAAGTTCTTTCCGTGTTCTTGAGAACTTTAAAGCTTTTCAAGTTTTTTGTTTGTAAAAAAACCCTAAAAATAGATTTTAAATATAGAGGATTTAAAATTTGCAAAATCTATGGTTCATGAGAACCGATTCACAAGGTCGAACCATTGATCTTGAGAAAATTGACCGAACTTATTAAATCCTCATATCATTGTAAACCTGAACAACAATTTAAAAAATGTGACTGGACCTGGTCGGACCGTCGATGTTGTCCAATTTTTAAAACATTGATAAATAGTATTGATGAGAATATCACAACTCACTTAGGGTTTAAATGGGTCCAGATTTGAATGTTAAAACTCTCTTTTTCTTTTTCTTTTTTAATATTCTTATGAAAGCTTATCGCTAAAAAACAAAACTTTATTTTTAGAGTCATGATAAATCGAAGGGCAAAATATACGTGGTCTGTACATGGTTGACATGGCAAGGGCATAGACCCATAGATTTTTTTTTTCTGTGTGTATGGTTTTGGGCCCTAGCCACGTCATCCACGTATGTTTTGCCTCGTCGATTTATCATTAGTCTTATTTTTAGGAATCGTGATGAATGCACTCGGTAAATTATATGCGGATGACGGGGCAAGGGCACAAAACCATAGATAGTTTTCTTCGGGATACATAAGGAAAAGATCTACGGTTCTATGCCCTTGTCACATCAGCTACTTACAGACCGCATATGATTTACCGCGTGCATTCATCATTGTTCTATTTTTAATTAAGAGTAATGCTAGAGTGATCTCAAGATTGACATTGATTCTCACTTTGTTGATGTGGTTGTGTGTACTGAAACTGTGCGCACCTCCACGTCAATAAAGCGAGAATCGACGTCAATTTTTAGGTCACTTACCACTCAAGCATGATTCATTTATTATAATTTATTTATTTATTTTTGATTGATAAGCTGGAGTTAAAGGGACCCATCCTAGAAACAATACTAATGAGTGTACATACAAATTAAATCTTCCTCTACAATCCTGACTAGTTCTTGAGGAACATTAAACATCTCTTCAATAACAAAAAATTATCCAAATAAGACCCCAATTTTGTTAAAAAATTCGCTGACCGATTTATTTCTCTCCAAAAGAATTCAAATGAGCATTCAACAAAGAATTGGACCTATTATGAAATTTTCAGTAGAATTTCACAATACTTCCATGAAGGATCAATTTCATCCTTGATGCATTTGACTGAGTATAAGGAATTTGAGGATATTATAATTCGTTGCAAGCTCTTCACTCTTGTGTATCTCAAAGCCTCTAAGATAGCTTGAAGTTCAATCTAAATTATATCTTCTGCATACGTGTTACTCTAACTTGTAAAAAGAATTCCTCCCATATTATTTCAGCCGATGAATCCAAATCCCGAACCATGCTGGGATCTAGTACAATTTGTATTTATCTTCACCACCTTTTCCTCCAGAGTTGCTCAAAGAAAGTGTTTAATCTCTGGTTTGACAACTAAATAGCTTCATCGCCCTTTATTCATAATCTACACATTAATGTTCCTAGAGTCGACTTTAATAACTGCCCCATCGAAACAATTCTACATAGCTTCTCCCCCCTATTTCAACATTATTTCCTTTGGAGTTATAAGTTCCACAAATATTCTTTGATTCCGTTCCTTCTAGCAATAGTATATTACTGCACAGAACGTTGAATGTAACATTTGCGTAATCTGTTTACACTGAAAACACACACTATTAATAACTTGAACTTCATCCTCTATTGATCCCGTTTCAACTCTAATAATTCCAAACTTCTTCAAGCATTGGATCCAAATCCATTGAGTATATGGGCAGAGAAAAATAGATGGTCATTTATCTCTTGATGGTTGCTGCACAAGGAGCATCATGACACCCATTTGAACCCCTTCTTGTTCAGATTTTCAACTATAGCTAATTTCTTTCGTATAGCTTACCAAGAAATAAAAGAAAATCTTGGAATATGGTTCTTATTCCATATAATTTTCTTCCACCCAACTGAGCTTTGCCCTTCAAGTAACGCCTCATAAGCTGTTTTTGATGTGAATTGACCATTCGATGTTAAGCTCCAAACAATTCCATCCCTTACCAACATCTTTGGAATTGGAGTGGATGATATATAATCAATGACTAATTGCATTCAATCATTATATTTTCATGGGAATATCCACTTTCTATCAACAATAAAATCCCGAATCTTTGCATTTAAATGATTATCGAATTGATTAATAATTTGATTGCCAAATCTGAAAATTATACTTCCTTTTTGTAACCAAGGGTTTCTCTAAATATAAGTGTCTTCACCATTGCCAATTAATAATTGATCATGCTTCCGAAAAAATTCTCTCTTCTTTAAAATGTCTTTTCTTGCCCAAGAAGCATTATTTGGAGGTTGACATCCCCAAATATTCGAATCCCCCACATATCTCTTCCTCATCTAGTTTGCCCAATAAGATTTATTTTTCACTACTCTCCAGAACAACTTAGCTATCCCAAGAATTGAAAAACTTGGAGTGGACACACATTCTATGACTCGGTCTGTCCAAATAGGGGGACAACATAATTGAAAAAGAATTGATTTTAAAAAGCCCGAACTAACACAATCATAGGCTTTTCTAATATCAGTTTTGGCACAAAAGGATTAAGAAGATTTAAAGGAATGACAATTATGGACCATTTCATGGGCTAGAAGGATATTGTCTTGGATTTTTCTCCCCTTAACAAAAGCCGATTGATTAGAAGAAATAATATTTGGTAGACAGATGGCTAACCTGTTTGCTAGAATTTTGATAATGATCTTATATAGATAAAATTACAAAGGGCAATGGGCCAAAAATTTTCAAGTCGCTTGGCATTCTTTTCTTAGGGATTAAACAAATTAATGTAGCATTGATTTCCTTAAACAACATTCTTTTTTGAAAATATCCAACACTGCTTCACAAACATCCTCTTCAACAATATCCCATAAATTAATAAAAAACTCACACCCAAATTCATATGGGCTTCAGGATTTATTTCTTGGGGACTCAAATATAACAGATTTTATCTCTTCCTTAGAAAGAAGACTTGATAAAATTTGCACATGTTCCTCAGAAAATTTAGAAATAAAAGGCCCTTGGGAACTTACAATAGAATTCGGATAGCAAACTTTAATTCCATTCACTAAACGAGAATACATACTTAATAAACTTTACTATGTAAACCTCAGGACTAGCTCAAATTTCCAACACCAATGACCAAACCATCAAAGGAAAAGAAAGACAACAAAAGGAAGAAAAAGACCACTCAAGAAAAGAAAAAAAAAAAAATTCAATCACAGCTTTAGGGTAAGATCCAAGGGCTCTCCTCCATCCAACTCAACTGGTGAACCTTCTTTCTTGGCGAAATAGTCAACAAAAGGGACTTGATGCTCTTCAGCAGCTTCATTCTCCACAATAGTGTCCACCCCATCGGGCGGTTCAAGCACGACAGCCCTATTAGCTTGGGGCACGTATCTAAATCCCATGTCAGGGTTATGGGCTTCTTGCATGATGGGGTTACGAAGTGGTTGCGTAGAAAACATATCGTAACGAGGTTGATACATCCTACCAACCAATGCTTGGGAAGGACCCACGTTGAAGATCGTCCTATTAGTAGCAGGATACAAACGGTAACTTGGGATAGGTCCTAAGATGTTATTGTACCTAGGTGTCAATCTTGGTACATACCGCGAGTGCATAAGACGTAAATTGTGTCTAGTTTTGTAATGACCTCTCATGTGTCCTGCAAAGGCTTGAGATGTGAAGAATACTCGAAAACAAATACGGCATCGGTAGGGTCCGTACCTTCGAGTAATAACTGGTGGAGTAGGTAAGGGAATGGGTTCATTCTGAGGAGGATCGGACACAATGTTTAGGGTAGGAACTGGGACTGGATGGTTTTCCATGGATGGAGAGACAGAGAGAGAGATGGGTAAGAGAGACAATGGGTTCATGGGGTTTATATGGAGGTTGATGGGTTGGTACAGAGCTGGGGTGAGGGTAATATCAATCAATATTTTCAGCTATTTCAAGGAGGGGTGAGTCTTAGATTGGAAAAAATCGAATCTCTTGGGGTAAGACAAAATATCACAATAAATGAAGGGAAACGGAAAATGCTGAAATGACAAAAAATAATTTACTGCGTTTCCCACAAGTCTGACGTGGGATGTGCACATAACCATAGATGTGTTTCCTCGCGATACGAGTAGAAACCATCTACGGTTATATATGTATGTCTACCTCAGAACTACAGTAAATCCTGTGTCACCCCAGCACGAATCGAGAGAAACAGGTAGTTAGTCTTATTAGGAAATTCTAGTATCAAGCTAGGTTTGACGCTCACCATTAAATAAGTGGTTGAGATGGAAGAATGGGTACCTAAATAAAATCTTAACACTGATCGCAATGAAATTAAATAGATCTCTGAAAAAACCTATCTTTTACATTTCATCTCAACTGTACATTGGATGGAGAACCTCAAACGTGGTTTGTGGTTCCAAATGTACTTTTAAAACTAGCTTTTTAATGCATTAATGTGGAGAAAATGAAAAGAAATTAATTGATATCTTAAATTTATTTGATAACTTAGATATCAACAGCAAAGCATTATATTAATACGCAAATTGATTATTTCCATTGGAATTTTCACCTTTCCTTTTTAAAGAAAGTTCTAGGGAAAAAAATGAAATAAGGGTCAAATATGATGTAATAGGAACCTATATATATAGGGTCACAATCCGTAGAAAACATTTTAGATAACATGTTTTTTCTTATATGGGTAAAAAGGTTTGGAATGAGTGATTTTTTGTGAGGATGATCTCTATGGTGAGGGGATCATTTTCATAAAAAATCAGCCCAATCCAAAACTGGTTTGCCTTATATGACAAAACATTGTCTATATATAAATAGGGTGGCGTTCAAAGGCCTTAAAAAGAGAGTCAAACATTTTTTCAATGTATGAATTAAAAGTTTCAGAATGAGATGACATTATCTGAGGATGATCTCTATGATGAGGAGATCATCCTCACAAAAAATCAGCCCACTTTGAAACTTCTAATCCCATCAAAAGTGATTTACAAAAATAAGACGGTCCACGATTCAACAATTTGTAAACTAGGGTTAGAAGTTTCGGAATGAGTTGAATTTTGGTGAGGATGATCTCTTCACCATTGAGATCATGCTCACAAAAATCAACCCATTATGAAACTTCCAACCCCTATTTTGAAAAATGTTTGGCTCTCTTTAGGGCCTCCAAACGCTTTATTATATATATATATATATAGGGAGCCTTTCGGAGGCCCTTAAGAGAACCAAGGATCGCACAAAGATTTCATGATCGTTAGATCTTGAAGATCGGGTGGATACGATTTACTAATCCAGCTGTAAACAACTTTTATGTATACAAATTTCAAAATTAAAAGTAAGTCTTTTGTTAGAATTCTTTTAAACAACACTCCTTCTCTTACATAATTCAACTCTTTGAAATAAAAAAACAGATCTGAACACATTAGACCCATCTCTTTCTTGTCTTCTCAGAGAACAATACCATTCTCTCTCTCTTCTTCTCCATCTCTCTTACATTCACTCAAACGAAACCCTCCCTCAATCGAATAAGCTTTTGAACGATTGACTAGTGAAGGAAGCACTCTCTCTCTCTCTATACAAGTATCCCTCTCCTAATTTCTATTTAAATCATAGCCCTTTCTCCCTCTAGCACTATCTCTTTAAACTTTTACCGAAATTCGATGTTATTTACAGCGGAACCATAACCCTAACCCTAACTCTCTTTTCCACAATCGAAACTCTAACTCTCTCTCTCTTATTTATTTGTTTATTTTATCTATAATAGCAAGAAACAAATGATAAAATTGAAATTTTTTAAAGAAGATAATAGAAAATGTTAAAAAAATTCATTTTTTGAAATTACTTTATATATATATATATATATATATATATATATTTATAATATATATATCTATATATATATATATATATATATATATATATATATATATATATATTGCAAATGCTTTCTATGTTATTTTTGTATATTTCATTTCTTTTGATGTTATTTAGTTGATGATATCTTTGATTTTTAATATGTAAATGTCAATCTTAGAAAGATTTTAGGGTCCTTAGTTGATCCAAACCAACCAATGAATCATGCAAAGTATCTCTTAATCTTCTACTCCCAAGCTCTAAACCAAAAGATGACACCAGCCCAATCACAGCAATCAGAACTGCCCCATTCTCCCATTCCAAAATCTAAACCATTCTGGAAATCATTCAATGCTCTTAGGTCATTTGAATTCCAAGTTTGGTTATAAGAATTAAAGACATGAGCATGCAAACAAAAGACCATAAAAGCAAATATCACCCAAAGTCTCTACAATCCATATTTCCTAGTATCACCATTGTTAAGCCTATTTTTAATGAGATCACTAACTCAATGATAATGGGAATTGAACCCATATGTATAGTATCATCACCAATAAAGCTTACTAACTAACCCAAGTCTTTACTAACTAACCCAAGCTTACTAGCAATAGTATATTACTACACAGAACGTTGAATGTAACATTTGCATCATCTGTTTACACTGAAAACACACACTACTAATAACTCGAACTTCATCCTCTATTGATCTTGTTTCAACTCTAATAATTCCAAAGTTCTTCTAGCATTGGATCCAAATCCATTGAGTATATGGGCAGAGAAAAATAGATGGTCATTTATCTCTTGATGGTTGCTGCATAAGGAGCATCGTGACACCCATTTGAACCCCTTCTTGTTCAGATTTTCAACTGTGGCTAATTTCTTTTGTATAGCTTACCAAGAAATAAAAGAAAATCTTGGAATATGGTTCTTATTCCATATAATTTTCTTCTACCCAACTGAGCTTTGCCCTTCAAGTAACGCCTCATAAGCTATTTTTGATGTGAATTGACCATTCGATGTTAAGCTCCAACAATTCCATCCCTTACTAACATCTTTGGAATTGGAGTGAATGATATATGATCAATGACTAATTGCATTCGATCATTATATGGTCATGGGAATATCCACTTTCTATTGACAATAAAATCCCAAATCTTTGCCTTTAAATGATTATTGAATTGATTAATAATTTGATTGCCAAATCTGGAAATTATGCTTCCTTTTTGTAACCAAGGGTCTCTCTAAATATAAGTGTCTTCACCATTGCCAATTAAAAATTGATCATGCTTTCGAATAAATTCTCTCTTCTTTAAAATGTATCTCCTTGCCCAAGAAGCATTATTTGAAGGTTGACATCCCCAAATATTCGAATCCCCCACATATCTCTTCCTCATCTAGTCCGCCCAATAAGTTTTACTTTTCACCACTCTCCAGAACAACTTAGTCATCCCAAGAATTGAAAAACTTGGAGTGGATACACATTCCATGACTCGGTTTATCCAAATAGTGGGACAACCTAATTGAAAAAGAATTGATTTAAAAAAGTCCGAATTAACACAATCATAGGCTTTTCTATTATCAATTTTGGCACAAAAGGATTCATGAGATTTAAAGGAATGATAATTATGTACCATTTCATGGGCTAGAAGGATATTATCTTGGATTTTTCTCCCCTTAACAAAAGCCGATTGATTAGAAGAAATAATATTTGGTAGACAGACGGCTAACCTGTTAGCTAGAATGTTGAGAATGATCTTATAGATAAAATTACAAAAGGCAATGGGTCAAAATTTTTCAAGTCGCTTGGCATTCTTTTCCTTAGGAATTAAACAAATTAATGTAGCATTGATTTCCTTAAACAACTTCCTTTTTGGAAAATATCCAACACTGCTTCGCAAACATCCTCTTCAATAATATCCCAGAAATTAATATAAAACTCACACCCAAATCCATATGGGCTTCGGGATTTATTTCTTGGGGACTCAAACATAACATATTTTATCTCCTCCTTAGAAATAGGAGTTGATAAAATTTGCACATGTTCCTCAGAAAATTAAGAAATAAAAGACCCTTGGGAACTTACAATAGAATTCGGATTGCAAACTTTAATTCCATTTACTAAATTAGAATACATACTTAATAAACTTTACTATGTAAACCTCTAGACTAGCTCAAATTTCCAACACCAATGACCAAACCATCAAAGGAAAAGAAAGACAACAAAAGGAAGAAAAAAACCACTCAAGAAAAGAAAAAAAAAAAATTCAATCACAGCTTTAGGGTAAGATCCAAGGGCTCTCCTCCATCCAACTCAACTGGTGAACCTTCTTTCTTGGCGAAATAGTCAACAAAAGGGACTTGATGCTCTTCAGCAGCTTCATTCTCCACAATAGTGTCCACCCCCTCGGGCGGTTCAAGCACGACAGCCCTATTAGCTTGGGGCACGTATCTAAATCCCATGTCAGGGTTATGGGCTTCTTGCATGATGGGGTTACGAAGTGGTTGCGTAGAAAACATATCGTAACGAGGTTGATACATCCTACCAACCAATGCTTGGGAAGGACCCACGTTGAAGATCGTCCTATTAGTAGCAGGATACAAACGGTAACTTGGGATAGGTCCTAAGATGTTATTGTACCTAGGTGTCAATCTTGGTACATACCGCGAGTGCATAAGACGTAAATTGTGTCTAGTTTTGTAATGACCTCTCATGTGTCCTGCAAAGGCTTGAGATGTGAAGAATACTCGAAAACAAATACGGCATCGGTAGGGTCCGTACCTTCGAGTAATAACTGGTTGAGTAGGTAAGGGAATGGGTTCATTCTGAGGAGGATCGGACACAATGTTTAGGGTAGGAACTGGGACTGGATGGTTTTCCATGGATGGAGAGACAGAGAGAGAGATGGGTAAGAGAGACAATGGGTTCATGGGGTTTATATAGAGGTTGATGGGTTGGTACAGAGCTGGGGTGAGGGTAATATCAATCAATATTTTCAGCTATTTCAAGGAGGGGTGAGTCTTAGATTGGAAAAAATCGAATCTCTTGGGGTAAGACAAAATATTACAATAAATGAAGGGAAACGGAAAATGCTGAAATGACAAAAAAAAATTTACTGCGATTCTCACAAGTCTGACGTGGGATGTGTATATAACCATAGATGTTTTTTCTCGCGGTACGAGTAAAAACCATCTACGGTCATGTATGCATGTCCATCTCAGAACCACAGTAAATCCTGTGTCACCCAGCACGACTCGAGAGAAACAGGTAGTTAGTCTTATAAGGAAATTTTAGTATCAAACTAGTTTGACGCTCTCCATTAAACAGGTGGTTGAGATGGAAGAATGGGTACCAAAATAAAATCTTCACACTGATCCCAATGAAATTAAATAGATCTCTGAAAAAACCTATCTTTTACCTTTCATCTCAACTGTACATTTGATGGAGAACCTCAAACGTGGTTTGTGGTTACAAAAGTACTTTTAAAACTAGCTTTTTAATGCATTAATGCGGAGAAAATGAAAAGAAATTAATTAGTATCTTAAATTTAGTTGATAACTTAGATATCAACAACCAAGCATTATATTTAGAAAACACGCAAATTGATTATTTCCATTGGAATTTTCACCTTTCCTTTTTAAGAAAGTTCGAGGAAAAAAAATGAAACAAGGGTCAAATATGATGTTATAGGAACCTATGTATATATATGATCACCATCCGTTGAGAATATTTTAGACAACGTGTTTTGTTTTGTATGGGCAAAAAGTTTTGGAATGAGTGATTTTTTGTGAGGATGATCTCTATGGTGAGGGAATCATCCTCACAAATAATCAGCCAAATCCGAAACTGGTTTGCCATATATGACAAAACGTTGTCTATATATAAATAGGATAGCATTCAAAGGCCTTAAAAAGAGAGCCAAACATTTTTTCAATGTATGAATTAAAAATTTCAGAATGAGATGACTTTTTCTGAGGATGATCTCTATGATGAGGAGATCATCCTCACTAAAAATCAGCCTACTTTGAAACTTCTAACCCCATTAAAAGTGATTTACAAAAATAAGACGGTCCACGATTTAACAATTTGTAAACTAGGGTTAGAAGTTTCAAAATGAGTTGAATTTTGGTAAGAGTTGAATTTTGGTGAGGATGATCTCTTCACCATTGAGATCATCCTCACAAAAATCAACCCATTATGAAACTTCTAACCCCTATTTTGAAAAATGTTTGGCTCTCTTTAAGGCCTCCAAACGCTTTATATATATATAGGGAGCCTTTCAGAGGCCCTAAAGAGAACCAAGGATCGCACAAAGATATCATGATCGTTAGATCTTGCAAGATCAGGTGGATACGATTTACTAATCCAGCTATAAACAACTTTTACGTATACAAATTTCAAAATTAAAAGTAAGTCCTTTGTCAGAATTCTTTTAAACAACACTCCCTCTCTTACTTAATTCAACTCTTTGAAATAAAAAAACATATCTGAACACATTAGACCCATCTCTCTCTCTCTCTCTCTTTCTTCTCCATCTCTCTTACATTCACTCAAACGAAACCCTCCCTCAATCGAATAAGCTTTCGAACAATTGACTAGCGAAGGAAGCTCTAGATCTCTTTCTCTCTCTCTCGTACTCTCTCTCTTTACAAGTATCCCTCTCCTAATCTCTATTTAAATCATAACCCTTTCTCCCTCTAGCACTATCTCTTTAAACCTTTAGCCAAATTCGATGTCATTTACAGTTGGAACCATAACCCTAACCCTAACTCTCTTTCTCTCTCTCTCTCTCTCTCTCTCTCTTTCTCTCTCTTATTTATTTGTTTATTTTTATCTATAATAGCAAGAAAAAATGATAAAATGGAAATTCGTTAAAGAAGATAATAGAAAATGTTAAAAAAATTCATTTTTTGAAATTACTTTTTTTTTTATATATTGCAAATGCTTTTTATGTTATTTTTGTATATTTCATTTCTTTTGATGTTATTTAGTTGATGATATCTTTGATTTTTAATATGTAAATGTTAATCTTAGAAAGATTTTAGGGTCCTTAGTTGATCCAAACCAACCAATGAATCATGCAAAGTATCTCTTAATCTTCTACTCCCAAGCTCTAAACCAAAAGATGACACCAGCCCAATCACAGCAATCAGAACTACCCCATTCTCCAATTCCAAAACCTAAACCATTCCCGAAATCATTCAATGCTCTTAGGTCAATTGAATTCCAGGTTTGGTTATGAGAATTCAAGACATGAGCATGCAAACAAAAGACCATAAAAGCAAATATCACCCAAAGTCTCTACAATCCATATTTCCTAGTATCACCATTGTTAAGCCTATTTTTAATGAGATCACTAACTCAATGATGATGGGAATTGAACCCATATGTATAGTATCATCACCAATAAAGCTTACTAACTAACCCAAGTCTTTCATATTTTCATTCATGCATTCCTTTCTTGCGTTAGTATAGTTTGAATTGTTCAAGATGGAGGGGATTCATTGAATGAGCTAAATCCCATTCTACATTTGATTGTGCCAGACTTTGAATTATCTTGATTTCTGACTTAATGTTCCATATTATAATTTTTATTTTTATTTTGATAGATATTTAGGATAACAAAGTTTGATGTAGTTATTGTTAGGAGTAGACCCGGGATGTACACAGCGTGGGAAGAATGTCATACGTATACAAAAGGATATATATTTTAAACTGTTTGACATATTTGAAGAAGTTGAGAGGCATTTATTGGAATACAATCAACTTTACTATAGAAACCCAACACAATTCCCTGAAGAAATGCAATGGTTAGGGAATAACTCACAAATCCCTGAAGAAAGTGAAGGGCTAATGAAGAAATCACATAATTGCAAATGTCCGTTGCTTTAAATAAGTTTTCATTTTTGATATGTTTATGTTTGTATTAATGATATATAAATTCATCTATTACAAGTTTTTTTTGTTGGGAGTACTCTTTAATAGATTAAAGTGTGGCTCTTTTTTGTCATCTTTAATACTCTATTAAAGGTTCAATGAATGGTGAGTCTTTGCCATTATAAAATAGAGTATAGGATTACTATATCTTTATTTTCTTATTTCACCTTTCATGTTTTAATTTGATAGTGTAATAGAACTTTGGGATGCAAGGGTAATGGTGCGTGCTTGAGCTCGTCTTTATTTGTATGGGTGGTCACTAAGGTAGATGAGTCCCTGAAATATCAGAGCCTCTATTTAGAAAGGACAAGAAAGGTGCCAGTGGGAGTAACTTTCTGACAGTAGATACAGAGTTTGGAATTGGAAGGAAATTACAACCCAAGAAGCAAAGTAATAAAGAGCATGTTTTCTATCGAGTTCTCTCTTTTATCTTCAAAATATTAATCTAAGAGCTCCGGTTCTTATAAGATGAGGGTCTAAGCCCATATATTACTAAAGCTTTAGATGAGTATTTGGTATCTACTCATAGTAGACACTTTGAGGGTGTCAAACTAGATTCAAAATAGTTGATGATCCTCATAATTAACTGCACATTGATCTTAAGGCATATTTAATGATCTTAATTTTTTTCATGATGTGGCACTACCCACTAAATTAATCCAACTCAAGAAGGATTAATAATTTCTCTTAGTTTCAGATATCACTATGGAACTGCCATTCCATTGAAGGGATCTGGATTGAACACCATAAACTTTTTCTAATTAAATGAATATATAAGTGGGCAGCCTAAAAACTCAAAAGTTCTTGCAAAACCTTATAATTAGAGAAGACTTCCTTAGTGGCAATTTAAACAGATTTTTGCACTAAGATCCTTGTATTTCTGGCTATATGTATTGGGAGGTTTTTTTTTTTAATTTGTACCGATTGTATATAGGAACTTAAAAGAGAACATAATGTTATATGGCTCATTTCTGGTCTTTTATGGAAAAACAATGAAAATGGGTATTGATCCTAGGTTTGCAGTATTAACCATTAACTTCCTCTTTTCCTTATTTAAAAGAAGAGAGCTGCTATTGGCACCCCAACTTTTACTTATTATACTCTAATTTCTAAATTATTTTTCACACCCGAATTAAAGATTAGAAAATTTTAATATTACAAAGATAAAAAAATTTAAAATTGAACATTTTTCACCTTCCTGTATTTGATCATTTGCAAATAAAGAGCCATAGTGGTAATGTAAACAATTACTTGTGGTAATCAATTTGGCAACCGAAGGAGCAACTAAAACAGAAAATATTGGTAGAATTATATACATTCGGGGCTTATCACAAGTTCACTGGTCCCAATGAAATTAAAAAGATCTCTAACAAAACCTATCTTTTACCTTTCATCTCAACTGTACATTTGATGGAAAAACTCAAACGTGGTTTGTGGTTACAAAATACTTTTAAAACTAGCTTTTTAATGCGTTGATGCGGAGAAAATGAAAAGAAATTAATTGATATCTTAAGTTTAGTTGATAACTTAGATATCAACAGCCAAGCATTATATTAATAAAATATGCAAATTGATTTCTTCCATTGGAATCTTCACCTTTCATTTTTAATAAAGTTCTAGGGAAAAAATAATGAAATAAGGGTCAAATACAATGTTAAAGGAACCTAAGCAAAACAAAATTTGTCAAGTTTTTACATATCGGGCCAGACCCTGATACAATTTGGTTGACCAATTTACATTTATAAGACCTATTTTTCTTCAAATCTCAGTTCTTCCCATTCAATATACATATATGCTAGAGTTTGCCTTCACTTTTGGGTAAAGTTTGTAAAAAAGAAAAAAATAATAAAATTGAAGGGGTATTATTGAAAAAAACTGAGCTTAAGGAGTAAAACAGAAAATATAATAAAGTTGGAGATGTATTATTAAGAAAGGGGAGATGAGGAAAGACAATAAAGTAGCTGAAAACATAGTCATGCGATCCTTACTCATGACTTTGTCAAGCCTATCAACCTCTATAAAACCCCATGAACCCAATGCCTCATATTTAATGGTGTATCTCAGTACACTTTATTACATTGTCTCTCATTAATACTCCATCAATTTCAATAGTATGCTAGATAGAGAACCTCAAACACCTTCACAACGAAGAAGAGCAAGTCGATTAAGAGAGATAAAGACAACTTTTAGGTTCTTTGATGAAAAGAAGAAATACAAGTCAAACATTTTGAAGTCCTTTCCGTGTTCTTGAGAATTTCTTCAAAGCTTCTCTAGTTTTTTTTTTTTTTTTTTTTTGTAAAAAAACCCCTATAAATAGATTTTAAATATAAAGGATTTAAAATTTGCAAAATCTATGGTTCATAAGAACCAATTCACAAGGTCGAACCGGTGTTCTTGAGAAATTTTTTTTTGTTTTTTGTTTTTAATATTCTTATGAAAGCTTATCGCTAAAAAGCAAAACTTTTTTTTTAGAGTCATGATAAATTGAAAGGCAAAACATACGTGGTCTATAAGCGGCTGACTTGGCAAGGGCATAGACCCATAGATCTTTTCCCGTGTGTATGGTTATGTGCCCTAGCCACGTCATCCGCGTATGTTTTGCATTGTCGATTTATCGTTAGTCTTATTTTTAAGAGTCGTGACGAATGCACTCGATAAATTATATGCGGATGACGTGGCAAGGGCACAAAACCATAGATACTTTTCTTCAAGATACATAAGGAAAAGATATGTGATTCTATGCCTTGCCACATCAGCCACTTACAGACCGCATATGATTTATTGCGTGCATTCATTATTGTTCTATTTTTTATTAAGAGTAATGTTGGAGTGACCTCAATATTGACATTGATTCTCAATTTGCCGACGTGGTTGTGTGTACATAACTTGTGCACACCTCCACGCCAGTAAAGTGAGAATTGACGTCAATCTTAAGGTCATTCAACACTCGAGTAGGACTCATTTATGATAATTTTTTTATTATTGATAAGCTGGACTTTAAATGACCCCACCCTGGAAACACTACTAACGAGTGTACATACAAATTAAATCTTCATCTACAATTCTCACTAGTTCTTGAGGAACATCACACATTTCTTCAATAACAAAAAAGATTATTCGACCAAGACCCCAATTTTGTTAAAAAATCCGTTGTCCGATTTGTTTCTGTCCAAAAGAATTCAAAGGAGCATTCAACAAAGAATTGGACATGTTTTGAAATTTTAAGCAGAATTTCACAATACTTCCATTAAGGATCAATTTCATCCTTAATTCATTTGACTGGGTATAAGGCATCTGAGGATATTATGATTCCCTACAAGCTCTTCATTCTTATGTATCTCAAAGCCTCAAAGATAGCTTGAAGTTCGATCTAAATTATATCTTCTACATACGTGTTACTCCAAATTTTGTATTAATTTGGAATGAGCTAAGTTTTGGTGAGGATGATCTCTTCACCATAGAGATCATCCTCAGAAAAAATCAGCCAATTCCAAAACTTCTAACCCCAATTTTGAAAAATGTTTGGCACGTGCGCGCGCGCGCGCACACACACACACACACACACACACCACACACACACACACACACACATATATATATATGCAAGAGTTTGCCCCCACTTTTTGGTTAAGTTTGTAAGAAGGAATAAAATTGAAGGGGTATTACTGAGAAAATTTGAGTTTAAGGAGTAAAAGATAAAATATAATAAAGTTGGAGATGTATTATTAAGAAAGCGGCAATGAGGTAAGACAATAAAATAGCTGAAAATATTGAGTCGTACAATCCTCACTCATGACTTTGTCAAGCCTATCAACCTTCATGAAACCCCATGAACCCAATGCCTCATATTTAATCGTGTATCTCAATACACCTTATTACATTGTCTCACATCAATACTCCAACAATTTGAGTAGTGTGTTAGATGGAGAACCTCAAACACCTTCACAATGAAGAACAACAAATCGGTTAAGAGAGATAAAGACAACTTTTAGGTTCTTTGATGAAAAGATTTGAATGTTAAAACTCTCTTTTTCTTTTTTTAATATTCTTATGAAAGCTTATTGCTAAAAAACAAAAATTTATTTTTAGAGTCATGATAAATCGAAGGGCAAAACATACGTGGTCTGTACATGGCTAACATTGCATGGGCATAGACCCATAGATTTTTTTCCGTGTGTATGGTTTTGTGCCCTAGCCACATCATCCACATATGTTTTGCCTCATTGATTTATCGTTAGTCTTATTTTTAAGAATCGTGATGAATGCACTCGGTAAATTCTACGTGGATGATGGGGCAAGGGCACAAAACCATAGATAGTTTTCTTCGGGATACATAAGGAAAAGATCTGCGGTTCTATGCCCTTGCCACATCAGCTACTTACAGACCGTTTATGATTTACCGCATGCATTCATCATTGTTCTATTTTTTTATTAAAAGTAATGCTAGAGTGACCTCAAGATTGACATTGATTCTCACTTTGTTGATGTGGTTGTGTGTACTGAAACTGTGCGCACCTCCACGTCAGTAAAGCGAGAATCGACGTCAATTTTTAGGTCACTCAGCACTCAAGCATGACTCATTTATTATAATTTATTTATTTATTTTTGATTGATAAGCTAGAGTTAAAGCGACCCACCCTAGAAACAATACTAATGAGTGTACATACAAATTAAATCTTCCTCTACAATCCTGACTAATTCTTGAGGAACATTAAACATCTCTTCAATAACAAAAAAATTATCCAAATAAGACCCCAATTTTGTTAAAAAATCCGCTGACCGATTTGTTTCTCTCCAAAAGAATTCAAACGAGCATTCAACAAAGAATTGGACCTATTATGAAATTTCTAGTAGAATTTCACAGTACTTCCATGAGGGATCAATTTCATCCTTGATGCATTTGACTCAGTATAAGGAATTTGAGGATATTATAATTCGTTGCAAGCTCTTCATTCTTGTGTATCTCAAAGCCTCTTAGATAGCTTGAAGTTCGATCTAAATTATATCTTCTGCATACGTGTTACTCCAACCTGTAAAAAGAATTCCTCCCATATTATTTCAGCCAATGAATCCAAATCCAGAACCATGCTGACATCTAGCACAATTTGTATTTATCTTCACCACATTTTCCTCCAGTGTTGCTCAAAGAAAGTGCTTAATCTCTGGTTTGACAACTAAATAGCTGCATCGCCATTTATTCATAATCTACACATTAATGTTCCGAGAGTCGACTTCAATCACTGCCCCATCGAAACAATTCTACATAGCCTCTTCCCCCTATTTCAACATTATTTCCTTTGGAGTTATAAGTTCCACAAATATTCTTTGATTCCGTTCCTTCTAGCAATAGTATATTACTACACAGAACGTTGAATATAACATTTGCGTCATCTGTTTACACTGAAAACACACACTATTAATAACTCGAACTTCATCCTCTATTGATCTTGTTTCAACTCTAATAATTCCAAAGTTCTTCTAGCATTGGATCCAAATCCATTGAGTATATGGGCAGAGAAAAATAGATGGTCACTTATCTCTTGATGGTTGCTGCATAAGGAGCATCGTGACACCCATTTGAACCCCTTCTTGTTCAGATTTTCAACTGTGGCTAATTTCTTTTGTATAGCTTACCAAGAAATAAAAGAAAATCTTGGAATATGGTTCTTATTCCATATAATTTTCTTCTACCCAACTGAGCTTTGCCCTTCAAGTAATGCCTCATAAGCTATTTTTGATGTGAATTGACCATTCGATGTTAAGCTCCAACAATTCCATCCCTTACTAACATCTTTGGAATTGGAGTGAATGATATATGATCAATGACTAATTGCATTCGATCATTATATGGTCATGGGAATATCCACTTTCTATTGACAATAAAATCCCAAATCTTTGCATTTAAATGATTATTGAATTGATTAATAATTTGATTGCCAAATCTGGAAATTATGCTTCCTTTTTGTAACCAAGGGTCTCTCTAAATATATGTGTCTTCACCATTGCCAATTAAAAATTGATCATGCTTTCGAATAAATTCTCTCTTCTTTAAAATGTATCTCCTTGCCCAAGAAGCATTATTTGAAGGTTGACATCCCCAAATATTCGAATCCCCCACATATCTCTTCCTCATCTAGTCCGCCCAATAAGTTTTACTTTTCACCACTCTCCAGAACAACTTAGTCATCCCAAGAATTGAAAAACTTGGAGTGGATACACATTCCATGACTCGGTTTATCCAAATAGTGGGACAACCTAATTGAAAAAGAATTGATTTAAAAAAGTCCGAATTAACACAATCATAGGCTTTTCTATTATCAATTTTGGCACAAAAGGATTCATGAGATTTAAAGGAATGATAATTATGTACCATTTCATGGGCTAGAAGGATATTATCTTGGATTTTTCTCCCCTTAACATAAGCCGATTGATTAGAAGAAATAATATTTGGTAGACAGACAGCTAACCTGTTAGCTAGAATGTTGAGAATGATCTTATAGATAAAATTACAAAAGGCAATGGGTCAAAATTTTTCAAGTCGCTTGGCATTCTTTTCCTTAGGAATTAAACAAATTAATGTAGCATTGATTTCCTTAAACAACTTCCTTTTTGGAAAATATCCAACACTGCTTCGCAAACATCCTCTTCAATAATATCCCATAAATTAATATAAAACTCACACCCAAATCCATATGGGCTTCGGGATTTATTTCTTGGGGACTCAAACATAACAGATTTTATCTCCTCCTTAGAAATAGGACTTGATAAAATTTGCACATGTTCCTCAGAAAATTTAGAAATAAAAGACCCTTGGGAACTTACAATAGAATTCGGATTGCAAACTTTAATTCCATTTACTAAATTAGAATACATACTTAATAAACTTTACTATGTAAACCTCTAGACTAGCTCAAATTTCCAACACCAATGACCAAACCATCAAAGGAAAAGAAAGACAACAAAAGGAAGAAAAAAACCACTCAAGAAAAGAAAAAAAAAATTCAATCACAGCTTTAGGGTAAGATCCAAGGGCTCTCCTCCATCCAACTCAACTGGTGAACCTTCTTTCTTGGCGAAATAGTCAACAAAAGGGACTTGATGCTCTTCAGCAGCTTCATTCTCCACAATAGTGTCCACCCCATCGGGCGGTTCAAGCACGACAGCCCTATTAGCTTGGGGCACGTATCTAAATCCCATGTCAGGGTTATGGGCTTCTTGCATGATGGGGTTACGAAGTGGTTGCGTAGAAAACATATCGTAACGAGGTTGATACATCCTACCAACCAATGCTTGGGAAGGACCCACGTTGAAGATCGTCCTATTAGTAGCAGGATACAAACGGTAACTTGGGATAGGTCCTAAGATGTTATTGTACCTAGGTGTCAATCTTGGTACATACCGCGAGTGCATAAGACGTAAATTGTGTCTAGTTTTGTAATGACCTCTCATGTGTCCTGCAAAGGCTTGAGATGTGAAGAATACTCGAAAACAAATACGGCATCGGTAGGGTCCGTACCTTCGAGTAATAACTGGTTGAGTAGGTAAGGGAATGGGTTCATTCTGAGGAGGATCGGACACAATGTTTAGGGTAGGAACTGGGACTGGATGGTTTTCCATGGATGGAGAGACAGAGAGAGAGATGGGTAAGAGAGACAATGGGTTCATGGGGTTTATATAGAGGTTGATGGGTTGGTACAGAGCTGGGGTGAGGGTAATATCAATCAATATTTTCAGCTATTTCAAGGAGGGGTGAGTCTTAGATTGGAAAAAATCGAATCTCTTGGGGTAAGACAAAATATCACAATAAATGAAGGGAAACGGAAAATGCTAAAATGACAAAAAAGAATTTACTGCGATTCTCACAAGTCTGACGTGGGATGTGCACATAACCATAGATGTGTTTCCTCGTGATACGTGTAAAAACCATCTACGGTTATGTATGTATGTCTACCTCAGAACTACAGTAAATCCTGTGTCACCCCAGCACGAATCGAGAGAAACAGGTAGTTAGTCTTATTAGGAAATTCTAGTATCAAGCTAGGTTTGACTCTCTCCATTAAATAAGTGGTTGAGATGGAAGAATGGGTACCTAAATAAAATCTTAACACTGATCGCAATGAAATTAAATAGATCTCTGAAAAAACCTATCTTTTACATTTCATCTCAACTGTACATTGGATGGAGAACCTCAAACGTGGTTTGTGGTTCCAAATGTACTTTTAAAACTAGCTTTTTAATGCATTAATGTGGAGAAAATGAAAAGAAATTAATTGATATCTTAAATTTATTTGATAACTTAGATATCAACAGCAAAGCATTATATTAATACGCAAATTGATTATTTCCATTGGAATTTTCACCTTTCCTTTTTAAAGAAAGTTCTAGGGAAAAAAATGAAATAAGGGTCAAATATGATGTAATAGGAACCTATATATATAGGGTCACAATCCGTAGAAAACATTTTAGATAACATGTTTTTTCTTATATGGGTAAAAAGGTTTGGAATGAGTGATTTTTTGTGAGAATGATCTCTATGGTGAGGGGATCATCTTAATAAAAAATCAGCCCAATCCAAAACTGGTTTGCCATATATGACAAAACATTGTCTATATATAAATAGGGTGGCGTTCAAAGGCCTTAAAAAGAGAGTCAAACATTTTTTCAATGTATGAATTAAAAGTTTCAGAATGAGATGACATTATCTGAGAATGATCTCTATGATGAGGAGATCATCCTCACAAAAAATCAGCCCACTTTGAAACTTCTAACCCCATCAAAAGTGATTTACAAAAATAAGACGGTCCACGATTCAACAATTTGTAAACTAGGGTTAGAAGTTTCGGAATGAGTTGAATTTTGGTGAGGATGATCTCTTCACCATTGAGATCATGCTCACAAAAATCAACCCATTATGAAACTTCCAACCCCTTTTTTGAAAAATGTTTGGCTCTCTTTAGGGCCTCCAAACGCTTTATATATATATATAGGGAGCCTTTCGGAGACCCTTAAGAGAACCAAGGATCGCACAAAGATTTCATGATCGTTAGATCTTGAAGATCGGGTGGATACGATTTACTAATCCAGCTATAAACAACTTTTATGTATACAAATTTCAAAATTAAAAGTAAGTCTTTTGTTAGAATTCTTTTAAACAACACTCCTTCTCTTACGTAATTCAACTCTTTGAAATAAAAAAACAGATCTGAACACATTAGACCCATCTCTTTCTTGTCTTCTCAGAGAATAATACCATTCTCTCTCTCTCTCTCTCTCTCTCTTCTTCTTCTCCATCTCTCTTACATTCACTCAAACGAAACCCTCCCTCAATCGAATAAGCTTTTGAACGATTGACTAGTGAAGGAAGCACTCTCTCTCTCTCTCTCTATACAAGTATCCCTCTCCTAATTTCTATTTAAATCATAGCCCTTTCTCCCTCTAGCACTATCTCTTTAAACTTTTACCGAAATTCGATGTTATTTACAGCGGAACCATAACCCTAACCCTAACTCTCTTTTCCACAATCGAAACTCTAACTCTCTCTCTCTTATTTATTTGTTTATTTTATCTATAATAGCAAGAAACAAATGATAAAATTGAAATTCATTAAAGAAGATAATAGAAAATGTTAAAAAAATTCATTTTTTGAAATTACTTTATATATATATATATATATATATATATATATATATATTGCAAATGCTTTCAATGTTATTTTTGAATATTTCATTTCTTTTGATGTTATTTAGTTGATAATATCTTTGATTTTTAATATGTAAATGTTAATCTTAGAAAGATTTTAGGGTCCTTAGTTGATCCAAACCAACCAATGAATCATGCAAAGTATCTCTTAATCTTCTACTCCCAAGCTCTAAACCAAAAGATGACACCAGCCCAATCACAACAATCAGAACTGCCCCATTCTCCCATTCCAAAATCTAAACCATTCTGGAAATCATTCAATGCTCTTAGGTCATTTGAATTCCAAGTTTGGTTATAAGAATTCAAGACATGAGCATGCAAACAGAAGACCATAAAAGCAAGTATCGCCCAAAGTCTCTACAATCCATATTTCCTAGTATCACCATTGTTAAGCCTATTTTTAATGAGATCACTAACTCAATGATGATGGGAATTGAACCCATATGTATAGTATCATCACCAATAAAGCTTACAAACTAACCCAAGTCTATCATATTTTCATTCCTGCATTCCTTTCTTGCGTTTGTATAGTTTGAATTGTTCAAGATGGAGGGGATTCATTGAATGAGCTAAATCCCATTCTGCATTTGATTGTGTCAGACTTTGAATTATCTTTTTTTTTGACTTAATGTTCCATATTATAATTTTTATTTTTATTTTGATAGATATTTAGGATAACAAAGTTTGATGTAGTTATTGTTAGGAGTAGACCCGGGATGTACACAACGTGGGAAGAATGTCATAAGTATACAAAAGGATATATATTTTAAACTGTTTGACATATTTGAAGAAGTTGAGAGGCATTTATTGGAAAACAATCAACTTTACTATAGAAACCTAACACAATTCCTTGAAGAAATGCAATGGTTAGGAAATAACTCACAAATCCCGGACGAAAGTCAAGGGCTAATGAAGAAATCACATAATTGCAAATGTCCGTTGCTTTAAATAATTTTACTTTTTTGATATGTTTATGTTTGTATTAATGATATATAAATTCATCTATTACAAGTTTTTTTTGTTGGGAGTACTCTTTAATAGATTAAAGTGTGGCTCTTTTTTGTCATCTTTAATACTCTATTAAAGGCTCAATGAATGGTGAGTCTTTGCCATTATGAAATAGAGAATAGGATTACTATATCTTTATTTTCTTATTTCACTTTTCATGTTTTAATTTGATAGTCTAATAGAACTTTGGGATGCAAGGGTAATGGTGCGTGCTTGAGCCCGTCTTTATTTGTATGGGTGGTCACTAACGAAGATGAGTCCTTAAAATATCAGAGCATCTATTTAGAAAAGAAAAGAAAAGGTGCTAGTGGGAGTAACTTTCTGACAATAGATATAGAGTTTGGAATTGGAAGGAAATTACAACCCAAGAAGCAAAGTAAGAAAGAGCATGTTTTCTATCGAGTTCTCTCTTTTATCTTCAAAATATTGATCTAAGAGCTCCAGTCCTTACAAGATGAGGGTCTAAGCCCATATATTACTAAAGCTTTAGATGAGTATTTGGTTCTACCCATAGTAGACACTTTGAGCGTGTCAAATTAGATTCAAAATAGTTGATGATCCTCATAATTAACCGCACATTGATCTTAAGTCATATTTAATGATCTTAATGTTTTTCATGATGTGGCACTACCCACTAAAATAAGCCAACTCAAAAAGGATTAAGAATTTCTCTTAGTTTCAGATATTACTATGGAACTGCCATTCCATTGAAGGGATCTGGATTGAACACCAGAAACTTTTTCTAATTAAATGAATATATAAGTGGGCAGCCTAAAAACTCAAAAGTTCTTGCAAAATCTTATAATTAGAGAAGACTTCTTTAGTGGCAATTTAAACAGATGTTTGCACTTGGATCCTTGTATTTCTGGCTATATGTATTGGGAGGTTTTTTTTATTTATTTGTACCGATTGTATAGGAACTTAAAAGAGAACATAATGTTATATGGCTCATCCCTGGTCTTTTATGGCAAAACAATGAAAATGGGTATTGATCCTAGGTTTGCAGTATTAACCATTAACTTCCTCTTTTCCTTATTTAAAAGAAGAGAGCTGCTATTGGCACCCCAACTTTTACTTATTATACTCTAATTTCTAAATTATTTTTCACACCCGAATTAAAGATTAGAAAATTTTAATATTACAAAGATAAAAAAATTTAAAATTTAACATTTTTCACCTTTCTGTATTTGATCATTTGCAAATAAAGAGACATAGTGGTAATGTAAACAATTACTTGTGGTAATCAATTTGGCAACTGAAGGAGCAACTAAAACAGAAAATATTGGTAGAATTATATATATTCGGGGCTTATCACAAGTTCACTGGTCCCAATGAAATTAAAAAGATCTCTAAAAAAACCTATCTTTTACCTTTCATCTCAACTGTACATTTGATGGAAAAACTCAAACGTGGTTTGGGGCTACAAAATACTTTTAAAACTAGCTTTTTAATGCGTTGATGCGGAGAAAATGAAAAGAAATTAATTGATATCTTAAGTTTAGTTGATAACTTAGATATCAACAGCCAAGCATTATATTAATAAAATATGCAAATTGATTTCTTCAATTGGAATTTTCACCTTTCATTTTTAATAAAGTTCTAGGGAAAAAATAATGAAATAAGGGTCAAATACAATGTTATAGGAACCTAAGCAAAACAAAATTTGTCGAGTTTTTTCAAATCGGGCCAGACCCTGATACAATTTGGTTGGACCAATTTACATTTATAAGACCTACTTTTCTTCAAATCTCAGTTCTTCCCATTCAATATATATATATATATATATGCTAGAGTTTGCCCTCTCTTTTGGGTAAAGTTTGTAAAAAAGAAAAAAATAATAAAATTGAAGGGGTATTATTGAAAATAACTGAGCTTAAGGAGTAAAACAGAAAATATAATAAAGTTGGAGATGTATTATTAAGAAATGGGAGATGAGGAAAGACAATAAAGTAGCTGAAAACATAGTCATGCAATCCTCACTCATGACTTTGTCAAGCCTATCAACCTCTATAAAACCCATGAACCCAATGCCTCATATTTAATGGTGTATCTCAGTACACTTTATTACATTGTCTCTCATTAATACTCCATCAATTTCAGTAGTATGCTAGATGGAGAACCTCAAACACCTTCACAACGAAGAAGAGCAAGTTGATTAAGAGAGATAAAGACAACTTTTAGGCTCTTTGATGAAAAGAAGAAATACAAGTCAAACATTTTGAAGTCCTTTCCGTGTTCTTGAGAATTTCTTCAAAGCTTCTCTAGTTTTTTTTTTTTTTTTGTAAAAAAAACCCTAAAAATAGATTTTAAATATAGAGGATTTAAAATTTGCAAAATCCATGGTTCATAAGAACCAATTCACAAGGTCGAACCATTGTTCTTGAGAAAATCGATTGAACTTGTTAAATCCCTAGTTCATTGTAAACCAAAACAACATTTAAAAAAATATGATAGGACCTGGTTGGACCAATAGTGTGGTCCAATTGTTAAAACATTGATAAATAGTATCGATGAGAATATAACAACCTCACTTAGGGTTTAAATGGGTCTAGATTTGAATGTTAAAACTCTTTTTTTTTTTCCTTTTTTGTTTTTAATATTCTTATGAAAGCTTATCGCTAAAAAGTAAAACTTTATTTTTAGAGTCATGATAAATCCAAAGGCAAAACATACGTAGTCTATATGCGGTTGACTTGGCAAGGGCATAGACCTATAGATCTTTTTCCGTGTGTATGGTTATGTGCCCTAGCCACGTCATCCGCATATGTTTTGCATTGTCGATTTATCGTTAGTCTTATTTTTAAGAGTTGTGATGAATACACTCGATAAATTATACGCGGATGACGTGGCAAGGGCACAAAACCATAAATAGTTTTCTTTGGGATACATAAGGAAAAGATCTGTGATTCTATGCCCTTGCCACATCAGCCGCTTACAGATCGCATATGATTTATTGCGTGCATTCATCATTGTTCTATTTTTAATTAAGAGTAATGCTGGGGTGACCTCAATATTGACATTGATTCTTAATTTGCCGACGTGGTTGTGTGTACATAACTTGTGCACACCTCTGAGTCAGTAAAGTGAGAATTGACTTCAATCTTAAGGTCACTCAACACTCAAGCAGGACTCATTTATGATAATTTTTTATTATTGATAAGTTGGAGTTTAAATGACCCCACCCTGGAAACACTACTAACGAGTGTACATACAAATTAAATCTTTCTCTACAATTCTCACTAGTTCTTGAGGAACATTACACATTTCTTCAATAACAAAAAAAATTATTCGAATAAGACCCCAATTTTGTTAAAAAATCCGTTGTCCGATTTGTTTCTCTCCAAAAGAATTCAAAGGAGCATTCAACAAAGAATTGGACATGTTCTGAAATTTTAAGCAGAATTTCACAATACTTCCATTAAGGATCAATTTCATCCTTAATTCATTTGACTGGGTATAAGGAATCTGAGGATATTATGATTCCCTACAAGCTCTTCATTCTTGTGTATCTCAAAGCCTCTAAGATAGCTTGAAGTTCGATCTAAATTATATCTTCTACATACGTGTTACTCCAACCTACAAAAAGAATTCCTCCCATATTATTTCTACCGATGAATCCAAATCCCAAACCATGCTGAGATCTAACACCATCTGTATTTATCTTCACCACATTCTCCTCCGGAGTTGCCCAATGAAATCGCCTTGACCCTTCATCACTAAATAGTTTAATGGAGTCTGATTGGTAAATAAGGGATTTTTTTAGAATTGGGAGTTGCCACCTAGTTTAGGTCTAAAAATCACAAATAACTTCAAATGGATCTGGATCGATCAACGGATAAGAGAAATTGGTAAGGGGTTAGATTACAAGTTTCGGAAGGTGTTAGACATCGAACCCACCCGATCAAGATGATCGGTCTCTACTACGATATAAAATTATCTTATGGTCAACATATCAAAACTGAAGTCAAATTAGGGTCCAATCATAATCAATTTATATCAGATTTACTAAACGAATCTTACGACTAAAATTCTCCAATTATTTTAAGGATTCTTTGAATTTTTCACATCAAGAGAAAATTTGCTAAAAATCCCTAATTATGTCCCATGATCAAAAGTCAATTAGCAATCCACATGTGCAAATTCCCAAATTAGATAAAAAAGAAATTTGTAAAAATCTTCAACTTAAAAAATTATGAATGTGAAATTTCTAAATTGGAAATTTATGAATTTTTCAAATTAGAAATTTGATATTTCCTAAAATAGAAATTTAAGAATATGTGATGAACTCCTAAATTAGAAAATTTTAAAAATAAAATTTTTTAAATAGAAACTTACAAGTATAGGATGAATTCCCAATTAGAAATTTGTGAAATATGAACTTTCCAATATTGAAAGTTTCAAAAATATAGAATTTCCAAATTAGAAAATCACAGTTTCGAAACATGAAATTTCTAAATAGGAAAATGCAAAATTTCTAAATTGGAAAATTACTAAAATGCGAAATCTCTAAATTAGAAATTTATGAATTCGTGTTTTCCCAAAATAGAAGATTATCAAATTCCCATATATAAAAGTTCTAAAAATGGACTTTCCAAAATAATAATTACAATTATAAAATCTTCCAAATTGGAAAATTACGAGCACATGGTAACTAAACAAATAGGCAAACTTCAATGTCGCACAAAGTCACCAAGTACATGAATCTCAAAATTGATGAAAATCAATATCATGTAAAATTACCAAATCAGAAAAATATTAGCATACATGAATTTCGAAATTGGCAAAATTCAAAATCATGTACAATTATTAAATTAGGACAATATGCATGTTAACAAATTCATAAATTAGTGATTCACACATGTCAAATTTCTAAGTTAGGAACCTCACGAACACATAGCAAATCAATGAGCCGAGAATTCATACACGTACATTTTTTGAATCAAAACATTATGAACACGTGGCAAATCAACGAATAAAAAAACTCACATTTTTATGAAATTTTAAAATCAAAACTTTTAGGGATTTGTGACAAATTAATGAATCACCCCATTTATACATATATGCAAAATTTTCCTATATAAAATTACTAACACATAGAAAATCGGCGATAAAAAATTCATGCATATATATAAAATTCTTGAATCTAAAAGCTAAAAATATATGTAAGTTATGAACACATTAATGAATGTCGGACCATCGACACAAAATATGTTGAGGAAAATCTAGAGTACTCAACTCTAAATGCACAAATATTGAATATAAACAAGTAAACAAATTACTTATACTATACCCTCAATAAAAATACCACTCACAAGTTGAAGAAGAAAATAACACTCTATAAAGAAAAAACACAACTTTTACAAACACTCACACTTTCTACAACCTCTCAACTTGTTTCTTACAGCTTGATTTCTCACAACTTATTTTCTCACTACTTGATACAAAATGAGAGAACTCGCCCCTATTTATGCTAGTGGCACCTCCTTAATTAATGGCTAGGATTATGCCAACACATTTTTAATCAAATGGTTATAATTTGTCATCTAAAACTTTCCATCAGAATATCTATTTAGTTTAAAGTTTTCCACAAAAATATCTACTATTATAGAATTTTCTACTTTTCTTTTATCTAAAAACATATAGAGTTTTCTCTAGGAAGATTCTAAAAATATCTAAAATTTTCTTTATGAAGTTTCTAGAAATTAAGTTTGTCTAATAAGTTTGGACTTTTTCCAATTGGGCTGGTGTTGACTTTTAACACTCTCTCTCAATACCAACTTTTACTCCTTACACCATGCCGAGCTGACGACGAAATTTTTTGAACTTTGCTAGTACTCGATCCTTTTGTGAGTTTTGCCACCGGACTATACGTTTCATCATATTGTTGAGAAAACCCTCGAGCCACCAATCTAGCCTTGTACTTCTCGATCGATCCATTTGGAGAATACTTTATCTTGTAAACCCATTTGCAAGATATGGGTTTCATATTTTTTGGCTTTAGCACCAGATCCCAGGTCTGATTTTACTTTAGCATTGTGACTTCTTCAAATATCTTAGGTTCTTTAGCGGTTGCTTCTTCAACTCTGGCTGCATTGGTATATTTGGGATTTGGTTTGCGAATTCTATTTGACCTTCTTAGTTGTGATTGTGGAATTGATACTTCTATTTTTTCAGGATGATCTGATTGTTGATACACACCAGTTTCCCAAGGATTCTGGGTCAACTTTTGATCACCATCACTATTATGCAGATCTCCAGCTTCATTTGAACTTGGTTGAATTTTGACAGCGTGCTCCTCCATCTTTTGTTGTAGCTTATCTTCAAATTCTCTTGAGTTTGGCAACACCTATTTTCTTGAGGACCACCAAGAAGATGCTTCGTCGAATACCACATTTCGTGATGTATAACATTTTCCAGTTGCACAACATCTCCACCCCTTTCTCTGACTATCGTATCCAACAAAGATACATCTAACTGCTTTCTTATCAAACTTGCTACGTAAATGATCAGGAACAAATACATAGCATATACATCCAAATACTCGAAAGTAACTAACTGTAGGTTTTATGTCCCATAGTTTCTCAAAGGGTGAAACAAATTCTAACCTTGGTTAAGGAAGTTTGTTGATCACATTGGCTGTTGTTCTCATAGTTTCGGCCCAAAACCTTCTAGGTATATTCTTTGCATGAGCATACTCCGAGAAATTTCTACAAGATGTCGATTCTTTCTTTTTGCTACACCATTCTATTGTGGTGTATTCGCACACGTATACTGGCGATGTATTTTGCATTCTTGTAGGTATAAATAGAACTCATCCGAGCTATATTCTCCTTCGTTGTCTGTGCGCAAGCAACGGATCTTTTTTCCTACTTCTCCTTCAACTATCTCTTTGAACTCTTTAAACTTTGAAAAAGTTTCAGATTTTTCTTTCATAAAGAAAATCCACACATATCTAGAGAAGTCATCAATGAAGGTCACCATGTACTGCATTTCGCCAATTGATGGTTGCTTAACTGACCTGAACACATCAGAGTGAACTAACTCTAATGGTTCTTTTGCTTTAAACTTCGATTTCTCGTATGACAATTGATGTGCTTTACCATACTGGCATCCTACACAGACCGTGTCTGTTCTTACGTCAAGCTGGGGAAGTCCTTTAAGCATTGACTTCTTTACCATCATACTTAGCTTGGAATAACTAACATGACTCAACCGCATGTGCCACAAATCTGTTGTCTCGTTCCTTCTTGTCTTGTCTACATATGCAGACTCTGTTGACATTACGTAAACTGACTCCAATCGTCGTCCTTCCATCATTGGCTTTTCTGAGATTTTGAGGTCACGATACACCTTTACATTTTGGGGACCGAATAAGATATAGTAACTTGATGATGTTAGTTGATCCACGGATAACAAAATTTTCTTCATTCCTAGAACATGGTAGACATCTTGAACTAACACTTGGTTAGAATTATAACGAGGTGTGACTATCGTCTTACCGATGTGAGCTATCGATAACCTTGAGTTGTCAGTCGTCACCACCACACGACTCCCTTTATACTCGGACAGATTTTACAACTGCTGTCTATCACCTGTCATGTGATTTGAGCACCCCAAGTTTACGATCCAATCATTCTCGTAGTCAATCCGTTCAGATGTAGTTGTAAGAGCTACTTCTTTTTCTTCCTTTACAAATGATGCTTCAGCATCCCATTCATCTTCCATTTTCTCCTTAGAACTAGAAGTAGCAGCATTACTCTCAACATACTTTTTCTTAGACTAGCAGTCTTTCACCATGTGACTTTTCTTCTCGCAATTGTAGCAATCGCTATCGAACCTTCTACTATTACCACGATTCTTTGAAGCTCCCCCTAGATGAGAGCCTCCCTCTCTTTGATGACATTTTATTTTGTCATTATTCATTTTAGATCCGCCTCTGACGTGTTGCTTGAAGTTGCCCTTGTTTTTGCTTGAATAGAGTGCTTCCTCCTCATCCTTTAATGAGACTTCTCCCATTTGCTTAGCCAAAGCTTCTTAACTAACAAGCAAATTTTCAAACTCAATAAGTGATGGTTGTGTCGGCCATCCTTATACTGCAGCCATAAAGCCTCGATATTCAGGTCGTAAACCATGGATAATTATTCTTTTTATCCCGGTTTCTCTAATAGCAGCATTTAAATTTAACTCTAAAATTTCATGGCATATAGACTTTACCTTGTGAAAGTATTGGACGATCGTCATGTCGAGTTGCGTCATTGACAACAGCTCGTTCTCAAAAAGTTGTAGTTTTATATCATTCTTCTTTGAAAAGAGTGTAGTGAAAGTATCCCATACTTTTTTTGGTGTTTTGACATCTCGAATGTACTTTAACATTTCTTCTTCAATTGTGGTCTTTAAAGCAAACATCGCCTTGCATGCTTTAATCTTCCATTTTCTTAAGATGCCATTGGCATCTTTTGTTGTTGGTTATATAACTTCACTACCGTCGACAATCTCCTAAAGGTCTTGACCTTGTAGGTAAAACTCCATGCATGTTGCCCACGTACTATAGTTTTGGTTGTTGAGCTTCTTGATTCCTCCAATTACTTGAAGGTCAACCATCGTGCCGACAAAGCTTTGACTATACGGAACAAGCTTGACTAACGATCCTGCAGAGTAGTAAACTCCTTACGACTCAAGATAGTTCCACTAAAATCGATTCTTGGCAACCTCGCTCTGATACCAATTGTTGAGAAAAATCTAGAGTACTCAACTCTAAATGCACAAATATTGAATATAAACAAGTAAACAAAGTACTTGTACTATACCTCAATAAAAATACCACTCACAAGTTGAAGAAGAGAATAACATTCTATTAAGAAAAAACACAACTTTTACAAACACTCACTTTCTACAACCTCTCGACTTGTTTCTTACAACTTGATTTCTCACAATTTGTTTTCTGACCACTTGATACAAAATGAGAGAACTCACCCCTATTTATACTAGTGGCACCTCATTAACTAATGGTTAGGATTGTGCCAATACATTTTTAATCTAACGGTTACAATTTGTCATCTAGAACTTTCCATCAAAATATCTATTAATCTAGAATTTTCCACCAAAATATCTATTATTATAGAATTTTCTACTTTTCTTTTATCTAAAAACATCTAAAGTTTTCTCTAGGAAGATTCTAGAAATTGGGCTCTAAAAATATCTAGAGTTTTCTTTATGAAGATTCTAGAAATTGGACTTGTCTAATAAGTTTGGGCTTTTTGCAATTGGACTGGTGTTGACTTTTAACAAAATACATAACAAGAAGATGAGGAGAAAGAAAAAATAGAACTAAATAAATAAACAAAAATAAACCAAGCTTACCTCCACGATAGAATGACAATCGAGTATTGTTCCTTCAAATATGACTCGACAGACTTGCGAGTACTTTGGTAGCCGCGGATAAAATTGAGATTACAGCTGTTCGATTGTTCCAAGGAAGCCAAAAAAATCGAGTTGACGCTGTCGCTATTTGGTTCTTAACAGAAGGGGACATCAAAGAAGACAGCGCTGACTGCTGTGTTCGAGAGAGACAAAACAAAACAGTGATGGCACCGTAGTGTCGAATAGAGGAAGAACACAAGAGTGGAGCTGCTTCGATGCATAGGAGGCTGAGAAGTGAGAATGGTTGAGGAGAGCAAGCTGTACGCTGCTTGAGAAGGGACAAGTAAGTTGCTCCTCTTTCTTCTTCTCCCTTTTTTTTTTTTGGTTCTTTTTTCTTGCTGTCCAGAACAGAAAGAACGAGTTGAACGAGAGGAAAACGTGAGGAAGAGAGCCCGCTGAGGTGTGAGAGCAGAGAGACGATGCTCTTCTTTCAAAACGTGGTGCCTGAGATGGAAAGGAGAAGCTTTTTTCTTTTAAAACATGGTGAGAGGGAGAAAATCAGATAGAGAGCTGGGGCGTTGGTGCAACAGGGAGAGAGAGAGGAAAAAAGAGGAAGGTTGCAGCAATGAGAGGGAGTTGGGGCGTTGGTGCAACATGGAAAGAGGGATGAAGAAAGAGGAAGGTTGCAGCAATGAGAGGGAGCACGTTCAGCCACCACCATTGGAGAAGAGTGAGTGTTCTTGTTGAGTAGAGGACGTCAAAGAGAGAGAGAGAGAGAGAGAGAGAAAAGTTGTTGTTGCGCTCAAGAGAAGAGGAGCAGTCCAAAGGAAAGAAGAGGTCGTGAGAGAAAGGAGAGATCAGAGAAAGGGGGGAGCTATGTGGCAGCAGGAGAGGGAGCTGGAGTTGAGCAGCCAAAGTCTTTTGAGAGAGAAAGAGAGAGAGAGTGAGAGAGAGAGAGAGAGTTTCTTTCTTTTTATATGAAAAAACCTTCTAATTTTCTCTCTTCTTCTTCTTCTTTTTTTTTTTTTTTTTTTTTTTTTTTTTTTTAATTTTTACGTTTTCTCTTTTTTTTCTAACCATATTTTTTTTATAAAGAAAATGGGAGAAGTGATCCCACGCTACTCGTTTTAATGATCTTTTTTTAAGAGAATGGGAGAGGTGATCCCACACTACTCGTTTTAATGATCTTTTGTTAATGAGTTCCTATTTTTTTATTTTCAATATGATTAAATTTTGATTTTAACCTTGGATGATTTTATTTTAATCTTGAATGATTGGTTTTATTTTTAATCTTGATTGATTGATTAAGTTCGATTTTGAATTTTGAATTTATTGATTTAATTTAGTTAGGTTTCAATGGAATTTTAATTTGAGTTGGTCAATTAGTATTTAATTTTAATTTTGCTTTGATTGGTCGATTGGATTTTAATTGATTTTCATTTATTGGTTGATTGGATTTTAATTTTAATTTAATTTTTAATTTGATCGATTAATTTTTAATTTGAATTTTAATTGTTTAATTTTTAATTTAAATTTGATTTCGAATTTCAATTATTTTATTTTCTTTATGTTTTCCTAATAATCAGGGTCTTTAGGTTAAAGTTGGCATTGAGGGGCATTTCGGTCATTTTTGTGATTTCTCATAAATTTATTTGTTTTCATCGATTTGGGTCTCATTAGATTCTAAATCATATTCTGAGTGCAATGGGGGTATTTTCGAGATTTTTCGGAAGTCCGAAATTCATGAGTGGTATTTTCGTCATTTTGGTAATTTTTACTGATTTTTACGAATTTTTGCGTGAAGTTTCTTTCAGTCACACATGATTATTTCTAAGTCTCGAGGTCGTATTTTCCTAGCGTCACAATGTTTTTAAGTTATCAAACTGTGTAGCGAGTCTAAACGTACGTGTTTGCTAAATTGGGTGTAAGGTATAGTGATCCTAAGCGTGCGTAAATTATTATGTCAAGTTGTAACAAATAGATGAGATGAAAGACTAGAATTGAAGAGATTGGGGATAGTACTCGCAAATCTTCGAGTTTTTTGTGCTCATCATTAGGAATTCACCGCAACCAAGTAACAAATTGTTGAATTAGGCAGATGCAAAAATGGGGTGTTTACACACAAAAAAAGTGTTTAATCTCTAATTTGACAACTAAATAGTTGCATCGCCATTATTCACAATCTGCACATTAATGTTCCTAGAGTCGACATTAATAACTGCCCCATCGAAACAATTTAGCATAGCCTCTCCCACTTATTTCAGCACTATTTCCTTTGGAGTTATAAGTTTCGTAAATATTCTTTGACTCCGTTCCTTCTAGCAATAGTATATTACTTCACAGAACGTTGAATGTAACATTTGCGTCATATGTTTACACTGAAAACATACACTTAATAACTCAAACTTCATCCTCTATCGACCCCGTTCCAACTCTAATAATTTCAAACTTCCTCGAGCATTGGTTCCAAATCCATTGAGTATATGAGAAGAGAAAAATAGATGGTCATTTGTCTCTTGATGGTTGCCGCACAAGGAAACATCATAACACCTATTTGAACCCCTCCATGTTCAGATTTTCAACTGTAGCTAATTTCTTTTGTACATCTAATCAAGAAATAAAAGAAAATCTTGGAATACGATTCTTATTCCATATAATTACCTTCCATCCAATTGAGCTTTGCCCTTCAAGTAATGTCTCATGAGCTATTTTCGATGTGAATTGACCATTTGATGTTAAGCTCCAAACAATTCTATCCCTCACCAACATCTTCGAAATTGGCGTGGATAATATATGATCAATGACTAATTTCATTCGATCATTATATGGTCTTGGGAATATCCACCTCTTATTGTTAGTAAAATCCCGAATCTTTGCATTTAAATGACTATCGAATTGATTAATAATTTGATTGCCAAATCTTGAAATTATGTTCCCTTCTTGTAACCAAGGGTATCTCCAAATATAATGTCTTCCCCATTGTCAATTAAAAATTGAACATGCTTTCGAACAAATTCTCTCTCCCTTAAAATGCCTCTCCATACTCAAGGAGCATTATTCGGAGGTTGACATCCCCAAATATTTGAATCCCCCACATATCTCTTCCTCATGTAGTCCAACCAAAAAGCTTTATTTTTCCCACTCTCCAAAACAACTTAACCATTCTAATTTTGTTTATTTCCCTTTGGCGTCGAATGTCAAGACCTTTTTCATATGGTTTGCACACTCTTGCCCAACTAATAGGATGATTAGACCACACAACAGAAGGATCCCTCCACAAAAAATTGTTGAGAATGTTTTTTATTTTTTTTAAGACACTCACCGGAATATTGAAAGAGGTAAACTAATAGACTTGAAAACTAGATAACACTGATTTAATTAATTTTAGTCTGCTTGCATAGGACAACAGGTTCGCTCTTTAACCCTCCACCTTTTTAGAAATTCAATCAGTCAGAGGTTGACAAAGAGTATGTGATAATCTGATGAAAATAAATGAAGCCCCAAATATTTGATGAGTAGAATACCTTTCGAAAATCCAAGAATAGATAGAATAAGGTTCTAATTTTTGTATGAATCATTAAAGAATACCTGACACTTTGCTTCATTTACTTGAAGACCAGAAACATTTTAAAATAAATTCAGAACATCTTGAATAGATGATACTGAAGATACATCATTATTAGACAAAATTAGGATGTCATTAGCAAAAATCAGATGTGAAACACTTGGGATACCAGAAATTCTAGTAATACTCCACTGATTTGAAAAAAAATTTTGACTAAGAATACAAGAAAATGCTTCCATAATCAATGTGAATAGATAAGGAGAGATAGAGGATCACCTTATCTCCGACCCCTTTCACTTCTGAAAAACCCATAAGAAGTGTCATAATAAGAATTGAAAAACTTAGAGTGGACACACATTCCATGACTTAGTCTATCCAAACAGGGGGACAACCTAATTGAAAAAGAATTGATTTCTAAAAGCCCCAATTAACACAATCATATGCTTTTCTAATATCAATTTTAGCACAAAAGGATTCAAGAGATTTAAATGAATGATAATTATGGACCATTTCATGGGCTAGATGGATATTATCTTGAATTTTTCTCCCCCTTAACAAAAGCCGATTGATTAGAAGAAATAATATTTGGTAGACAAACGGCTAACCTATTTGCTAAAATTTTGAAAATGATCTTATTGATAAAATCACAAAGGGCAATGGGTCTGAATTTTTCACGACGCTTGGCATTCTCTTCCTTGGGAATTAAACAAATTAATGTAGCATTGATTTCCTTCAGCAATTTCCCTTTTTTAAAGAAATCCAACACTGCTTCGCAAACATCCTCTCCAACAATATCTCAGAAATTAATAAAAAAACTCACACCCAAATCCATGTGGGCCTGGAGATTTATTTCTTGAGGACTCAAATAGTGAAATTGGAGATGAGAGTGAAACAAAAAATGAAGAAGATGGTGAAGTCCGACAAAAGCTACAGTTTGATACAAAAATAAAGTGAGCAATGAGGTACCAATCATTGACATGGAATTTGAATCAATTAATCATACATGCAATTTTTATAGCATTTATGGTGTAAGTGTGGGACTTAGTATCTGAAAAAGTTGGTTGCATAAGAAAGATGGTAGAGAAATATGTAAAAAATTGTGTTACTCTAAAGAAGGTTAGAAAGGAGTAGAAAATAAAGAACTTGACCATCTTTAGCTAGTTCTACATACTAGTTCTTTTGGGCATTTCATCATACAGATGACCTTGAATGACATAGAAGATAGAACTGGCTTCGTAGGGTCAATCATGTGTTTTACAAATCCACATTCTTACCCCTTTGCAAAAACACAACCTAGATTCCCCCCCCCCCCCCCCCCCCCCCTCTCCCCTCTCCCCTCTCCCCTCTCCCCTCTTAAAATCTAATTTTGCCAAAGAGGCTCTAAATCCAAAGTGATCAAGCTCTTTTTTGTCTAAGAACCACATAATTTTGATTGAGCAAGTTCTTTTTATCATATTTTGAGCCTCTGAATCCTTTTTTATCAAGCTTATCATGGTCCATAAATGCCAAATCTCATAAAATCCTTCAGATTTTGGTCTAGTCAAAATCGATCATGGCCCATTAAGGTCTATTTGAGTAGAACTATTTGCTCCTCATTTGCTATGTATTTGGATACACATTTTCTTGGGTATGCACTTGCTATACAATTGGCAAAATGGATTTCAATTGCATAAATTCTTTAACATCATACATTTGACAGTCAATGATTCTTCATTGGCAACACGGATTTGGCAAAGAGGTTTTATCTAACAAGATGAAAGAAGTGGATTCAAGAGTTCAAATTTTGTCAAACTTACATCGATCTTCAATTGCCATGAGTTTGAGTGCGAGTCATGTGAGGATTAAGATAAATTTCGTATTATTAGGGATTTGATTAGAGGATTGAATCTTACTAGATTAGAATTGAATATGTTAGAATTGTCTTTCTATATGAACCCTATTAAGGGTGATTGTAAATCACGAAAAATAATCAAATCTCATTATTTTCACAAAATCTTTTACTCAAAAAAGGTTGCGGTAAAAAGAAAAAGAAAAAAGAAAAAAGAGAGAACATACAACCTCAAATACCATTTAATGTTTCTTCCACTCAATACATGGTTTTTAAACTCGGTATCGCGTCTCGTCTCGTTCAGCTCTGATATCGAGTCGTCTCGGACGAGTTTTGCTATACGTTTGAGACATCTCGTAAGATAACTCGAAAAATTGTATGTGAGATGTAAAATTCAATCAAAAAAATGACTTTGTGAGTTGGTCTCGTTCAACTCTAATACCGAGTTAACTCGGGCGATACGTCTCGGTCTTGGACGAGTTTAAAAACCATGACTCAATGTCCTCAACTAACATATTTTCCAAATCGGGTATTACTTCAACTTCATTCAAGTAGTTATTCATTTATTTTGCGAATTTTGGATTATATCAATTAAGTAATTTTACAATAGCACATACTGATTATATTATTGTGCACTCCAATTTCTTTAATTATTTATCACATCCTAATTAAAGATTAAAACACATTCTTCAAACAGTAAAAATTGGGGTGTAATAAGTAAAAATAATAATTAAAGATTATCTGTTCTCGGCACATTCACTTGTTTCCTTTATTTTTAACTGGGGTGTAATAGGTAAAAGTTCGGGTGACAATAACAAGTTAGTGAAAGGTAATATTTTGAAGTTGATCGTTTCTGCAACAGGTTACTTCCAGGGCTAAAAGAAAGAGAACTACCAACAGAATTAGAATGAATTAAACAAATCAAATTGTTTAATATATATATAAAGGGATGGTGAAATGTCCAGATCAACTTCTTATTTTTAATGTTTGAGAGAATTTGATGGAATTAAAGATAAGTTTTTATTAGAGAAGATTGCTTCAAAATTTTTTTTATCGAATTACTGAAATAATCCTTTGAATATTTCTTATGTTATAAAATCTAGACATCCCATGTTTTTACCAATTCTAAAAATACTTTCCTCTATGCCTAATATTACTATTTACCAATTTATTCAAACCCAATTGGAGTTTAATTTGATATGGTTGCCACAATTTATATTTAATGATATAAGGATTATAAAAATTATAATATCAAACTTAAAAATGACTTTTATCTCCAACAATCAATTAAACCAATTCAAACATGTACCTAAGATAAGGTCATAATGCTTCATAATTATTACTTAAACAAGATCCAAGTTAGGGTTGTCAATAGGATCAGGTTTGGATTGGATCATGATGAATCCATAATTAACCTTATTGGATCCTTATCAAATTGGCCTCTCGGTTTTGATCCTTCCCCACTCTCTTTCCCACAACCATCAAATTGGTCCGAATGCCGAGGTATGGCCCAAACCTGCCCCGATCCAAACCATTCACACCCCAAAGCCTTGAGTTAGGTAGGTAAAGCCCTATTTACTGATAATGCAATTCCACCAACCATGTCTACTTGATGGTAAATTTACCCAAGCACAAATTATTCAAGGGCTTTCTTTCCATTGAAGTAAAAGTTGTGACTTTGAGTCTAATTCAATCTCTAATTAGTGTTTCTCAATTACATCAAGAAAACTACCTCTCACCTTACATACACCCTTATGTTCTTATGTTCCTTAACTCCCCTTATGTCCTTATGGCTAGAATTCTTCCCAAGTTGGCTTTTTCATTCATCTTTTTCTTCCTATTCTTCTTCATTTACTTTGTTGCTGTTGATGGAAAATCCCAAAGTTATACTAGAACTATGAGTAAAATTGGGATAGATTTCAAGAAAGAGAAACTCAGCCACTTTCATTTTTATTGGCACGACATCCAAAGCGGTAAGAGCCCTACATCGATCTCAGTCGTGTCACCATCAAAAAACACATCGACGACAGGGTTTGGTACAATTAATGTGATTGATGATCCATTGACAGAAGGGCCTAAGATGAGTTCAAAGCTAATTGGAAGGGCTCAAGGATTGTACACCTTGGCATCGCAAAGTGAAATTGGCTTGCTAATGGCCATGAACTTTGCTTTCATGGAAGGGAAGTATAATGGGAGCACGATAACGATACTAGGGAGGAATACAGTGTTCTCGAAGGTAAGAGAGATGCCAGTGATTGGAGGGAGTGGACTTTTCCGATTTGCTCGGGGATACGCTCAAGCCAGGACTAACAAAGTGAATCTTAGCACAGGGGATGCCACGGTTGAGTACAACATCTTTGTCATGCATTATTGATTCATTCGAACGAACCAAGGCACATTTCGCTTTTATTCTTCTTATAAAGAAGACTAGTTTGAAGTTATGTTGAAAACTTTGGAAACTCGATTGAGTCGAATAATTTGTTGCCTCCTACGAATCAATAAAATACGTATTAATATTGCTTATATTAATATATAATTGGGAGATCCTAACATCCAAGCCAAGCATTTATATAATGTATAATACTTGGTTTTAGGTTTGTCACTGGGGATGATGGATGTCACTTATGAGAAATGAAGTAATAAGCCCACCATGTTTTGATGAATATTTTAGATACCCTCATTTTTTATCAAACTTATTACACTGAAAATTAGGTTGAACAAGTTAGAAATAATTTATTTTAAAGGTTCAAGATCTTGAAGATTGCAGATTTTTGGCAAGAGGTTGAAGATGAGAGCAATTAGGTCATTTTCTAGTACTCTTTCAATCTAGACAAAGGTCAAGGGGTACATATCAAATATTCAGAAAAATGTGGAGGGGTATGTGTAAATCTCCCTAAATTTTTTGTTGTTGATAGGTATATATATTAATTTTCAAACAACTTTCTTAGGTCACAAGTACCTTGAGAGTTGAAATTAGTATTTTTGTGTTTCAAATATGTGTAGGAACTTAGCTGGAAGCTTTCACCATCACTTATTGCACCAAATGAGATTTTTAAAGCTTGATTTTATATGACTATTGTAAGATTGCAATGGAGTTTTAGTAGTTTTAGGCTAGGGAGGGTATTTTAGACAAATTTCAAATTCGTTGTTATCCCGTCGCTAGTCAATGATACTGATTTTTTATTAAAGGTGATAAGTCTTTATCTTTTTTTTTTTTTTTTAAAGAGTTATAATTCTTATCTTGCATTTTGCCGCATGAGGGTTAAAACTAAAATTATGATCGCTAATGATTTTCTGACTTGAAAATTTTCACTTGGTCTGTACTCCGTTGATCTTTTTCCTTGTGTATCTCGAAGAAAAAAGATCTATGGTTTTGTGCGCTTGCCATGTACAGACTGAATGAAAATTTTCGAGTCAAAAAATATGACTCTATTATGATATACACCTAACTCGTTGGGTTGGGTTTCTAAAACGATATGTATTCTAAGTCCAAACCTACTCTTCTTAATAATAATATATATAAAAAAAAAATCATAAGGTTAATAATAATAACTAACATTCTAGAAAATGTAAGAGTAACTCGAATGGACAATAAACCAAGAGAAAGTTTATTAAAGTTGTTTGGGCATGTTCAATGAATGTTGATTACATCTCCAATTAGAAGAAATGTTCCCATTCAAGGTCATATAACAGCGACAAGAGTACCGCCTCAAAAAAATGTGAATTGGGATGGTGAAAACAGATATAAACTCACTTTTAATAACAAAAGACTTGACTTTCTATAGGGTGGAATGAACATGATTTGTTCGGCCAACCCCACAACCCCAATCAATTGCAGGCCCATTTTTTGGTGAATACAGCCCATTGACTCCCTTCCCATAGGATGTCAAGTTATGGTTGTCAATGGGTCAGGCCCTAAATATGAATTCCACTTAGCTAGCCCGATTTTTAAAAAAGGCCTGACAAAACTATCTAAAGCCCTGTCCAAAATGGTCTAAGTTGGGCTAAAGCCCGGCCCCTTTACAACTGGATGGCCCACACCATCAACCCTCGCCTTCTCTCTCTCTCTCTCTCTCTCTCTCTCTCTCTCTCCTAATATTTGTAGATTAACTGTTTGACGATAATCCCCTTAAGAGACTTTACATGCTTTTAGGCCATCTCCAGCCCTTACGATCAAAGTCATACTCATAGTTAAATTTCGAGCAAATTTGTACTTTTCTACTTTTCAATCCTTTACTCAAAGTTATATCACATTGAGTTTTATTCAGAGTCACATTGAAGATGAATTTGAGTAAAACTCAAATCCCAACAGTCATGTTTTACATGAGAAAATTGCTTTTATACTAACTAAGTAAGTTTCAAATATTACTAAGGGTCGTCAGGCTCATATGGATTACCACATTGACAATCCAACCTTCTAGATTTCATGGAAGAACTCATATTAAAAAATAAAAATTAAATCTAATTTGGACTTCATCCAAGATGTTGAAAATGGATGACTACCGAACTCCCAAATTTTAAATTAAAATTCAACAGTGAAAATTAACTTTTTTTCTAATTTTTTTTCCCGAGTTTCTAAAATTCTGCCCTCTACAACTCTGTGGGGATACCACAATGTGAGCTCAAGACCCTCAATAAGATTTGAAATCTTTCTAAGTTAGTAAGGTTAGCCTGATTTTTTAAGTTCACTATTGGAGTGCTTCACACCAAATGAAGCTTTTAATGGCCTATCCCCTAAATCTCTGCTAAAAGCCTCAATGTTAACTATCTGAGTGGCGATCGGTTTATTTGGATTAACGGGTTGGTGGAATTTTCCCTTGTACTCCATCTTTCGGATTATTCTGACAATTGGCACATAGGTAACAATGGTAGATTCAATGAATTATTATTCTTATTAGTAGTAGTAGTCTTTCAAACATAGCCTGGTTGTAACCCCGAGAGACATGTAAATTCTTACTCGAGATCTCACTTATCAGACTTCATTGTGGAAAAATCGTTCACACTTCGTCCTTTTTTTTCTTTCTTTATTTATTTATTTTAAGGAATTGGCCATGATTGTGAAAAATGTACGCAAATTTTGAGTGTTACTTAGCATGGTAACAAAGTTCATATTCGATAATTATCCAGTGGAGGTTTGTCTCGGGTTAATTCAAATAAATTTGAGAAACTTTCATAAATATCAACCAAATTTCAGAGATGATACAAAATATGTTTTTGAGTTTCTTACCAAAACCTATCATCTCAAAAACCTTATCTTTTTTATTTGATGTTTGAATGTTGAAAAAATTAAAATTTTGAAAGTGAAGGGTAAATATATTACCAACGTTCCCACAATTAATTGAGTAATCATAGATTAATTCGCCAATTAACCTATTTAATCAGTAAATCCCTAATTCAGAGAATTTTGTGACTATGCTGTTTAGCATCGACATGGCGAAATGTGTCAAACTTAGCTGAGTTGGTAAGGCCTAGGAATGTTGATACCATGAATTGGGCTCAAACCTTTTTGAACCCACCTTCACCTTGCTGGCCACTGACCCACCCCCACCCACACCCACGGAAAAAAAAAAAAAGTATCGGCTATGGTGATCAAAATAGGTCTTAGTAGCCAGGGGGCGGAGCTAGGATTTTCTATCAGTGGGGGCTAAATTTGAACTCAATATGACTTATCATTACATGGGATTGGATCCTCTACACACACATATTTTTCAAAATGCAATGATTCCTACATTTTGGATGAGTTTGATTATTTATTATAAATAACTTATTATTAGAGCTTCTGCTCAAATTGGATAGACCATTTGCTAAACTTGTAGGGCAAGAGTTAAAGATAACATTCATGATTGGGGCATTTCACCTTTTAGATTTAACATATTTAATACACATTCAAATTAGTTTACGAACATTTGTATGAAATCCTGATGCTAAATTTGAACACAATGAGGGTTATACTACAAACCATAAGCATTTTATATACTTTCCCTTTTTGGTTGAACCTCTTTCAAGTTAGATCGATCGTCCTTCATAGTCTGAGTTTGATTTGAGTTTAAATTAAATAAATAAATAAATAAAAAAGCTCAAGCCCTTCCTTAAAAATACAATTTCAAATAATTAAAAGACATCTAGTTGGGGGATGTTGAGGTATATAGCGGCGGATTTCATCATTTATAACGACAGATATATCCACCTCTATAGAACTATTTTTTTTTTTTTTTTTTCAAACTTCAGTGGAGTTATAGTCCCCACTCGTCCTTATGTAGCTCTACCATTGTTTATAGCAATACTTTTACATCAATTATTCATTGTGTATGCTATATCAGGTGCTAGTGGCTATCTGTTTCGTTGGAGTATAATCTGTTCTATATCAGATTCATCTTTTAGCTTACTTATCCTTGTTTCTTTTTCCTCTTGTTATTGAATTTTATTGTCCAAATGTGCATCAATGACCCCAAAATTGGTATTTGTTGAGATGTGTTTTCATGGATATCACATTGTATCACAAGATAAATTAGAATAAATTACAATATCCAGCTTATATTGCCAAACCAAACTTTTTATTGTACTCCGAACAACGAAATTACATATGATGCTTGGAGTGTGGGTAACCCTTCTATTTTTAAATGACCACGCCCCTTTTCTGAACTATATAAAGGAATTGGTTATGAAAGAGAGAGGGAGAATTTGATGGTTGGAATCTTAGCACTCGAGTTGATGGCTAGATCACTTGAGAATTTTAGGCTATCAAGATAGTTATGTTGATAAATCACACCTTAGAGGCGAGAACGTAGATTTTCTCCAATTAACTTCTTTTACTGAGGCATAAAGTTTTTTTTTTTCTTTTGAATAAAGATACCCCCCTCTACTCTCCCGATGTGGAACGATATATTTTCCTTGGGATAAATAACGGCACATCCCCATAAATATATGTAACTGTGTATCTCGAGGAAATACTATGGTTCTATGCACATGCCATGTAGGAGAGTAGAGGGGGAGTTAGAAAACCACGACGTTTCCTTTTTCTTTTTTTCTAGCTACTCGTTAAGTTGCAGCTCAATGAAGTCTCTTCAAATCCGTCACGTGCTACCTTGAAAATCTCTTCCACCTCTTTGAACAAATCTAACTATATTGTAGGACTTCTCAATTTTCATCATCATCAAAGCCTTATCCAAAGATTTGGAGTTGGTTAAGGAATCTTATTCCACCATTCAAATGTGTCTAGAGTCACATCATATATGCTATTGAAAGCATTTTCATATCAGCTTTTACTCTCAATCTACTTTCTTTTGGATATTAAATTCTCAAGATGCCAACCCCTAAATGGGGTTGTAATTGGCTTTCATTGAATATGCTCAAACTATGTCAATCGACTATCATCTCTTAGTTTATCTCCTATTAGATCTACTACATTTTCTCAAATGAATTCATTTTCATTACTTCTAAATTTTAAGTAACGATATTGATTATAACAAGTTGTCATATAGACTACTCTTAATTAAAGAGTATTTTCGACATATTTCTAGGTTGATTTACATTGATGTGGACTAATGGTTTAAAATATCGTATCGATTGAATGTTTTGGCTATACAGTATCAGCCGATTCATTTCGGTGTATACCTAATACATTCTCGAAACATTGAATGTTTCGTGTCTATCTTAACCGATTCCCAAACATATCGAGTCACATTCTGATATTCTAAATCATGATTCCAAACCTCTTTGTAGCTGACACCCTTCGTCTTGACCCTTGTTTTCAAAAAAAATTGGAAAGGACCAAATGACTCAATCCCAAACTCTTTTTGATGGAACCTTCAGAGTTTCAGAGAAAAATCACACGAAAATTTTGAGGTATTGTGAAACTTAATGATTCAAATGGCAAAAACTTTCAAGAAATACCCATCGATGGGATAACGGGTTCTTGGCAAAGCAATGTATTTTTGTTATTTTCAGTTAGTGTCTCATAGAAGACCAATATCAAGGGTATAGATGTCATTAGTTTGAAAATGCATCCAGGGGTGTCTCCAGATTGACTATGGCATTGACTACTACAATGTGCAGGTCGAAAGTCACACTATACTTTTGATTCAGTTAACTACTGATGGGACACCAAGCGCATGTTAACACCTACCCATTAAGGAACTCTGCCTAAACTGTCTCCCTCGTTCACAACTTCATATATGGGTGTGGCTGATATTTCTTCAAGTTCAGATAGGTCAATTTCTTTTTGTTAATTGAAGTGGTCCTAAGTCTTAGAGTCCTAATGATTCTGTCTGTACTCTTACCTTTATTTATTTTCTCTTATTTTATTTTTCGCCCACGTGATGTTTCTTTCTCCTTGATTGATTCTGGGTCCCTTGATTGTAACTGTAGTCGCTCGGATTTATCATAATTATAAATAAAAAAACCCTAATACTACAATTTGCAAATATTAAAAAATTATGACTACGATTGGTATAATTTAAATCAATTACAAATGCAAAAATTTCTTAAAACATATTTTACTTGTGGTTGAAGATGCGTCAAAAGTTTTTGTGTTACACAATCTTTGCATGGACCTACTACTTTGTGGGGAAAATTTTACTATCGTTAGATAACCATCGGGAAATCTTTTGCGAAATCCTTTTTTTTTTTTTTTTGTCCTGTTTGCTTGATAACTTATATTAGTAATGTAAAAAATTTGCAATGATTTGTTGTTAAAATAAAACATGAAAATAACTTTTAACTTATTTGACCTCATCAAAGAAAATATTTAATTTACAAAAGTATCCTCAATACTTGTTACATTAACATGCATATGAAATTACAAGAATATCTATAGTAAAGAAGTTTTTGAAAATATAAAAAATACTTTGAATACTTGTTACAATAACATGTATATGAATTTACAAGAGTACTTTCATGATGAAGATTATTCTTGTAAAAACATTGGTGAGGGGGTAGTTTTATAGTTTTCATACACAAGTACATATTTGTTTGATGAGATGTATTTTGTGAATTCATATTCATGTTATTATGGCAAGTACATTGGCTATTTTTTTATAAATTTAAAATTTTCTTTGATGAGGGGTATTTATGTTATTTTAATATATAATTTAATGAATCTTTGATGAAGGGTATTTTCATAAATGTGTGTATATTGCAATAACAAGTATTGAGGATATTTTTGTAAGATTATTTATTTGTAAGGGATATTTTAATGATTTTGATATGCATAGGTTGGAGTCAAATAATATGGCAAATGTTTTGCGTACTTTTGTCCCTCCTATCATTTTTTGAAATTTCTTAAGTTAAGTGGTGCATGCAAATTTTTCACAATGCCAATCATTTACATTGTGTAACCAAGCACCCATAAAATTGATTTCACCAAATAATTTGCAACATACCAGTACAGTCAAAGTGTATTAGATGATGTCATGTATATGTTAATCACCCGTGCCTACGAAATGGGATCTTCTTTGGAGTTAAGGGGTAAAAGAGAAAAAAATAATAAGGTTGAAGGGTATTATTAAAAAGTCTTCGCGATTAAAATGGTAACAGGGAAAAAAAGTAATAACGTTGGAGAGATCTATTAACAAACGGGGGAGAAAAGGAAAGATAATAACGTTGAAGGGTAATATTGGTAAGGGTAGAAGATGAAAGAGAATAAAATTAAGAGTGGTGCTGGAGTGACCTCAAAATTGTACATCATGTCGCACATCCTGACATCAAAATGTGTAGACACCATAGATGCTTTTTTATTCATATCTCGATGAAATCATCTATTGCCAAGAACCCCACTCAGGAAAACAAGTTTGAATGAGGTCGATTATTTGGAAGTCAACCAATCTTGTTCATCTACGGATGCCAATAAGCAACTAGTCGTGCCGGGGTCAATCAGTCCAACTATACCTTACGGTTGAATTGAATAGGAAAGGATGACTTTACCTGAGCCTCTCGAATGAGCCCCTAGTAAAAAATGAACTGTTTAAGCTGTGCATTTTCTCGAGGATCTCCACTAAAATAAAGCTGTTTTAGGTCACGAAGTAACCCCAGCTTAGGTATTTGCCTATTGGACCGTAAGAAACCCATGTTTGGTTGCCCTAAAAAGATAGAGCAGTACTCCTTTTGACTAGGAAGTTAACCCCTATCACGTAAGGCTACAGAAGTAACAGGCGGTGAGAAACCATGGCGGTGAGCATTACGTCTGATCAAAACACTAGTGTGACCTCTAATAGAGAGTGTTATAGAAGAAATTAGGCACTAAAATGAGGTTAGCAGCGATTATCACTCAGGGTCAATTACATTATTGAATTGAAGATATGGCTAGAGTTAGAGTTGAACCTCTAAACAAGATTCACATTGCCAAGATAAAGCATAGATGATGTATGTATATGTTGATGAATATAAATAATGAAACTAAGATTAATAAACAAGATGAGTAGGCCATCATCAACAATAACATTGGCAGCGATGATGAAGAAGGCAACCACAAAAACAAATCCTTATTAAAATTCCGGTCCAGTTACTTTGAATGGCTAGGATTCTCTAGGGTATTTGGATAGTTTCAATGTCATTAGACATCGAGCCAAACCAGTAAGTGACAATAATTTTGTGTAGCATAGCACTATTGTGGATGCGTGAAATGTTTTAAAAATCGAACCGATTGTTCTTCCGTATGACTGACAGGGTTGGTCAAAATGGTCCAACTTGCAGATCAAATCGATTAGACCCAAAAAAGAAATATTAAATAAGTATTTTTTGCTTTCCTTCCAAATCAAGTAACTTTAAATTTGGAAACATGATCTAATGTCACAAGACGTATATTGCAAGATTTTAAGAATTTTAAATATATATGAGAAGCGTTTAGAGGCCTTAAAGAGAGCCAAATATTTGTTAAAATAGGGGTTAAAAGGTTAAGAATGGGCTGGTTTATGTGAGAATGATCCCTATGGTGAAGAGATCATCCTCACCAAAAATTAGCTCACTCCAAAACTTCTAACCCTAGTTTACAAGTTGAAAAATTGTGGACCGTCCGATTTTTATAAACCACTTTTTGATGGGGTTAGAAGTTTCGGAATGGGCTGATTTTTGGTGAGGATGATCTCCTCTCACAAAACATGTTTGACTCTCCAAAACTTCTAACCCATACATTGAAAAAATGTTTCTCTCTTTAGGGCCTCCAAATGCCACCCTATATTATATATATACATAGCTAAACTCCTAGCTAAAGTATTTTATCCTATACTACGCTGAGGACATCCTCTACACTGAGGATATCATTCTCACAAGAGATCAACCCATTTTGAAACTTCTAACCCTTGTTTATAAGTTGAAGAATTGTGGACCGTTATTTTTTACCGTTAATTTGTAAACCAAGTTTGATGGGGTTATAAATTTCAGAATCAACTGGATTTTTGTGAGAATGGTCTCCTCACCATAGAGATCATCCTCACAAAATAAATCAGCCCATTATGAAACTTTTAACACATATAAGATAAAACTTTGGGTCCCAATTTTGCAACCAAACATTGTCCTATATACATATATATGGGAAGCGTTTGCCAAACATTTTTCAATACATGGGTTAGAAGTTTCATAATGGGATTATGTTTTGTGAGGATGATCTCTACGGTAAGGTCATCCTCACAAAAAAAAAAAGCCCATTCCAAAATTTCTAGTCCCATCAAAACTGGTTTATAAATAAATGATGGTTCACAATTTTTCAACTTATAAATTGGGTTCGAAGTTTTATAATGGGCTGATTTTTTTGAAACAATGATCTCTTCACCATAGAAATCACCCTCACAAAAAAATCAGTCCAATACGAAACTTCTAGCCCATATATTGAAAAATATATGACTCTCTTTAGGACCTCTAAACACACCCTTATATATATAAGGTCTCATTTAGGTGCTAACTATTCGGCCAACACTTTTTGTCCTATATGGGTTAGAAGTTTCGGAATACACTAGTTTTTTATGAAGATGATTTTTATGATGAAGTGATCATCCTCACCAAAAATCAGCTCATTTTGAAACGTCTAACCCCATATTTATGAGTTGAAGAATCATAGACTATCTATTTTTTGTAAATCACTTTTGATAGGGTTAGAAGATTCAGATTGGGCTGATTTTTGGTGAGGATGATCACTTCATCATAAAAATCATCTTCATAAAAAACCAGTGTAGTCCGAAACTTCTAACCCATATAGAACAAAAAGTATTGGCTGAACAGTGAGCACCTAAATGGGACCCTATATATATATAAGGGTGTGTTTAGAGGTCCTAAAGAGTGTCAAATATTTTTCAATATATAGGCTAAAAGTTTCATATTGGACTGATTTTTTTGTGAGAGTGATTTCTATGATGAAGAGATCATTATTTCAAAAAATCAGCCCATTATGAAACTTGGAACCCAGTTTATAAGTTGAAAATTTGTGTGACATTCATTTTATAAACCAGTTTTGACGGGATTAGAAATTTTGGAATGGGCTTTTATTTTTTGTGAGGATGATCTCCTCATCATAGAGATCATCTTCACCAAAAATCATCTCATTTCGAAACTTCTAACACATGCAGGAAAAAATGTGTTAGCCAAACAGTTAAAAAAATGTTTGGCTCTCTTTCGGGCCTCCGAATGTTGCCTTTCGAGGTCCTAAAGAGATCCAAAACATTTTTCAATATACAGGCTAGAAGTTTGGGAATGAGTTGATGTCTTGTGGGGATGATCTTTATGATGAGGAGATCATCCTCACAAAAATTCAGCCTATGCTGAAACTTCTAACCACATTAAAAGTGATTTACAAATAATTAACGGTCCAAGATGCTTCAACTTGGAAATTGGGGTTAGAAGTTTAAGAATGGGCTGGGTTTTTGTTTGAAAAATGTTTGGCTCTCTTTAGGGCTTCTGAATGCTCCATATATATATATATATATATGGGTCCCGTTCGCCACCCTTAGTTTTACCACACACTTTAACAAACGCGTTTTGTCTTACATGGGTTAGAAGTTTCGGAATGAGCTGATTTTTGGTGAGGATGATCTCTATGGTGAAGAGATCATCCTCACCAAAAATCAGCTCATTCCAAAACTTTTAACATCAAAATTGATTTACAAAAAATGGACGGTCCACGATTTTTCAACGTGTAAACATGGGGCTAAACATTTCGGAATTGGCTGATTTTTGGGGAGGATGATCTTCTAATCATAGAGATCATCCTCACCAAAAATCAGTCCATTCCAAAACTTCTAACCCATGTAGGACAAAAAAAACGTTTGTAAAGTGTGTGGTAAAACTTAGGGTGCTGAACATTTCCCTATATATATATATATATATGGGAAATGTTCAGCACCCTAAGTTTTACCACACACTTTAACAAACGTTTTTTGTCCTACATGGGTTAGAAGTTTTGGAATGAGCTGATTTTTGGTGAGGATGATCTCTATGATTAGAAGATCATCCTCCCCAAAAATCAGCCCATTCCGAAATGTTTAGCCCCATGTTTACACGTTGAAAAATCGTGGACCGTCCATTTTTTGTAAATCAATTTTGATGGGGTTAGAAGTTTTGGAATGAGCTGATTTTTGGTGAGGATGATCTCCTCACCATAGAGATCATCCTCACCAAAAATCAGCTCATTCCGAAACTTCTAACCCATGTAAGACAAAACGCGTTTGTTAAAGTGTGTGGTAAAACTAAGGGTGGCGAACGGGACCCTATATATAATATATATAAGGAAATGTTCAGCACCCTAAGTTTTACCACACACTTTAGAGACTCAATAAAAAGACATGATTTTGGACCAAAATAGCATGATCCCTAGGATTTAGAGGCTTTTAGGTCTATAATGAAAAAAAACTTGTTCAATGGGGATTTAGAGGTTCTTGGGTTAATGATGCTTTGGATCATATAAAAAATATAAATTTTTTTTTTTTCGTTTGTCTTGTAAATCATTTTTTCGTTTGTCTTGTAATACCTTGGGTTAATGACTCATCAACGTTTTTTGTCCTAGGGTTTCTAAATCATTTGAGTTGAGCTATTTAATTTCTCATTTTCTTCTACATATTTGGATTTCTTCTGAGAAGGTATTACACACATGGAAAATGTGATTTCAATGGCATTATTGTTTCAACAATATACATTTGGCATTCGACAATTCTTCATCAGTGACATGGATATGGCAAAGACGGTTCTTCTCTTACAAGACAAATAAAGTAGATTCAAGGGTTCAAATTTTGTCAAACTATCACATCAATCTGCCATGAGTTTGAGGGAGGGTGTTAGAGTACTATCTCAGGATGTATTAAAATAAAGTGTATATTGATTAGGGGTGCACATGATTTAGATTAATTAGTTTGGATTTATGGTAAAATTGGAATCAAACAAAGCATGATCGATTCTACAAATTTGGAATCGAACCAATCCAATTACCTTATAGAACCGAATCAATCAAAACCAACCTTGATTCGGATCGATTCTCAGTTATCATACTTATTATTTTCAATAGTAAAATTAAAATAGTTAAAATTTAAAATTAAGCAAAATAAATATTAAACAAAGCATCATGCAAAATACATAACACGCATAAACAAAGCATCAACATACTTATTATTTCAACATAAACAAAACATCACACATAACACATTAAATATAAAAATCATGAAAAAATTAGAAAATTAAACAAGAAAACCAATTTTAACACTTACCTTATAAGGGATGATTGAAGATCAAATTAAAAAAGAACTTAAAAAAGAGAGAATCGATGAAAGAAACGAAGAAAGGGGTTTGACACTTTAAGTATTGTTTGAATGTTTTTTACTTTTTGTCTTTTAAAATTATATTTTATTTTAAATAAATCTATATATTATAATAAATATAAAAATTGGTTCGGTTCTCGAATTGGTTCAGTTCTATTATACCTCTAATCCGGAATCAAATCAAATCAATCGATTTTTTTTTTTTACAATCCGTATCCAAACCAATCCAATCCAAAAGGCTTTTGATTAGTACGGTTATCGGATTTACCCGATCCAATTTGCACCCGTAATATTGATACACAAAACCAAATCTCTAGAAGATAAGAATTAGGAGAAAGATTACTTTCTAGATTAGATTTGATTTGTTCTTATCCTTTAAAGTCGTGATAATCTGACACTCTTTTTTGTATGCTCCCTTCACAGAACCATAGATATTTTGCTTCAGGATACACGAAGATAAAGATTTATGATTTTGTGAACTGCCAAGTCAGATAGCGTTCAAAAAAGAGCATCAGATTATAAGGGTGTGTAATCTTTATCAAGAATAAATCATATCTCATTAATTCACAATTTGAGACACCCTTGGATTTTTAATTTGATGACTACCACTCTCACTTTGTTGCCGCCAAGGTTTTGGTGAATATTTGAGATATTTCTATGTTTTCAAACATGCCTCTTTAACCTTTAAAATGGATGACTGTCACCTGTCATCTTTCACCCTATGTATTTGGTGAATATTTGAGATAACCCTGTGTTTTCAAACATGCCCCTTCCACCTCCCCTTTCAATGGTGATTTGGAGAGCCCTCTTTCCTAAATATTTGAGGTACCCTTGTATTTGCAATCTTATGACATAGCCATTTAACCTTCTTCTAATTTAAACTAATAAAAAAATATCCTAACTACCTCCATTTTGAAATCAATATTTTAAGAAATAAAATCGATGTTTGAATTGATATTGTGTTGAAGTAGTCAAATCGTTTATTAAAAAACTTAAAAATATGTGTATATATATATATATATATATATATATAGGGAAATGTTCAGCACCCTAAGTTTTACCACACACTTTAACAAACGTTTTTTGTCCTACATACTTTAACAAACGTTTTTTGTCCTACATGGGTTAGAAGTTTTGGAATCGGCTGATTTTTGGTGAGGATGATCTCTATGATTAGAAGATCATCCTCCCCAAAAATCAGCCCATTCCGAAATGTTTAGCCCCATGTTTACACGTTGAAAAATCGTGGACCGTCCATTTTTTGTAAATCATTTTTGATAGGGTTAGAAGTTTTGGAATGAGCTGATTTTTGGTGAGGATGATCTCCTCACCATAGAGATCATCCTCACTAAAAATCAGCCCATTCCAAAATTTCTAACCCATGTAAGACAAAACACGTTTGTTAAAGTGTGTGGTAAAACTTAGGGTGCTGAACGGGACCCATATATATATATATACATGGGTTAGAAGTTTTGGAATGGGCTGATTTTTGAATATGATCTCTATGGTTAGAAGATCATCCTCTCTAAAAATCAGCCCATTCCAAAACTTCTAACCCCATGTTTACACGTTGAAAAACTGTGGACCATCCATTTTTTGTGAACCATTTGTGATGGGGTTAGAAGTTTTGGAATGGGCTGATTTTTGGTGAGGATGATCTCTTCACCATAGAGATCATCATCACCAAAAATCAGCCAATTTCAAAACTTCTAAATCATGTAGGACAAAACATGTTGGGCAAATTGTTGGGTAAATGATATATATATACATACATATATATATATAGTCTCATTCCCCGCCCTAAGCTTGACCCTACACTTTAACAAACATGTTTTGTCCTACATGGGTTAGAAGTTTTGGAATTGGCTCATTTTTTATGAGGATGATCTCTATGGTGAGGAGATCATCGTCACCAAAAATCAGTTCATTCCAAAACTTCTAACCCCATCAAAAATGATTTACAAAAAATGGACGGTCCACGATCTTTCAACTTGTAAACATGGGGTTAAAAATTTCAGAATGGGTTGATTTTTTGTGAGGATGATCTTCTAATCATAGAGATCATCATCACCAAAAATCAGCCCATCCAAAACTTATGACCCATGTAGAACAAAACACGTTTGTTAAAGTGTAGGGTAAAGCTTAGGGTGTTGAACATTTCCCTATATATATATAGGGTCAGGTTCAAGGGACATATGAGAAAACATATGTAAAAATAATGTAACATTTATAAATTTTCAAAATATGGGTTAGAAATTTCGGAATGAGCTGAATTTTTTTGTGAGGATGATCTCTATGATGGGAAGATCATCCGGAAAAAAAAAAAATCAGTCCAATCTGAAACTTCTAATCCCATTAAAAGTGATTTAGAATGTGGACCGTCGATTTTTTACCAATTTTTATCAATAATTTGTAAATCACTTTTGATGGATTTAGAAGTTTCTGATTGAACTGATTTTTTGTGAGGAAGATCTTCTCATCATAGTGACCATCTTTGCAAAAAATCAGCTGAATCCAAAATCTCTAACCCATATTTTGAAAAACCATTGTTTTTTTCATATGTTTTTACATATGGCCCTTGAACCGCCCCCATATATATATATATATATATATATAGGGAAATGTTCAGCACCCTAAGTTTTACCACACACTTTAACAAACGTTTTTTGTCCTACATGGGTTAGAAGTTTTGGAATGAGCTGATTTTTGGTGAGGATGATCTCTATGACTAGAAGATCATCCTCCCCAAAAATCAGCCCATTCCGAAATGTTTAGCCCCATGTTTACACGTTGAAAAATCGTGGACCGTCCATTTTTTGTAAATCAATTTTGATGGGTTTAGAAGTTTTGGAATGAGCTGATTTTTGGTGAGGATGATCTCCTCACCATAGAGATCATCCTCACCAAAAATCAGCTCATTCCGAAACTTCTAACACATGTAAGACAAAACGCGTTTGTTAAAGTGTGTGGTAAAACTTAGGGTGCCGAACGGGACCCATATATATATATATATATATATATATATATATATATTATATTATATATAATATATATAGGGTCCGTTGAGCACCAAACATTTTGGCCAACATTTTAGCCAACCATTTTTGTCCTACATGGGTTAGAAGTTTTGGAATGGGCTGATTTTTTGTAAGGATGATCTCTACGGTGAGAAGATCATTCTCACTAAAAATCAGCCCATTCCAAAACTTTTAGCCCCATGTTTACAAGTTGAACAATCGTGAACCATCCATTTTTTGTAAACCATTTTTGATGGGGTTAGAAGTTTTGGAATGGGCTGATTTTTGGTGATGATGATCTCCTCACCGTAGAGATCATCCTCACCAAATATCTGCCCATTCCAAAACTTCTAACCCATGTTTTGAAAAATGTTTTGCCAAAATGTTTGGTGCTAAACATTTTCCATATATCTATATATCTATATATATAATATATATATGGGGAGCGTTCGTGGGCTAACGCTTTAGCAAATTTTTTGGCAAACTGTTTTGAACCGCTGGATCTAACGTAATCGAACGGACGTTATTACGTTTCACGCGTTATAATAAATAATTACTTATTTACAGCGCCATCCCTTAAGAATTACATATTTACATATTCCTCCCTCTTCTCTTTAAAACAGAGAGAACAGAACTCTCTGTTCTCTCTCTTTCTTCGAACTCTCTCCTCTCTTCGGCCTCTGTCACTCGCTCTCACCCTCTCTCTCACTCTCGCCCTCTCTCTCTCACTCTCTCTGCCTCTCTCATTCACTCTCGCTGCCTCTCTCTCTCTCCATTGCTGCAAACACAGTATTTAAGCCCTTATGTCAACATATGAATACTTATGATAAGTTTTTGAATCTAAAACTAAGTTAATCAACAAAAGATCTAAAAGAAATTTTCAACACCAGCACTTCCACAATAAACATGGTAGCAGGATAAAAGACACAAATTGTGAGTTGAAATGTGCGTGTGTAAACGTATTAAGCTAGGTTGTAAGGTCTGTTCTGGAAAATGATCACAGGAGATGTGCATTTATGCTTGCGTTCACATTATTAACATAGTTTATAAGGTATAGATATATATTTAAAAGTACTGAAAAAGAAGAATGGTTACAAGAGGTGTTCCCTTGTTACATATGGCGGAGAAATCAGTCCAACAAATCAACCAATATAAGTTGAAAGCAATAGTTCAGATCTGTTTCAGTGCGAGAGTGAATGAGAGAGGCAGAGAGAGTGAGAGAGAGAGAGGCAGCGCGAGAGTGAGCCGTTCGTGCGAGGGTTTCAGCGAGGAAAGGGCGGCGAGCGCTGGCGAGAGAGAGAGAGAGTGAAAGTGAGAGAGAGAATGATGAGAGTGAGAGGAGAGAGGGCGAGAGTGAGTGAGAGGGTGAGAGGAGTGACAGAGGCCGAAGAGAGGAGAGAGTTCGAAGAAAGAGAGAGAACAGAGAGTTCTGTTCTCTCTGTTTTAAAGAGAAGAGGGAGGAATATGTAAATATGTAATTCTTAAGGGATGGCACCGTAAATATGTAATTATTTATTATAACGCGTGAAACGTAATAACGTCCGTTCGATTACGTTAGATCCAGCGGTTCAAAACAGTTTGCCAAAAAGTTTGCTAAAGCGTTAGCCCGCGAACGCTCCCCTATATATATATATATATATATGGGTGGGGTCCGGAAGACAAACAAACCTACTTACATCTCTACAAATCGTAGAGACCATCTGATTTAGCAAAGATCTGCGGTCCAGATCTAATTTGAGTTTACAATTGAACTAAACAAATGAAGTTTTAGAAATTAGAATCACATCCCTCTTTGACAAAAACAAATCAATAGAATGAGATTGCAGAGATCATCTTCTTCCTTTCTTGTTTATCTGCAATCGGACTCTCTCTCATCGTTTACAAAAACAACGACGAACCCTCTCAACTTTGTCTTCTTCCTCGTTCCTCTTCTCTCTTATCTCTGCTAACAAACAACGACGACAATAGATTCAAACTCATCTCTCAAGCGATCTGCTGGAAAATGAATGTGTATAGACCTCTTCTCATTTCGATCTACTATAAACGAAAACATCTTCTTCCTCTTCGGCACAATCAAATCTATAGTTAAGATCGATTTGAGCATCTAAAATCTAGGGTTATTGTTTCGAATCTTCGGCTTCTTCTTTGTTTCAGTGGTAAGAAATCAACCCTTAATTAGTTTTTTTTTTTTTTTTTTTGTAATTTCATGTTCTTAATTAGTTCTGAATTTTAATTTCATGTATGAAAATTGTACTTGAAAAGTTTCTACAATTTCATTGATTTTGTGGAAGTGCATCTTTAATTTATGGTCACTAGTCCTTTATATTTCTTGCTTCTTGTTTTGTCTATTGATGCTGGAGGAAGAGTCTGAGAGTAAAATCATTCGCAGATCTTCGCTAAATCAGACGGTCTCTACGATTTGTAGAGATTGAAGTTGGTTTGTTTGTCTTTCGAATATGTATATGGGTGGGGTTCCATAGACACATAAAGCTACAACGTTTTTGTCTTATATGGTTAAAAAGGTTCAGAATGGGCTGATTTTTTGTGAGGATGATCTCGGTCATCCTTACAAAAAAATCATTCCATTCCAAAACTTCTAACCCCATTAAAAGTGATTTACAAAAATTGGACGATCTAAAATTTTCAACTTGTAAACATAGGGCTAGAAGTTTCATAATAATGGCTGATTTTTGGCAAGGATGATCTCCTCCATAGGAATGCTCCATGATCCCATAAAAAATCAGCCCATTCCAAATATTTTTGCCCATATAAGACAAAACACGTTGTAGCTTTATGAGTAGCTTTATGTGTATACGGATCCTAATCATATATGTATATAATATTATATATATATATATATATATATATATATATGTCCCATTCGGCACCCTACACTTTACCCTATGCTTTACCCTACATATTTTGTCCCACGTGGGTTAGAAGTTTTGGAATATGCTGATTTTTGGTGAGGAGATCATCCTCACCAAAAATCAGCTCATTCCAAAACTTCTAACACCATAAAAAATAGTTTACAAAAAATGGACGGTCCACGAATTTTCAACTTGTAAACATTGGGCTAGAAATTTCGGAATAGACTCATTTTTTGTGAGGAGGATCTTTCAACCGTAGAGATCATCCTCACAAAAAATCAGCCAATTCCAAAACTTCTAACCCATGTAGGACAAAACATGTTGGGTAAAGTGCAAGGTAAAGCGTAGGGTGCCGAACATTTCCCTATATATATATATAGGGAAATGTTCGGCACCAAACATTTTTCAAAACATGGGTTAGAAGTTTTGGAATGGGCTGATTTTTGGTGAGAATGATCTCTACGGTGAGGAGATCATCATCACCAAAAACCAGCCCATTCCAAAACTTCTAACCCCATCAAAAATGGTTTACAAAAAATGGACGGTCCACAATTTTTCAACTTGTAAACATGGGGCTAGAAGTTGGAATGAGCTGATTTTTGGTGAAAATGATCTCCTCATCGTAGAGATCATCCTCACCACAAATCAGCTCATTCCAAAACTTATAACCCATGTAGGACAAAAATGATTGGCTAAAATGTTGGCCAAAATGTTTGTTGCTGAACGGGACCTATATATATTCTAAAATGCTTATATTTATATTCATAAAGAGATAATAATCACAATGCAGATTATTCATTAGGAGAACTGATTTATCACAAAATATGGTTGGTTCATCGATTCAAACCAATTTTTAAACATTATTTTCAATCTATATTCAATTTTTCTTCATGCTAAAATCAGTTATCTTCAAGCTCTTCAACCACTACAGTAGGTTAATTTTAATATATTTAACCACATTCAATCCATGGCTTTGACCACCCATTAATCACTGATGGCAAAACCAGAAAATTTTCTATCAAAAAATGATATCATCTTCTATTTCAATTCAAATATTGTTTACTTGGTTCAAAGATTAAAGTAGATTAATCTTTGATTACATATTGGAGTTTTGGTGAATATTTTAGATGCCTAAATTGCACATTGACTTATGTCAACCTTTTAAAAACTGAACCAACATATATCCAACCGAAATTTTTCTTAATTGGTTGGACTGAGGTCCAACTGGGGTTCAATTTTGATCGGACTGATTTCTAATTATTAAATTATAATTACTTTATGAGTCATGATAATCTGACTTCCCCACGTAGCATGCTCAATCGACTAACCTGACATGACAAGTTCGGCAACCATAGATCTGTGCTCCTCGGGATACATGGTTGCACTTTCCCATAAAAATGTGTTTCTCAACGGAACCATGTATCCCAAGGAGTGCAGATCTATGGTTGCCAAATCTGTCATGTCAGGTAGTCCATTGAGTTTGGCACGAGTAGTTAGATTACCCATTCTTACTTTATGTATGTTGCATAAGATTCTAATTTTTAATATTATATAATAAATGATTAAAAAAAAGAAAACAAGCATCAACTTCAAAAAAGAAAATTTAAAGATTTCATTAGTAACTCAACTCTTTTATGAAAGTTTCTTTAATTTCTTCATGTTTTCCTAACTCATCTTAAATTAATCTTTTTCAAATAATGGATTTGATTACCCTCTTGGATTTTTCTCATAATTTAACTAGGGGACCATGGCGGTGGGTTACTGTGGTAATCCTCCCCCGAGATTAGTTGTGATGCGTGCAAGCTGGCCCGGACATTCGATTAGCAAAAAAACCCTTATATAAAAATTCTTTAAAGATTTCCAACAAGGTTTCAAGATGCAATGTAGCTGTTGAATGGGAAAAAAAAGTGCTCTTTTACTTCTTATATATAACAAGTTTTCTTTCAATAATAAGAACCGGGGATTCAAACACAATCGCACATGGAGATTCAACAACAAATTTGTAAGAACCGGCAGTTCTTAATTAATTTGCAGATCAATTTTTTTACAAATTCCATTTTGACCAAGTCCGACCGTCTGTCCAATCAAGTTTTTAAAGCACCAACTTATTTCATTCTTGAATCTCTGAGCAAGAGTCTTTGAATTTTCCCCCAAAATCAGTCAATTTCAACTTTTAAAAATTATCAGTTAAGAGCAATTTCCCAAATTCCTCTTTGCCTAATCTAATTCAATATCTTCCAATATCTCAACTCTTATTTGTAATATTTTTATTCAATTATTTTAATTAAATAAATGAATAATAGCTAATAACCAAAGAAAAATAAAGACAATTTTACTAATCAAATTCTTTAGAGATTTCTCCTCTTTGGACAGCTTTATATATATATATATATATATATATCATATGAAAATTGTGCATGGATAGTCACATGAAATGCAACTTTTTTTTATACTATAAGCATGTTTTTGAAAATATTATATTTCTCATTTACAAATGTCCAAGGTTTCTTTTATTTTTTGTTTGGTTACTATCTTTTAGCAAACACTAAGGGCTCGATTGATTCAGCTGTCTGAATCTGCTGTCAGAATCTGAAACACTGAAAAACTTGTTTGATAGAGCTTTTGTAAAAGTGTTGTGCTGTCAGAATCTGGTGATTACTGTTTGATACAGCTTCAAGAATCTGATGTATTAGGATAAAATGACCATAATACCCTTAAGGTTGATAATGCACCCAGAATGCATTAAAAATTATCAAAATACCTCTATAAATATATAATTACACTAAATATATATAAATATAATAAAATTATATAAAAATTAAAAAATATAATTATTTTAATTTTAAAATATTTATAATTATAAAAAAAAAAATTATAGAAAAATTTATAATTATATAGAAATTTCGACAGCATCTCCTTAAAAATGGACATATGAAATTTTCCTGATAAACAAAATACCTGCATAGTACGCAATCCAAAATTCACATTGTACATAAGCACTTACGAGTACCAAAGACTAATTAATTGGCACATGTTAGGAGACAATGAATTACCTTTCAACCCCCCTTGAATAGAACCCATAGTTAGATATCAAACTAATATTCACAGAGACTCTAATGATTACAATTAAGGGAGTTTTGGTTATTTAATATAAAAAAATCCTAAAGGAATTACTTTAAAAAAGAAGTAATTTAGACAAACATACATCTCTATGTTTAAGTGAATATTTGAGGTGCACCCTTGGTTTTCAAATACTTTTAGATGTCTTTAACAAGGCCACTATTTTTATATCTGAATCTATAATCAAGTTAAACTAATAAAAATATCTATCCTAAAGAGTAAATTTCACTAAGGTATGAAACAAAGTAGCCCGTGAGGTTCGGCTATAAATTCTTTAAATTCAACATAGGGACATAAACTGAATTCACCTTTACTATCCCCAAGAATTGCACTTATCACACGTTTCAACCCCAAAAAAGGATACAAAACTACAACATGTAAATCATTGTCCTATATATAATAGTTGCAATACTTACTTTCCCTATAAGATAACGTTATCAGCTCCAATATTTTAGCGGAACAAATAGAAATGGAAGTCTTATAAAAAAATTTCTTATACCCATCAAAAGAAAAATATAATAAAAGTTCATAGTTTCACAGTTCTCATTCCTAGCATGTTGTACAAGGTAACACTATAAGTAAATTAAATGAGAAGATAGAACCATCCCGCATAATGGCCAACTACAAAAATTAATACATGCATTATTTTTGGATATTTGAGGAGCATTTTCTTTGGGGCATCAAAAAGGATTTTTTTATCCATTATAAAACCCTAAAAAATATATGAATCTATTTATCTCTTGAAATTGAGGGGACTAAAACCTGATAATATTGAATCTATTGTTCATTTGGGGTTTCAGATCTTGGTGAGTTGAGTTGGAGATCGATAGCTCCCCTTATAAATTTGATTATTGAATACCCAATAACATTATATTTAATTTATAAAAAATAAAAATAAATAAATAAATAATATATATATTATTGAATATCCGAAAACATTCGAGACAATTTATTTTAAAAAAAAAATTATAATCTGTAACTCCCTTATCTTTCGAATGGATTTATAACAAGAACAAAACCAGAAGAGATGATAATTCATCGATTCGAGAACCAAAAAAAGTGAAAGATATTAAATAAATACAGATGGAGAATAAAACTGAAACAAAATCGTCTCACCGAGGAGTTACACTGATTCATAAATAAGAATTTGCGAAGTACAAAAAAAATAAAAATAAAATAAACCCCAATTCAGTGTTAGAATAACAGAGCGTTAGATCATCAAACAAAAATTCTATTTTGTGTTAGGGTTTAACAAGAATAGAACCAGACGAGACGATAATCCATGGATTCAAGAAAAACAAAAAAGGCAAAATAAATTAAACAAACCAAAACGGAAATTGAAACAAAATCATCTCACCAGGCACGAGATCCAGGACCGTAAGTTTTCGAATAAGAATTCCAGAAGTTCGAGTGACCCATCTTCACAAAAGAAAAAATCCCAATTTCGAATATCTATTATCGAAGCGCTATTGAAATGGAAAAATCTATTGGCACCATGAATTGAAGCTCGAGAAATCTATTGGCACCATGAATCAATCGGCTGGTCGTCGTCTTCAATGAGATCAGTCGGCTGTAGAAATCGAAGGGTGAAATGATTGAGAAGCACCCATACCAAATCGAGGGTTTCTATGGCAGAGAGAGAGAGAGAGAGAGAGGAGAGGAGAGAGAGAGAGAGAGAGATAGAGAGATAGAGAGACTTTAGGAGAAGAGGAGAAGACGACGACGTCGTTGTCCGAGGGTTCTGTCGAGAACAATGTTGCTGTGAGGGTTTTGTTGAAAAAGAAACGAAGAGAAATGAGTTTAAAAAAGGGAGGGCAATAACGTCTTTTCATATGAGACGTTTTTCGGTAATTCGCGTCTCCCACAAACGCAAATTGAAGAAGCTCTAAAAATTTCGCTTTTCACATTTGCGTTTATAAACGCAATTTGATAACGCAAATAATTGCGGCCCGTTTGATTCAGCTTCAAAATACCGCGTTTTGACGCAAACGCCGATAAAATTGCGTTTTGAAGCGCAATCAATCGCCCCCTAAGCTTCTTCACTAGGTGGATGCTTTGAAATGTAGGGTTTATGTAACCCTTGTCTGATTTATATTAGGGGAAATTACCAAAACAATGTTAATTTTATTATTTATTATTTATTATTAAAAAAATTAATATTTTTTAATAAATTACTCAAAGGACTTAAAACGTAGGACTGTCGAGCGTTTTAGTCCCCATCTTCTGAAAACGTCTCTTCTTACAAACTTGGTGAGATTTGAAATCTTACTAATGCTCATTGAGCTCAAATGGATTGCCACATTAGAAATCTATCACCAAATCCCTCTAGATAAATCATGGGAAAACTCAGATTTAAAAAATAAAAATGCAAAAAAAAAAAATTATATATATATTTGTAGGCTTGATCCAAGTTTTTGAAAATGGACGGCTAACGAATTTCCATGGAACTCCCAAATTTAAAAAAAAAAGAAAAAAAAAAAAATCAATGGTGAAAAAATAGCTTTTTTTCTTCATAGTTTGTAAAATTTTGTCCCCTACAACTTTGTGAATTCAGATCATGTTCTTGGATGCCTTAAGGTGAATTCAACAACTTTTAGTAGGATATGAAATCTTACTAAGTTAGTAGGATTAGGAAAAGGGAAGAATATATATAAAAAAGAAAAAAACAATAACGTATCTTTGTTTTTGTGGAGCGCAAAAAGATTTCAACTATTTTAGAGAGCTGCTATTGGCACCCCAACTTTTACTTATTACATCCGATTAAAAATAAAATAAAATAACTAAATAAATGTTTGAGAATATGTAAAAGGTTGGGGGTACCAGTAGAAGCTCCCTTTTTTATTTTTTTCTTTTTGGTTAGATTCTAGTTTTAAGGTTTAGGATTTAATATGAGCCTAGTCCTACTTCTAAACAACTACTGAAATTGTTTGAATGAGTTTTATAATACTTTCTAATATTGAGATAATAACTTGAGCTAAACCTTTGTAATGTATGAATAATGTGTTTTAATCTTTAATTGGGTGATAAATCTGGTTTCAAATGATGAAACAAATCAAGAAGAAATTAATGGAATAAATCGAAATAAAATTCATTTTATTTCAACTATAAAATATTCACTTTTGGAATCTCTTGCTCTATCACGCTTCTAAGTTCTCATAGGGAACCACTGGAATTCCTTCCAAAGCTTGTTGAATAATTTTTATGGATTCCATCTTTTCACTCATTCGAACTAAATGCTAATAAAGAATTTAACAAATTGGGGAATGTTTGAAACCTCATTATATTAGTAAGACTACACTTACTCCTAATTATATATAATAGTAAAGATTAATGAGAAGAAAAAAATCCCCCAAAGTTTTGGTGAATATTAGAGATACCCTTATGTTTTGAAACCACGTGCCTCCTTGACCTCAATCTTCTTAAGACTAATAGAAAACGACCTAAATACCCCATTCTTCATTTCAAGCAAAAACCCCAAAATGTTTTTCCCAAAACCGGTCATCTTCAACCCCTTCAATCTCTATTGTATTTTTTTAAGTCTACACAATCTTATTTTCAATTATTGTTTCTAGCTCACTAACCCTTTAAAGAAAACCTTAGAATTTTTATGCAAAAACTTAGATTATACCACTTAAAAAAATATTCTACATTAACTTTTTTTTTCCAGAACCATTCGACTTAAGTTCTTCAACTTATGATTAATTAATTTCAATCTATTCAACTTTGGCCATTGTATGAAAATCTAGATTTTTCTACTCAAAATTCTATCATTTTATACTTTCACAAAAATCTTATTTGGACATGAGGTTTGAAATAGATGGTAAAATTCAAGATGAGGGCTAAATATTTTATCGACAGAAGTTGTAGATGACTGGTTTGAAAAAAAAAATCAAGGGTATTGGGCTAGATATTGAAGAAGAATCAAATGGCCTTTTTTCATTAATATACTAAGAAAACTAAGGTCAACGGAGGCATGTCATCAATTTCAAGGCGTTGGGGCATCTCTAATATTCACCAAAACATGGAAACATGTCTAAATCACTGGAAAAAAAAAATTAATAGACCCCCCACATTGGAAGTCCGCACCGTGAAAGTTTCTGAAAAAGAAGAGAAAAAAAAAAAAGGTTACGATCCCCACATTGCAAGTTCTAAAATAATATATATATAGCATACTTGCATAGTAGATTTTAAATACTTTATTATTATTATTATTATTATATAAAAATTTAATTGATATTATTTATATATCAAAAGCCATCATTTCAAATTTTCTCCTTTGACCTCAACTTGAATCGAGTCCACCATGCATTTTTTTCTTTATAAGAAAGATCAGTGGCTCTCCATCAAATGAAGGCTTGAGGTGGGAGGATACTCCTAGAGATTACTAGATATATATGTATCCCTAAAAAATTTTACTAGTCCCCATGGAATTAGTATTGCTCTCTAGAAAATCAATGTTCTCTCTCTTTATCTCAGTCGACTGTTTGATGGAGAACCTGAAACCTCGTGTCCTCGTCTCAGGTTAAAAAAGGCTTTTTAATTTCTTACTTTTCTTACCACTCCTAGGGCATATCTCATAGCATCAACTCATACTTATTTTTATTTTTTTTCGAAAGATTTACATCTAGAGGCAGATTTTAATCCCAGGTTTGTGATATTATTAACTCGATACACAAGGACGGAACCAGGATTTTTGGTTAGTGAGGGCTAAGAGGTAACAATGGTCGACCAATATTTTTTTGTTTCGTTCTATGCAAATGTTGAGCCCATCTCAAAAAATGTTGGTTGGCCAATAATCTCCATAAGAGTAACAGAAATTCCCACTAAATTAAAATCATACATGTTGGGACTTGTAATCAAAATTTTATTTTTTTCAACATTAAAATCTCAAGAACAAGAAGGATTTAGGGAGTTGAAGATGATAGATTTTGGCAAGAAACTCAAAAAACGTCACTTCTATATTCCCCAAAATTTTCTAAACTATTTTACAATTTTCTTTTGAATTTATCTGAAATAATCAAATTGAATCTCTTTCTAATAATTAAAAAAATCTGAACTTTGTTACTATACTTCTTGAGACTGAGCTGCGCCTGGTTAGGGTCCTTAAGTCATTTTTCATTAGTCTCAGAAGATCGAGTCCAATGAATTCATGTCAGCAGTTTGAAAACACGGGTATTTCTAGTATCGATCAAAATGTGTGTGTGCGTGGGTGGGGGGTTAAATCACCAACTTTTTTAAAGTTCAATACGGTCCCTATGAGGGATGTACGGGTATATCTAATATCTATCAAAACAAGGGAGCTAAATTACCTATTTTTCCCCAAAAAGTTGGATAGAGGTTGATATTGAGATCCTTTGGTCATTTTCCATTAGTATGAGTATTAGAAGATCGAGGCGAAGGGATGCATACCAGTTTGAAAAGCATAAGGGCCTCTAATATCGATCGAAGCGTGGATGATTAAATCACCATATTGTTTTGAGAGGTTTACCCGGCAAACCTATCTATTGAATATGTATCATCCCTTGGAGTTCTAATAACTCAAGGGAATTGTACTTTATCAAGTTTATTGCTCAACATACATTGGAGTAAGGCTCACATTATTTTAAAAGGTTAAATACATATCATACCTATAAAACTTGAATGTTGTGTTTTGTCTTTTAACGTATGATTCTTGTAATCAAAACTAAGAATCAATAGACTTACAATTTACTCTTTATAACCACTACAATATGAATCTTTTTAGATTTCAAGTATATCTATCTATGTATAAAGCACGTTGATCGAACATATTTTAATGTAACACAAAATGGAACACATAGGACTTAGACCATCATAAAATTGGATTCATGTTGTCGACCCCAATATATGAGATAAATTGTGGATCGTATCGTCTGTTAATGTGTACTAAAACAACTAATCTGAACTTAATAAACAATAATATTGGGCATGATTAGAATCATCTCATGCTTGCTTTTTGTGAAAGGTAAAAAAGACTAAGTGGAAGATTTATTCAACCACGGAAGATCGGTAGTCAAATACATTATTGATCGAAAATGTGGTACTAGCTAGAATTGAACCATGAAATAGGATTCACATTGCCAACTCAACTATGTGAGATGATGTTATATATCAGTTATGTGAGTGTGCGGATCCTTAGATCTAGCAATGTATGCTATATATGAATAAATCAAGAAACAAAAGATTTGTGTGGTTTGACTAACCTTGTGTCTGCAGATGGAGACGAGGGAGTTTCACTATGTTTGAGAATGATTACAACCCTCACTAATAAAATCTAAAGTTTTCCAATCCAAAACCTATTCTCCCCAGGTTTCGTATTTGATGAATGTATGGTACATCCACCAAGAACCTAATTCAAGACATCTAACCCAATCATATATGGTTCAAAATATCAGAATGCATTGGCGGATACGTATCAGTGTCGGTCAAGACAGATACAAAACGTTGAATGTATCAGTTTGTATCGGTCAATACTGTATCAATTTTTTCATTAATCGATATGATATTTTAAACCATGAACCCAACATGTTATTAACTAAAAGAATTGTGGGTGCCAACTAGCTTAGCTGATAAAGTCTATGTGGTGATACCATAGACCTGGATTCAATTCCCACTAGTACCAAGTTACTGATCTCAAACAAAACAGGCTTATCGAACAAAAAAAAACAAGAATTAAAAAATGTTGTATCATACTAAAATTACAAATTTTAAATTAGTAAAAGCTGTTGATATATTCCTAGGATTGCCTCATGTCTTCTGAAAAGAATATTAATTGAAGGGGGGGAGGGGATATTTGAAACAGCAAGAAATTGAGTCAACTACATTATTTGACTGAAGATATTACTCTAAATAGAATTCACATTGGTAGTCCTAAATTTGTGATATGAAATTAGCCATGGATGATGTCTTCAATATGTCAATGGATCCAAGTCAGAGACAATAATGGGAATGCTTGAATTCCCTGACGTCCACTTTTGGATTAAAAAGAACCAGACTGAAAAATAATTCGGCAAGAGAAAACTTTATAAAAAGTTGGTAAAATATTGATAAAATTGGGAAAACATCGGATAAAATACAAATAAATTTTTTTTAAGTATAAAAATATTTATAAAAAAATTGTATTTCGTATATTAAATGATAAAGTAACACTTAAAAATGGTATAAAACAAAAATAATCTGTGAGTTTTAAAAAATATTGTTGATTAAATCATGATTAATTGTGATTTTTTTTAAAGATTAAATATTTTTTTCAAAAAAATCGTGATTCAATTCATAAATGGTAAACTCGTGATTTAATCGCGACATTTTTTAAAAAATCATAGATTTTTATCACTATGAAAAGAAGAATTAAAGTGATGGGTTCTTGCTATAATAGCCAGAATTTGACCACGAAATAAGGTTTATATTACCAATCCAAACATTTGAGATAAAGCGTAGATGACTTCATCTATATGTTAATTATTACTAAAATAGCAAGAAACTTAAAAACTTAAACTAACCAACCATATGGGTATGCTTCGGATTGGCTCTTTTCTAACCTAAAAAAGCCAATTGAAGCAAAGGGTTTCTTGAAAAAACAAGAAGCCAAAGTCAAATGCATTACTTGATTGAATATATGGCTCTAGACATAATTGAATGACAAAATAGGATTCATCTAGCGGACCCCAATATTTTAGATAAAGTGTTGATCGATTCGTGTTAAAATTAACGAATTACAGACGCAGATCCAAACTCACATGCTCTTGTATACTTTTCTTTGATTCGTACATATAACCACTTTGATTACCAGAGCCATTGATGGGAGCAAACTTCGAGCCATCGCCTACAAACGACGATGAGAGCGATGTTGAAGGCAACCGAAGAAATAAACGATCCTGACTAAAACTCTGATTGCTCCACATGTGGCTGTTGTTGTTAGTCCAAGAAGGGTAACCAGAGAGTGTCGGTGCCATGGGCGTTGAGCCAAGCCGATAATTATTAACGAGCCCAAACACATGTCCTTCAGGGATGATGTTGTGTACCATGGCGGACTGTTGTAGGTGCGCCGCGCGCTTAGCGTGTTGACGCTCACGCTTGTGTGCGTTTTGGTGACCACCCAAAGCTTGAGAGGTTGGGAAGTTTCGGCAACAATAATGGCACTCGAACTTCCGTACACCCTCACCGTTACCGTTATCTTTCTCGTCTTCTTCGCATGCTTTACTCACACACGATGAAGAAGACGACAACTGGGTGTCATCGGTGAATTCGATACCGAAGAGTCGAATGTTTTTCTCTTTAGGAGGTGGTGTTGGACGTTTGAAGGGTAACTGAGAGAAAGATTCAACGTTTATGAAGTCATGAGTCTCTCTTTCATTCTTTCCCATTGAGGTTGGGTACGGTGTAGGTTAGGAGGAGATGGATGCAATGGGTACTATAGGATAAGGAGGAGAGGAGGTGAGGGTTGGTTTTTAGGAGAGGGGAGAGGGAGGTGTGGTGGGACCATTAAGGGACAATATTTGCGACCCTACCTTCAGAGTAAGACCTGACAAACCCACCAGACATGGTTGAGGCATTTGGCTTTCTCAACGCTCAAAATAACAACGTTAGTTAGGTATTGTTTGGTAAGGTGTTTCTTGGGCAGAAACAAAAAGCGATTTAGACCTATTTTAAAGATTACATATTAGGAGTTGAGAATTCTAGATCTAAAGATGTACATGATTCGGCTAATCCTACTTAAGAGAATGGGAAACAAAAAAAAAAATAGTTTAGAGAGGATGTGCTCCCTTGAGTGGGAAGAAAGGAAAGAGGGTTTGGGAGAAAGATGAATTAGGTGGGATGGGTGAATGAGTGAGTCGTGGTTTAGAGAGTTGGGTTGGGTAAACAATGTTGGGCTAGAATGAGAAAAAAAGTATTATATTTTATTAATAGATGATTTGATACGAATCTCTAAGTCTACATGGCACTCCAAGATATATTTAATTAATAGCTTAGCATATATTTTTCTTAGATTAATGATTTTCTAATGCCCCCTCTAACATACGGCCATCCCTACCCCACCCCTACCCCCCATCACAGAACCTTAGATCATTTGCCTCAGGATATGCACAATAATAAATATTTTCTTATGTATCCCAAGACAAATGATCTACTATTTTGTGATGGACCGTCAAATTATCACAACTATAAATATGAACTCTTTTTTCTTTGTAAGTCGATCTCAATCAATCATGTTTACTTAGAGGTTTCACTCATCCTTATTGTGGATGAGTGAAGTGAAAAGACTACGGAATATAAAATTAGAAACTAATGCATTTAAAAAATAAATGTAGGAGTAACTCCAATACATGATAAACTAAAAGAAACTCGATTGAAATGGCTTGGACATGAAAGTCTGCTCAAAACCCCATTGTAAAGAATTATGTAAGTTGAAAATTCTTAAACTAAAAGAAAAACTCAACAACAACAACAAAAAAATGGATGAAAATAATAAAATGGATATGAACTCAATTCCAGTATATAGCAAAAGATTTGGCTTTGGACAGAATAGAATTGAGGAACGAGATTCGTTTAGACGACCCCAAATCTTTGGAATAAGGGTTTGTTTTCATGTTGTTGTTGACTCATTAATAGTACAAATCCAGCTCCATTATTGAAGCAATCCTTTTTTATTTAAATTAATAAGTAATGATTTGGATTCAACATTGGCAAGGAGGCAATTTCTCATTGATTACCTAACCAACAGACTTCCAAAGGTAGAATGTAACAATCGAGTTTGAAATTGGAAAGAAAGAAGAACTAGCATTTTTTACTTATTTTTATTTAGTAAAAGATATTGAACCATTTCCACATAAGTGTGTCATCCCTATGTAGCTATTGCGCACCATACTAATTTTGTGTGTTCAGACACCAATGAACTCGAATTCTACATGGTGTCCAAAAGAACTTATCATGAACGGAAGCTTGCCAAGAAAGACGTACTCCGATGAACATAATAAATGAAATAATTTTATTGAGCTTGAAGATATGGATGTTTTTATTTTTTTATTTTTTTATTTTTTTATTTTTTTATTTTTTTATTTTTTTATTTTTTTTTACTTTGGTGGGCCGCACATACCAACCACCCTCCTCGTGACAGCAGTAAAATATAACCACTTTTATGTGGAGGGGCGTATAGAGATTCAAAGATGTAATCTAGGGAACACACCCAATCACCCTTACCATGTCATCTAGCCTCTAGTGGTCATAGATGTGGATGTCAAATTAAACTGATTCTCCTAAAAAATCTCTCAAAACTATAGAAAAATAAAAAAATAAAAGTGGACAAATCACATTTTTCTAAGAAAATAGGAGATAAGAATATTTTTCTAGCAATCAAATTGTTCCCATATATTGTACCACACTCGATATGAATCCAAACCTGTCTACACGGTTCTTTCAAGTGGGAATTGGGAATTGGGATTAGGTTAGACTGGGAGGTGTATGTGGGTCTCACATCTATTTAATTCAAGAAAATAACATATTTGTCATATTTAGAAAGAAAGAGAACATATCTGTATCTGTAATCCATTTAATTCATTCTTTCAACGTTTTCAAGGACTTTTTTTCTCCTCTTTGGATCCTTTCCCATTCTCATCTTGTATTCCAGGAGTTGGGTATTACCCAACTCTACAAATTAGTAACTCATCCTTACAATAATCCTTTATAACTATTTGATCAGCCCACCACTCTATGATCGTGGGTGCAAATTTTCTAACCATTGATGTGAATTTTTAATCATGAAAATCAATCACCAAAGTTGATCGAACCAAATGGCTAGATTTTATTTTTGTTTTTTGATATTAAGGGTATCCTTACCCTTTCCTGCCCTTAGGAATGGGACTAGTCCCTAAGTTCACACATCCCATCTCACGAAAGTCAAGAGTCCACCCAATTCTGAATACACGGTAGAGGTAAGATGCATGCATTATATTAATGTGTATGTGATACACTATATCAATGCTATCGTGTATCCCATCACCAGTGCCAGCTTGATACAAGTTGACACCTAAGACAAAACATTTGAAGGAGGCCTTTTTATGGTGAATAATGATAAAAAGGCCACTCGCAATTCACTTACTGGCGTGGATGTGTGCACGGAACCAAAGATCTTTTTTTTCCTTGTGTATCTTGAAGAAAAAGATCTATGATTTTATACACAGACCAAGTCAACGAGTGAATTTCAAGTGGCTTTTTTAAAGTCAATTTATCGCGACTCTTTTATAGTTAATATATAATATATTAATATAAATAATTGTTGTAAGATGTCTAGTATTCTTATTGGGCTTGGACTTCGTTAATGTTTTTGCTCTATGAGGCTTCTTGCAGTTGTCGATAGAGAGTTTGTAATCTTTATCTTTGATAGTGAATTTTTCTCCCTTTCCTCTATGAACAAAGGCTATTTGTCAAACCACCTAAATCTTATGTGTTCATTTTATTATTTTTGTCTTTACTCTTATAACGTTTATGGACAATAATAATTTAATTATCTATTTAGATAATTAAAAAATATTTTAAATTTATTTTTCTAGTTTTTGAAATACAAAATTTATATTTAAGCTTTTATATTCAAGTCTTGTAAATATAAAATTTTAATAAATAACGTGGATGGTAGGTAACATTATTCAACTATTTAAATATTTAAAAGTTACCTAATTCATCTGCGAAAAAAATAGTAATTAATTAATAAAAAGTATATTTTTCAAATTTCAAAAAGCACAACACATTTTTTTCATATTTTCCTATGAATGATAATAGTATTTTTTTTTTTTTTATTTTTTTATTTTTTTATTTTTTTTTACTTTGGTGGGCCGCACATACCAACCACCCTCCTCGTGACAGCAGTAAAATATAACCACTTTTATGTGGAGGGGCGTATAGAGATTCAAAGATGTAATCTAGGGAACACACCCAATCACCCTTACCATGTCATCTAGCCTCTAGTGGTCATAGATGTGGATGTCAAATTAAACTGATTCTCCTAAAAAATCTCTCAAAACTATAGAAAAATAAAAAAATAAAAGTGGACAAATCACATTTTTCTAAGAAAATAGGAGATAAGAATATTTTTCTAGCAATCAAATTGTTCCCATATATTGTACCACACTCGATATGAATCCAAACCTGTCTACACGGTTCTTTCAAGTGGGAATTGGGAATTGGGATTAGGTTAGACTGGGAGGTGTATGTGGGTCTCACATCTATTTAATTCAAGAAAATAACATATTTGTCATATTTAGAAAGAAAGAGAACATATCTGTATCTGTAATCCATTTAATTCATTCTTTCAACGTTTTCAAGGACTTTTTTTCTCCTCTTTGGATCCTTTCCCATTCTCATCTTGTATTCCAGGAGTTGGGTATTACCCAACTCTACAAATTAGTAACTCATCCTTACAATAATCCTTTATAACTATTTGATCAGCCCACCACTCTATGATCGTGGGTGCAAATTTTCTAACCATTGATGTGAATTTTTAATCATGAAAACCAATCACCAAAGTTGATCGAACCAAATGGCTAGATTTAATTTTTGTTTTTTGATATTAAGGGTATCCTTACCCTTTCCTGCCCTTAGGAATGGGACTAGTCCCTAAGTTCACACGTCCCATCTCACGAAAGTCAAGAGTCCACCCAATTCTGAATACACGGTAGAGGTAAGATGCATGCATTATATTAATGTGTATGTGATACACTATATCAATGCTATCGTGTATCCCATCACCAGTGCCAGCTTGATACAAGTTGACACCTAAGACAAAACATTTGAAGGAGGCCTTTTTATGGTGAATAATGATAAAAAGGCCACTCGCAATTCACTTACTGGCGTGGATGTGTGCACGAACCAAAGATCTTTTTTTTCCTTGTGTATCTTGAAGAAAAAGATCTATGATTTTATACACAGACCAAGTCAACGAGTGAATTTCAAGTGGCTTTTTTAAAGTCAATTTATCGCGACTCTTTTATAGTTAATATATAATATATTAATATAAATAATTGTTGTAAGATGTCTAGTATTCTTATTGGGCTTGGACTTCGTTAATGTTTTTGCTCTATGAGGCTTCTTGCAGTTGTCGATAGAGAGTTTGTAATCTTTATCTTTGATAGTGAATTTTTCTCCCTTTCCTCAACAAAGGCTATTTGTCAAACCACCTAAATCTTATGTGTTCATTTTATTATTTTTGTCTTTACTCTTATAACGTTTATGGACAATAATAATTTAATTATCTATTTAGATAATTAAAAAATATTTTAAATTTATTTTTCTAGTTTTTGAAATACAAAATTTATATTTAAGCTTTTATATTCAAGTCTTGTAAATATAAAATTTTAATAAATAACGTGGATGGTAGGTAACATTATTCAACTATTTAAATATTTAAAAGTTACCTAATTCATCTGCGAAAAAAATAGTAATTAATTAATAAAAAGTATATTTTTCAAATTTCAAAAAGCACAACACATTTTTTTCATATTTTCCTATGAATGATAATAGTATTTTGTTTTTTTTTTTTTTTCTAATATTATTATTTTATTTTCTTAGGTAAAAGAGTCCACTAAAAATTGTTTATGACCAATTATCTTATAAAAACCTAACCATAGTATGTCCTATAAATAGTATTATCGCATATTAATCTTGGGGATTAAAAATACTAATGATGAAGAAATAAATATCAATTAAAAGTATTTTTAACTAAATTAAATATTAAATTTATTCGTATAAAATGCCATGTTTATGTCTTAACGCTCCAAATAAAAAATAACCTCTATCTAGCTCTTTTAGTTGTTTATAAAAAGAGATATAGTATGAGGGAACAAAAGAAAGACCAAGAGATATTTGAGAGAGAAAATGTAAGTTTATGTTTGAGATTTGAGAGATTTTAATGTCATGCCTGCGATTTAAGATCTAGATTTTATCAAATCTCGAGGGTGAAGTGAAAAAAAAAATTAAAACCAAGATCTTCAAACCTTAAATACGATATTAATTTCTTCTAAATAATTTCGACAAAGTTTTTCCTAAAAATTGGACTTATGAAAAAATTTCACCTGTATAAACATACATGTATAATCAAGATTCATATATCAAATTGCATTTCAATCACCATATCATATCAAATATTTATCATTTCTAAAAAATATATATAATTATATAAATACAACTCAGAGGGGTTACATACATCAATTATACATTTCACTGATAAACACTAAACTCTCACTCTCTAGACATAAACATATAAGAAAACACAACATATATAATACTAATATATACAAGGAAGTTTAAAAGTATATAAAATTAATTTCACTAAACTCAAATCTCAACTCACATATAATAGAAATAATGCTCATCATCCTTATTTTGCGATCCCTCTATATAATGTTCCCCATTAAGAATAGGTATCTCGATAGTTGGGACATATGTAATGTTTTGTTGATAAGGTAAGTAATAGGGAAGTTATTCAATAGTAAACTCACATTTGAAATAAATAATCCTAATATAAATAGATACACAAGTTAATCTAATATAAATAATATAGATTTTTAAATAAGTAAACAAAAACGAATAACACTCGAAATAGGCTAATCTTTAATAAAAACAATAACAAAATATCTTCATATCATAATAAAATAAAATAAACACAAACAAGTTATAAGAATATTAGTACTAATGATGTATTTGATAAGAATGACAAGATACACGACCGATACAAAAAAATCAATCTGTATATCAATATTCTATTACTTAACCAGTGTGGAACGCACCGCTAGTTCTTGATTTTACAATCAGTCTGACAATTTATCATAATTGGTTGATCATGTTTTCTAACTCTTGGCCGTTAATCTCGAATGAAGATTGATCGTTTGACTACTAAAAACTGTAAATGATCATTTGATAAGCGAACTTCATAGTACTTCTGTGTTATGTGTGTGTCTTTAATCAACCTAGTCATCTACAAACCATCTATACAATACAATTTTTATTTTTCGATAAATATAAGACATAAATTTTTTGAATAGTATGTATAATGATATTCTCAAGTGGTATCTCATACTACCGAAGATAATATTAAATCCATATTATTATAAATTAATTGGTTACTTCCGAAAAGAGCTACTGATTAATCATATAAGCATTCATTATCCCTTTAATGATAAATAAAAATAATATATATATTTATTTCAAAATTTATTTGAAATAAATTAAAACAAATTTACAAGTGTGATGATCTTTTCAAGTATTCTGGAATTATAAACATGCAGTAATATATCAAAAAAAAGTAAGCATGCAGGTACACCGTCCCACAATTACCATCATAATTACATCTCATACTCTATTATACAGTGCTCAAAAGCACTTTAAACTTAGAAATTGTTTTACAAAAGTACATACAACCGAGAATCGTAATTTTGATTCCAACCAACAAATCGAGAATCCCATTCTCGATTCTAAACAATCAAGACTTTCTTTCTTAATTTAAAATTTAATTTAAATATTTCATTTTTTATAGATTATTATACAATGAAAATACACCTTCAAAATAGGGCATATTAACTATTTTTAAAATGAACACTCTACAAAAATTATTATGAAAATCAATTTATTTAACAAATTGATTTTCTGGTTACACTCATCCAAATTCATTTATTTTTATTTTACAATATTAAAATATCAGAGAAAATATATAAAATGAATTATTTTCCAATTCAATGTATGAATTTTGAATTTAATTCATAATAAATTTGAAACTACTTATCAAAATTAAAATAAAATAAATTTATTGAAAACTATTCTACGAAGTTGAAATTATAAGTTTTTTACTTTCACAGCTAGGTTTCGCGCGTCCCTAAAACATTAAAATAAATTTTTTAATTAATTTTCTCTACGACTGGATCAAATAATCTGGTGACTAAGTAAATTTCGACGTCATAAATATTTTGTTATTTAGTGTCTAATCTTAATTCACATTTGAAACATGTTTAAATCTCGATCGAATGTAACGTACATGAACCCACCCATCTTTGTTTCTATTTCTCTCGCAGAAAATAAATGGACATCAATTATCTTATAATATATAATAATAATATAAGATATTATATTGTAATATATAAAATCAATACAACTAGGTATCTAAAATATTAATACATTTAAAACTTATAATATTATATTATATAATATAATAATATAATAATATTATATTTATATTAATTACACCTCACCCTTTTAACACTTTAATAATTTCAAATTAACCCCTCTTATATAAATAATTACACTTAAACCTAATTTTATAATAAAAATTTATTTTAAAAAAATAATTAAATAATATTTTTTATTTCATATATTTTTCTTTTCTCCGTTATGTCTGTTACATTAGACTAGTTCGAACTGTACATCTCGGACTTGTAAAATTTTCCATCAATTTTTCTCTATTGACCAAAATACCTTACGTTCTAAATTTTCTTGATAAAATAAATATTTTCATAACTTATCATATTAAACTCGGATTTAAGCATACCAACAATTTAAAATATATTTTTCAATGCTTTTGAATTCAACAATAACGTCTGTTTAAAAAAAATAATTTCTTATAAAATTTTGAGTTTTATCTTCTTTGAATAAATATTCTAATTTTTCGATTATAATTATGATAAGGTTCTCCAAATAATATATTTCATTTATCAAATTCTCCTTCTAGAAAATCCTTATTTTAGATCAAAAATATCATGATTTAATCTTGTTTAATAATATTTTTATATTTAGATTTAATAAGAAAATAAGTCAATATAGTTAACCTAATTCTTTGATATACGTAATAAATTTTTATAGCGTTACAGTTAAAAACTTGAAAGAAAAAAGGTAATGTAAAATTCATAAGAATCTTTTTTTTAATTTTTTTAATTTTTTTTTTTTTTTTGAACTTTTAACATACAAGGGCTTCAAAGTTTTTCATTCAACCTTAAAGTTTCAAGAAGATGATACTTTTTAAAAATCTGAAACAAACAATTTAGTTTGGGAAACCTTACTTAGGTAGGATTTGAGTTTTTTTATTTTTTTATTTAATTTTATTTTTTTTATTTTTTTTCTAAGTAGCACACAAATCGATTTAATTAATCTCCAATTATAAATGTGCCAAGTAGACACCATAAGTTGTTCTAGAAACCAAACACCTTCTAGATCGTAACTCTTATTATTTTAAAAAAAATGTTGAGGAATCTCCACTTCTTAGAACATGTAGGATTTTCTTTTTTTTTTTTCTTTTGTACTAGGGGATTTTTGGGGTCCTTAGACAATTGCCTAAATGGCCTAGTGCTTGAGTTGGCCATGTTCATCACATATCTTCAAGATCTTTGATTTTTCATCAAATAGGATTAATTAGGCTTAATTAGATATAGTACATTAGATTTATTAATTATCTTTTCATATTCATGGATATTTTTAAATCTATATAAATCAAATGGGATACGTAATCGTCATCCAAGAATTCTTAATAAATTCATTTTTTTTTCATAATACACGACCAAAAAGGAACAAACCCTTATCACTAATTTTACCATTGAGCCAACCCCGTGGGAACATAGTAACAAAAAACTCTATTTTTTTTTTAAGTCTCGTTTAAAACACATTTCATACGTCTAACGATTAAAAAAAACTCGATTGTTTATAATAATAAAAATACATTTCAATGTTTTAAACACAAATTTCACATTTTAAACATGTTTTTTTAATAAAATCAAAATCAAAATAACCCATTTTTAATATGTCTGGTTAATCTCTATGACCTTATGGTTGTTTGTACTTTGGTTCATTGTTTAATGTAGGATTTGATGATAATACTTGATACTATAATATAAAAAAAATTTAAAATATTTTCGAAACTTAGAATAAATGTCTAATGTATTATAGTTAACATTGTAAATACCTTTTTTCATAATTTTTAATACATCATGTTTTTCTCGATTGTTTTTTATTATTTTTTTCCCCACTTTTTCCCAAGCTTCCCCTTGCCGTTTTAAACCCATTGTTCTTCAACTTGATAACTATGTATGGGATGGGAGAACCAAATGACTAGAATCACCAATCAGAGTAATCTTTCAGTGGTGTTGGGTAAGATTACCCTACTCCTGGAATAGGGGAACTGCACTCGTGGGGGTATCTAGGGATCTGCATGAATTATTTTGCCCGAAATAGTAGTTTAATGAAATACGCTGTAGTAGTCTTTTCTACAACAGCAACACAGACTGTGTTACCTGTGCATGTGCTTGACCTATATTACAATTATTCCGGGCCCTAACTGTACACATCCATCATAATTGCACCCTCTTTTGCTATTTCAAGTCTAGTCGCTGTCTTCTCCCATCTAACAACACTTTTGAGCTTCTGAAATGGACCACTTGGCCCTTAAGAACTCACTTGCCTCTATTTACTCCAGGAGTTGGGTATAACAGCATCTCCTTTAATTTCTTCTATGTGATGCACCTAGGTTTTATAATCAACCCCATGGACTTAACCCGATTGAATTTTGAGTTGACTCAATATTGCAACTTGTTTGAACCAATTTGACTCAAGTTGACTTGATACTCGAACAATCAATTTAATAAAGTCCCAAGCTCATCATGGTCACGTTATTAATTATATAATTTCTTTTTTGAAAAACAAAATACAAAAATAATTGTAATTTGAAAAAGCTAGAAGTTTAATATAATACTAGAAGAAGATAATTAATATGTATAGAACTTGGACGGAGGTCCTCATTGGGGTCACTTAGATTGTTTTGTTGACCCAAATAACACATCAACCCTCTAGTATTCATGATTTAGATTAAATTTTAAAAATAAAAATTAAAAATAAAAATCATTTTTGTGTCTGATCAAAAACTTAAAAATGAATGATTTTTTAAAATGCATTGATCAATGATAATAATAATAATAAATTAATTTTTTTTAATTTTTATCTTTCAGAATCCTTGAGCTTTTGTATTCTATATCCATATGGCAACCAATCATATTTTTAAGACTGGTGATTTTTTAATTCAACCTGACAGTTGGACTCAAAAACTCGTTGACGTGTCATACGCCAAGAACCGTAGATTCTTGTGCTCAGGATACACAACTGCAGAAGACAGGTCGGTCATGTCGATTGTGTATCCCGAGGGATAGAATCTATAGTTCTTTGCCCATGCCACGTCGGTGAGTTTTGTCCCCTATTAGGTTAAGTTGAAAAATCAACAATCTATTTTTAAGTGCCACATGGATGTGTGATCCATATAGATAGGTGGTCTTTTTGTCCATGCAACTCTATCTCATATATATTTGACACATTTGAATCCAATCATGAACCATTAAGTTGACTCGATTCAATGAGCATGGAAGTTAAGTCTAGTAGTTTTATTAGTTGTAAAACATCCCATTGAGTCATAAGTGTTTGGTCTATCCTTTCGGCTTGACCATTAAATTATATTTATTGGATTCAAACATTTGTTTGTCTTTGGACTTGGGACTTACATGCCCATTCAAATCTAATGGATATATATCACCAATCAAGCTGAACTTTTGGTTTGTTGACCTAATATTCAAGATCAAAAAAGTGTGACATATGGCTAAAAAGACATGGAGTTGGGTAACATTAACTAACTCTTTGGAGTACAGGATTCCAAAATAACTTTTGAGATGTTGCATCAAAATGGCCCCACATGCCTTAGTACAAACACCCACATCTCCCAACGCTAACAACAACCCTTCATTCATACAACCTTTCTTTGCCATTAAAGTCACAAAATAGGTGAGAGGGGACCATAGGTTGAATTAAATTTGATATGAACCTGTTGGAGCTACGATTACTAAATGTCCTTGTTCTCACCCACCAAAGAGTCACCATCTTTAGAAACCCTAATTCTCTAAGACTGGTTTGATCTGGCTTTGCTATCCATGGTACATGCCCTCTCCAGCTGCCGCGTTGGATCTTTCTAATTGGGTCACTGTCACATCGTTCCCGTGTCTCTCTCCATTAGTTGGAGTGATTGCAATGCTGCCTATCAAACTACTATTGAAGGGGTCATGGGCGATGACATTGTTCCAATGCCCATCAATGTAATTGCGACATGAGTTCGATGAGTGGACAATATGTGTAGATGTGGATGCACAAGATAGAGGTTTGATTTGGTCGATTCGAGATCCTCGAGAATCTATCACTACTGAGGGAATTTATTATTTGAAGAAAAAGACAGGAAATGCAAAAGTATGCAAATCATTTATATGGTTATTAATTATTAGAAACATAATTGAGTTCTAACTTATTCCAATCTATCCAAACTCGTTATAGGCAGAAGTTGTTCTTATAGCTTGTTATCTTATTAATCGTCATCGTTATCTTTTACTCGTCATATATAACATTCGAATAAAATATAATGTATGTGCGTCTACATAAATTTTTTAGTTATAACTAAGGTTTAAAATCTCGTCATGAGTTAATGTTCAATTAGTTAGGAGATTGTTTCAATTGTCCAACACCTTTCAAAATATTCCGAGATAAATCAAGATACTCTCAAAACATTCAATGTTTGGACGTCTATACTTTATTCCGATCTCATCTAAAAATGGAGTCTCTTGAACAAAATATTCGGAAACATACAATATGATGAACTTTAGACCATGTTTATAACAACATACCATCCATTACCAATACTACCAACGCAACCATCAAAGCCTTATCCCAAAAATGTGGGATCTCTTGAATGAATCCTATTCCTTTGTTCAATTGTGTGTTAAATTCGTGATGGTACAATTAATTAGAAATTGATTTCATCATTAACTCAACCAATAGATATTCTCCGAATTAATTTAGAAATTTGAATTCGTGGAATCTATCCGACACTACTAGCTTTACGATTGGATCAAACTGGTGGTCTGATCGAGTTTGCCTCAATTTTATATGAAAGTCATTTTTTTATTAGTTCCTCGTAGAAGACCAAGGTCAATGGTATTTCTAAACCCCATGTGGGTCTCTAATTTTCATAGGAAAATGCTGAAATGACACAAAGTATTTACTGCGATTCTCACAAGTCTGATGTGGGATGTGCACATAACCATAGATGTGTTTTCTCGTGATACGAGTAAAAACCATCTGCGGTTATGTATGCATGTCTACGTCAGAATTGTGAGAATCACAATAAATACTTTGTGTCACCCCAGGACGACTCATTTTCATAAAAATTAAAAGGGTACCTGAAAATCACTCTCTTAATAATTATAAAGTCATGACCTTTAGACACAAAATTCTACGGATTAAAAACAATTTAATCTATTTTAAAGTATTACCACATCAACATTTATTCCAAGAGTCATGATGAATGCACGCGTTTTTGGTACGCCGTTGGATATGCGGCTGACGTGGCAAGGGTACAGAATAATAGATCTTTTTCATCGGGATACAGAAGAAAAAGATGAGCGGTTCTTTGCTCTTGCCGCGTACCAAAACCGCATGCATTCATCATTATTCTTATCCCAATTATTAGATTTCGTGTTTTTTAGGTGAATCACTTTTTGCTGAGTCAACGGATCCCAAATCAAATTATATTATTTCTTTAAATCAACTCATGATTCATCCACCCAACTTGACCCAGCAACCTTTCAAGTTGCATAAATTGTGGTCGGAACAAAGAGTAAGGACCACAAAAGGTATCTAGAATGTGAGAGAACAAACAGTTTTGGGTTCAAAAAAGAAAAGACGATTTGTTGTTTTCAGATGTTGAATGATCATGATGGAGGCATCTCTGCATGTGAGAGTTTCACCACAAATTTATGTCCATCGAACGGTTTGATTAAGCCAAGTACTTTGGCTGGTCCAAGAGTGGAACAAGAAGAAGCAAGGAATACCGCATAATACTAATGAGATTTTTTGTGAGAATTTCATGTTTTAAAGAACCTAGATTTCCATCAATCGTAATCATCGTCATTATCATCATCAAAGTCATATCCCAAAGATTTAGGATTGGTTAAACGTGTGATTTACATTCCTCCATTCCACTTTGGCTAGAGTCACATCCTTAATTTAATATTGAAAATATGTTCATATGTACTTTCATTATGTCCATTCGGGTTCTTTTGGATCTTCGTTGTTAGAAAAAAAAAAATAATGTAGTAATCACAGATTTGCATAATTATGAATTTGAATGATAACATGTTGAGGATAGAAATAAAATTAGATTTATAACTGGTTGTCTATCCTCAAAGTAGAAATCATTGTTAAATAATTTGAAACAAAGAGAGAAATAAAGAAATTTTTCGATTTTGGTTGTTACTTGCTTACATGGATCAGATCATAAAATAATAATAATAATAATAATAATAAAAGATGAAAAAGATTGAAATTAATCTCGTTCAAAGGATATAGGACCTCTTAAACCACCAATTCAAGATGGTGACTCTCCAATCCAATTTAGGAGTTAATATTTTTTTTATGGATAATTTCATTAAGCATAAAACAAATTTAAATAAAAGATAAAAACTACCCTAACTACATACTTCTCTAAAGTGTTGATTTTCTGACTAGAAAATCTTCACTCGGGCAATACTCGATCGGCTGACATGGCATGGACATAGAACCATAGATCTTTTTCCTCGGGATACACAACTACTATCCTCATAAAGATGTGTAATTGTGTATCCTGAGGAAAATGATCTATGATGCCGTGTCCTTGCCACATTAGCTGAGTGAAGACTTTCAAGTTAGAAAAACATTATTATTCTCTAAATCACCCACAATCCTATCCATTCAAGGAACTACCCCATATTAATGCACATATTCCAATTTCCAAGGCTATGATCTCATGCATCAAACATATTTTATCTATTCTACCACCATAAGGAATTGATTCCATGAATCATGTTTACTATAAACTATATTCTCATCCCTATAGATAGACACATATCATTCATGTGGCACCCTCAAATCCTAACACAAATTCCCATGATTCACGAATTGTCATGATTTTATGTTAGAATCCCAAAGCACTATATAACACTCCCTATAGATGGTAACAATATAAATAGACAACACAAGTGTAAATGGTGATATAACAGTGGAAAATATGGTAAGACTGGAATATAAGTATGGTTACAAACCCACAAATATATGAGTGCACGAGTGTACTCAAATATTAAACTCAAAATATAGTAATAGAAAAAAATGATATAAATATCGCCAATATATGAGAGTCCTCTCACTAACATCAAATCTTACCTTCTCACTAAAAAAGGAAAACAAAAAATCATATACTTGAACTACAACCAGACTGTCGGAAAAATCTCAATGCTTACCTAGAAGTGGATTCTAATCATTGATATGTCTAACAAAGGGTCAAAACTTCTCAAGAGGCTCCCCAATATACTCATTAGCTAGAGGTGGATATGCAACTATAATATGTAGGGTGAGTAATGGAGGATTTACCCACCAGGTAAACAATTATCTCAAGCTAATAGCCCCCTTGATATGAAATAATTAATCATTCTAAAATATTTAAAACATATGCAAGTTTTCAGTGTAAACAAAAGTAAAGTTATATAAAGTATACTGGAAACATAAATAAATCATTTTAAACAAGTTTTATTTATCCATTTAAAAGTCGTATGGCATCCCTAATAAAAATAAATACAAAACAGTAATATTATAGTTGATAAGAGCATTGAGAATCATGATAGGATACCTTTCAGTCAAGATATGATTGTCCCAGACTTCATCGGTGTGAAACCCCACCGTTAATTACAAATTTTGTGATTGATTATTGCACTTACCACATTAGGGTGACTAATTATCCGATTTGGGTTGACCATTGATTGTGACCATAAGGTACAAGTCATTTCACAAAATGCCAATACGTTCAGCCACTCTAAATTGTTAATGATTATTGACTAACCATCTTCATTTAAGCCTATCAGGCGAATATATAATTCTCAAAAGACATCTCCACTCGTTTACAAACTACATTTACATTATATAGTTCACTAATAAAGATAGAATAGAAACCCCTAGATCTCAATTGTGATGTTATTCTCCTATGAACCCCATACTACATAAAAGTTTATCATCGCAATTGTACATCATTGGATAGTATGTCACTTCGGAAATGACATGATAGACTATCCTTATAGGCATTCACAAACTTTTTGACAAATCCCAAAATAGCTACATATGTATATATTTTTTTTCTTTTTAAAAATGAAATGAAAAAGAATAACATACAAGTATGACGAATGAATATCCAGTTTCCTACCATGCAATCATCTTACACGACAAATATAAATTATATCTCATCCTCATTCGTCGTACAAAAAATAAATAAACCTGCTACATCGTCTAACGATAACAGAAAGTATATGTTAACCTTACATATCCATTTGTCAACACAAAATGAGTTTACACTCTCCTTTATAAATTTTAAGACATCGCACCTACAATGTGACTCTTTGGAACTTTAACAATCGAATCATTTTCTTTTCGAATTTAATCAATCTTGTACACTCTTTTGAAATGGATAAAATTAAAATTTTCAATCAATTTACATAGTTGAATTCATTTTATAAAAGTATTTAAATAAAATGACCAAAAATAATCAAAATAGGTTTTGTATGCGATAGAGGTAAAAAATGCTCCAAGATGATTCACATAAAGTCTGGTGACTGACATAGGTCTCATCGACCAACCCGCGAAGTGCACACTTTGTACTTCTTCATGGGGCAACCGAGTACTTCTCGGTCAATCAAACCCTTGAAGTACACATTTTGTACTTCTTCATGGAGTGATCGATTAGTCAACCCAAATTCTTGATCGGTTGACCGAACTTTCTTGGGTCGGCCTAGTGTAAAGATTTTGTTATCTTCTTCTCCGATTTTGTTTTTGCCCCAAATTTACCCAAACCCTCCAAAAGTCAATTCTAAACATGAATTTTGTAAAAGATATTATTTTTTTCTAATTTATAACAAAAATATAAAGGGGTTTTTTATCGAAAACTATGATTATGAAGATCTAGAAGTTTCCTACCTTAAATCCAAACTATAAAGTCCATGAAAAACGCAAGAGATCGAGTTGAGTCAAATATTTCACTCATAAATATATCAAAAACTTTACTTCTTTGGTACCCCTCGAAGCTTGTGATAAGTCGAACGATTATTTCTTAAATGTCAGAACTCAATGAAATCTCTAAGTAGATGATAACCAAGGTGGAAGGAGATTAGGATTTTCTCTAGGATTTGTTTTTAGAAGAAAAGAAAGCATAAGTGATAGAAAATAAAATAAAAAAATCTGAAATTTCTCTTAAGTTTAGTATTTATAGTGTCCTATGTATAAAATGTCATTTTTGTTTTTGTTTTATTTTGATGATAACTTAATGTTTGGAATTTGAAATTTCGCAAACTTATACTCTATTTTTAATCACTATCACAATGGATCTAATGGTATAATCGGATTTCCCAAATTCTAACTTTAACAATTATTCTTTTTTTATATATACAAATTTAACACAAAATTCAAGGATTTAACAATTTTTTCATCCAACCTCTGATTAATGCATGCTTACAACCTAAGGTATTTTTCAACTATTCTGAATCTATTGGTGAAATTGGATTTTCTCAACAGTTTGTAAATCAAAATCAATAAATCTCATTATACCAAAAATCTTAGAATTCAAATTTTAAATTTTTCCTATAGATACGATTTGAATTTTCATATCATTACAATTCCACCCCTATTAAAAATGACATGTCCTCAAGGTTAGAACCCCTAGATCCCAAATGATGTTGGAATCAATTACATTCATTTTCGCAATCAACTTCTTCGATCTCTGTGTTTTGGTACTTCTCGAAAATAATAGATTTGATATATAATAGATGCATCAATTTCAACTAGGAATATAACTTCAATTTTCTTTTTCTCTTCAAAAAATTTTTGAATGTCTTCAAGCTACTAAATATTTGGAGCATTACTTTGTTTCTTTGGATAAAAATTTTTATTAGACGACAACATTTGTTCAATCTATCACGCATCGACTCGTAAAATTCCTTCGACTCATTATCCATTGAATCGATTTTTATCTTGATACCAATTGTTATGTGTCTACTTAGATTGGATCATAAAAATAATAAAAAAGATTGAGATTGATCTCGTTCAAGGAAAATCAGACTTCCTAAACCACGCACCAATTTGATATGGTGAATCTCCAATTCAATTTAGGAATTAATATTTTTTTCTCTGGAAAATTTCATTAAACATATAAAAAATATTTTTTTTTTAAAGATTAAAAAAAATACCCTAACTACACACACTTCTCTAAACAAACCACAATCCTACCCATTTAAGGAACTATCCCATAATCCACGTATTCCAACTTCTTCCACAACAAGGCTATGATCCCATGCATTCAACCTATTTTATCTATTTCTCCCATAAGGAATTGATTCCATACATCGTATATACTATAAACTATCCTCCTCCCATCCCTATAGATATGCACATACATATCATTGACCATTGCACATGTTGTGCATGATGTTCCAAAGGAGAATTGTGTCCTGCATATCTCCTCTTAGGATTCAACAATCAATCTTTCCATCTAACCAGTACAATCTTTCGGAAGCCAAGAACAAATTGTATTGTACTTCAAAAATTTGAAAGAAAGGAATAAAAAATAATGAATACCACTTTTTTGAGAAAAAAAAACCACCAATATGTTTTTCTCTAATTAATTTTCCCTATAAAAATTGCAGAAAATAAGATATCTATGAGTGAATTTCTTATGTTCTATAACTCTTTTACAAAAGAGAAAAGTCATACAAAAAATAGAAATAGAAGATTTTGAATTGGTTTTTGCCAAAATTGAAGGTCCGGCCAATGGACCAACAAGCCCAATGAACTTTTCCCAAAATGTTGATTCAATTCACTGATTTTTCAAAACAGTGTAACAACCATTGAATCAAGTGAGTATTACTAAATTGGTGTGTAAAGTACAAAATTTTAGAAAAAATTTATTGTATAGACACCAAAATTGTAGAAAAGTTTCATTTATATGCATATTTCTCATTCATTGATCATGTTTGTAGAGGATAGTTTTCCAAGTATATTCTTTTTTATATGACAATGAGAAAAATTCCCCGTACCCAGATATTTAATACCTAAGCTACATCTCTCGTAAATCACAAGAAGTCATCTGAAGTCATAAATGGTCCCACGCATCTACATTGGGCCCATTGATTGGGAATAGATATTTTTCTACTAAGTTAAAAGAAAATCAAACTTGCAATTCCTTCTCTAGATGGAAACATCACTCTTAGTCAATCAAGTGTGAGCTCATAGAGAGAAAATCATGTAAAGTGTCTATAGAAAATCAAGCTCCAGAAGTACTTCTCCAAAGACAGTGAAACCTCCCTTATTGATTGAAACACAAAGCATGGAGAGAAGAAAAGTCACAGTAGCAAGTGCCAGCTAGCTTAGTTGGTAAAACCTATGGGTGATGACAAAAGACCTGAGTTCAATTCATGCCAGCATCAAGTTACTAGTCCCACTAAAACCAAGCTCATTGATATTTAAAATAATAATAATAAAAAATTAAAAGATAGTAACAGTAATCTCTAAAGAAAAACAAAAAACAAATAATATGAAGCATTCTTTATAAGTAAAATATCGTTCTCAATCGATCAAGTGCGAAGTCTGAAGTCCGAAGATAATAAATCATCCACAATATCTTTATAATGGTAAAGGAATCTGTTAACTCAACCCAATGATCCATTTTATCCTTGCAACAATAAAGGTTAAGGATCCACATAAATCATCCTTACAATATAATAAAGGGACCTCGTAAACTCAACAAGTCATCTTCATCTACTAATTTTTTTAAATGTCAATCAGGGAAAATCGCTTTTGAGAACTCAAGTGTAGCTGAGATATTGTATCCACATTATCATTTTGGTCGGTAAAATAATATCATATTTTATTTTGACGGGGTGTAATGGCCTGGGTCTCCTTAAAAAAAAAAGAGATCTTAAGTTCAAACTTCATCTTTGACTACCCACAAGAATTTATCCTAACGTACTTAATATTTGTGGTTTGTGAGGGTATTATATTTATCAAGGGGATTTGGGCGAGATATAGTACTTTAAAAAGCCAGTTGCCTCATCCTTGGAAGTCAGGCCTACGGTCCCAACACCCCCATCATCTAATGTAACACAAGTTCAATGTACATTTGAAATTGTATCTAAATTCAACTGAAATAAATTCAAAACTATGAATCGAGTGAAAGGATCCCAAGAAGTGAGAATAGACACTTTTTATTTTATTGGATAAATTGTAACTAAAATCTAAAACATTTTATAACGACTGACAATGGTAACTGCATCCAACAGGGTCTAATTATTTTGTTTTCTTGACGATATAACATGAGCGACGTGACATCTCTTTAATGTTGCAGGTCTTGTTGTTCACAAGTACTTGTTAAAGTAAGCCCCACAAGTAGAGGAGAGAAGTAAAGTCCATCCATTTGGTGGGCCATCCTACTCGATGCTTCTTGGCATCATCATGTGGTCCTTTGCATTCCTTTTGCAATGTGTGTGAGAAAGTAGGGCCCATGATGGACACTAGTTGATGGAAAAGCATTGAAACATCCAAATTTTGAGATGCCCACTCTGTCAAAAATATTAATTGAATCAACCTCATAAAGTATAGAACCACTTATGAAAAACTTTAGAAATAATTTTTCTTGTAGTGGGCTGTTCTATGTTTCAGAATATTGCTTGAACTGTCACTGTTTTCTTTGTTTAAGGTAAGTCGAACAAGGACTGTGAAAGTGTGAGGGATCCGATCCGATCCAATCGGATCGGATTGGGTCAGTTTGGATTTGAACTATAAACAGTCACATTAGGTCGTCTGGGCCCGCCTTGGCAACTATTCAATGCAGAAAGTGGGTCCAATTTGATAATTAAAAGGGACAATGACCGCAAAGACCTATTTTTTGAAAATATGTATTAAAAAGTCTCTTCTAAAAAAATATGGACTATTTAATACCTAATTTATCAAATCTTAGTTTAAAAAAGATTTTTGAAGCGAAAATACCATAATTACCCTTTAAATGATTTTTTGAAGTTTAAAGAAACATGTTTATTTGAGCTACTCTTATGCTTTATAATTAATGGCATGCCCCTTGAGAATGGTCATCTCTTATAGATCAATTATAATAATATTTAAATCACATAGATAATGAAGATGGAGATGAGTATGATCATCATCAAACTAATTTGATCTATGTATATTAGATTTATTAAAATATATAAATAATTTTAAATAATTAAAACATAATTTTAAAACTCGACTTGAATGTTCATTGAATTGATTCAACTCAAAAATTAGCAAGTCAACACAAATGAGTCAAATAAAATTACATTGAATTTAGTTTTTAATAAATAAATTATTTTTTATTTTTATTTTTCACAGAAATATTAATAACTAAATAAATTGATCAAGTTTTTTATTTGACTCTCTATATTTTTAAATCAAACACTTTGTAAAGTTGTTAAAAGGTTATTTCAGATATTTTTCTTAAAAAATCTTCAAAATATCCTTAATAGATTAATATTCTATTACATGGGACTTAAATGGTTTGTATTCTTTACCAGTTGACTAGTGGTACATATTCCCAATAAATAGTCCTTGAGAGTCATTCTCCCAAAAGAAAATTAAAACTAACTTTTTTTTTTTAAAGTATGAATAGGTCTAATGGTTATAAAATAAAAGTTTACTAAGATGGTTCGGGCATATTTAATTAGAAGAAATATTCAAGTTGAAGATCTTAAAAGAGTTAGAGGAAGACCCAAAAGAACGTGAATAGAGATATTGAAAATAGATACGAACTCACTTTCAATAATAGGAGCCTTGACTCTGAAATATAGACAAAGTAGAATGAAAGCAGGAATATTTAACCTACCACAAATCTTTGGGATAACTTCGACTTGTGGTAGTGGCCTTTACACTATAGTGCCAATCCAAATTTTGGACAAAGGGGGAGGGTTGCATCGAGGGTAGTTGGTGTAAAAATTCTCCAACCCAAACATTTTTTTTTATCACATATTATAGTATTGGGGTATAGTTTATTCAAAACCTCTCCATAAAGATAATGGAGTTCAGATAGTCAATCCAAACCCTAAATTTCCCACCCCACCCCAGTGTTGGGTGCAACACAAATCTTTCCAACTTTCCCTAAGACCAACTAATTCTCATAAGACTCATAACTCAAATGGGCCAAAAATAGTCATGTTAGATGAAAATGTACCATTTACCATTGGGCTCAATCTTAATGGGTAATCCAGCCCATATGATTATATGGGCTTGTCATTACCAGTTGCAAATTGGCGATTTCTAACCATTGGACTTATTATGAGACTTTATTGTTAAAAACCAATGGGTGGGCTTAAAGCCCATGATGAAAATGAGTTTGAATTACCCAATGGGTCGGATTTTACGGGGTACCTTATCGATTCTGATCTGGAAAAAAAAATTAGGATTCGGATCGAAAATTTGGTTTTTCGAATCAGAAATTACAAATCCAATAAATTTTCAGATCGATTTCAAATTAACCCCATCCCGATTCAATAATAATCCAAGCTGAATTCAATTATACATTTATAATAACAAAACAAAAAAAGTTTCTCATACTTATTACATACTCTCTCTCTCTCTCTCTCTTCTCTTTTCTCGTTCAATCTCCCATTATGGGCTGATCTTTTGGTAGACTTATACATAAAATTAAACTTGATTGGGGTTTTTATTAACATAGAGTACAAAAGCATACATGTAAATTGCATTTAATGGGATAGGATCAGTTTTGGATGGTCAACCTAAGCCTTGACTGGTCTTCGGCTTCAACTAGGCCATCAATAATGGAAGTAATAGGTGGAAAGTGGAACTTGAACATTAAATCACTCGCTAACTCTCAATATATGATTGAACAAATAAATAAGAGATCAACTTATGCAACTCAGACTAAATTAATTATGTTCCTCCATTCCACTATGTTTAGAACCAAGTCTTCTGTTATTAAATGCCTAACATTGTGAGAAAAATATCTTTATTAGATGGTCAAGATCAAATCTAGCTCTTGGTTCGAGGTCACTTGCACTAAATGGTTTTGATTCATGGTTTATTACTATTTGAAGTCATATCGATCCCTTTTAGAGTTTGGAAAAACAATCAGATAAATTCAACCGTAGGGTTTGTTTCTTTCTTTTATAATAGGAAAAGGAAGTTTGTTCATGTTGAGTTTAGTACCATATCGGACACAAACTGACTTGTCTCTCTCCTTATAAGATCTTGGGCCTCTCCAATCATTGTCAATTGGTTTTGAGTTGGACTCTCAAATTTATCATAGTATCAGAACGGGCCTTTCTCTTCTCCACGTCACCCAGTTCATATCTTCATGTGCTTTGGCCTAATCCAGCCTATACGTATGAGGGTGTGTTGAGTTTAGTCTCACATTGAACACAAATTGCCTTATCTCTCTCCTTATAAGATCCTGGGTCTCTCCACTCATTGCTAATTGATTTTGAGTTGGACCCCCAAAGTTATCAGTTCATTTTGTTAAGGGATCTTTCGTTATCTCCATTGGTATATTCCACATTTAGTTTGTTTTAGAGATATTATGTCTTGTTTTATTTTAACTGTTAAATTTATTTGGTTTTATTTATCTTTAACTAAATAATGAATATTAATAATTCTATTAATTAAATTATAATTGATTTATTTGATTTTTATCCCAAATACATGAGGCATCATTAATCTTTGAATGGACAATAGAATTTAGATGATATTCGTGCCACAATTTGGTTCGGTTTGAGGTCAAATTGGAACCAAACGGACATAGGTTGGTTCCACTAAATAAGAACCAAAACCGAACCAAATTCCATTGGAACAAAACTAAACTTTTGTTGGTTTGGTTTGGTTTGGTTTAGTTCTATGAATTGCAAGTATTTTATAAATTGTAAGTAATATTTTTTAATGAAAAAACAAACATATAATAAACATAAAATTTTATATAATAAATCACTAATCAATCCATAAAAAATCATTAGTTTATCCATAAAAGATCATTAGCTCCTAAAATAATACATAATAATAATAATTATTATTATTATTATTATTATTATTATATATTTATTTATTTATTTATTGCAGTATGGTTTGATATTCGTTTTGGTTTGATTCTATTCAAGTTTGATCTGAGAATTGAACCAAATTGATCGGTTCTCCATTTTTTTTTACTCGGAATCGAACCACAATTTGTTCCAAACTGAATCAAATCACCCCAAAACTATTGATTTGATTCAGTTCTCAGTTTGAACCAAACCAAGTTGCACCCCTAGTTTGTACAATGGTGTTGGTTCAATCTTTCGAAATGACCAAACCACATCAAAGTCGAACTATCTCCCAAATCCCCACGAGTTGACTTAAGAAAATGAGTTGTAAGGCTATGCAGATCATCATCAATCTCAACATCTTCAAACTACATTGTAGGCTTTCCTCTACTTACAACAGTATAAACGATTTTGAGTGAGAGGTTCCATCAAAAATTTGTTTGTTCCTTTCTTCCCAAATAGGATAAGTGACTAAGAGATCACATTTCTCCATTCAACATTCAGTTTCTCCCCTTTAATGGCTTCGTAGGTACTCTTTGTAGAGAATTTTCCATCCCCACCCCCACCACAAAAGAAATATATACAAGATTAAGCCTACCTTTTTAAGTACACTAGAAGGAAGATTAAAAGAACTAACCAAAAAAGATTAAAACTTCCAAGATACTCGATCGGTGATTATTAATGGGTCATCCCATTTATCTCCATATCTCTTTAAGTTGGTCATGAAAGTATTTTCTTGTATTCTATCAGAAAAAATGGATGTGAGGAATAGCTCGGCACCTGAAGTTTTTTTATTTAACTTTTGTTGATGTCGTTCTTCTATTGACAAAAAAATTTGAAACTTCAATCCTTGCAATTCGAGAAGTTCTTGATCTTTTCTTTAAAATTTTTGTCTCGATAGGATATGTGTTTTTATTACTAAATGAAGTAGTTAAATGGTGGGATTATCATTTTCTTTTTTGTAATAACGAATCTTATATTTGTTCCAGAGAATTAGAAAAGGAATATACATTTTTATATAGATAATAAACATTTATAAATCATTTTATTATTAGTTTATTTATAATAACAAAAAAATATGGAATCCGAGTTTTCTTAAATTTGGATTAATTTTTCAAAAGGGGCGCGCTACTGACACCCACTTTATTGCTTGTCTCACCCACTTTACTTCTTTCACCCACCATCCCCTATCAAATCTGATTCAATCTCCTCCTTTCCCTTCTTCTCACTCTCTCATTCATTTTTCTTTTTTTTCTTTTTCTTCTCTAAACCTACACATGTTTCAACTAGAGTTTTGTGGTACAAGATTTATTAAAGTTTAAAAAATGGATTAACAATGATCATGGAAACCTCAACTCCTGATTTAGTAATTATTAAAAAATCTTCGTAGCAAAAAAAAAATTCAAACAAAACTTCATTCCAATCAAAAGTTCATACCGAGTCCTTTTAGGTGGATTCGATAGGATCCTACCAAATTGTAATATAAATTTTAAGTGGTTTCCTACCTGGGTGTGACGAGTAATTTCGTGATTTATTAGAAAAAGGGGGTGAACGAACGTAAAAGTGGGTGCATGTAGCGTGTACCTTCTCAAAATTTATGATGAATCAACTCGGATCTTGGACGAGTCAATGTGATAGACGATTCACATTAACTATGACTCTCCCGAGTCATCTTGTTCTCAGACAAGTTTCAAAACCGATAAACCCTCTTCTTCTCCCTCTCTGCACCAAATCCAAAACCTGCAACAACAACAAAAACCGAAACCTCCATGAATTCTCTTTCCTTCTTCCCATCCTCTCTCCTTCCTCCTCCATCTCTCCATCAATCTCGACTTCATCTTCAATTCCAACCCTTTTCAAACTCTTCTCCTTCTCTTCGATCCAGATGTTCTTCTTCTTCATCTTCTTCTGAATCAAGCAAGGGAACGATCTCCGTCGTCAATTTCGAAGATTTGGTCGAAAAAGATTGGACCTTTCTCGAATCCGACACTCTAAACTCTCTTGAAGAGCAGAATCAAAAAGCTAATCGAATCATCTCCGCTGGACAGATCAAAGAGACTTCCAATGTTTTAGTTTCAATTGGAACAGTTGATTTTATTGACCGATTGGTCGATTCATCTCCATGTCAGATTCTGCTTGTTGTTCATGATTCGTTGTTTGTTTTGGCTGAAATTAAAGAGAAACACGATAAGGTTAAATGTTGGCAAGGAGAGATTGTTTATGTTCCAGAGAAATGGGGACCGTTCGATGTGGTGTTTCTTTGCTATTTGCCTGCTTTGTCGTTTGAGCTCGATCAGATCTTTGGAGCGCTCGCTGAACGTTGTTCATCTGGTATTTTCTTTAATTTTGATCAAAAGTTTCTTTGATATGTGCATCTATGCTCTATTGTTCTGTTCTGCATTACTTCTTATCCAAATTTGGGGAAAAAAAAATCTGAAATTGGAATTATCCAACCCTAAAAAAAAACCTATCTTGAAACCCTAGATTTTAATCTGGGTGAAAAAGTTCTCTGGACTTGTTAATGGAAGGTTGACTAAAATTGCTAATGCAAGATCAAAAAACTGATCTTTGCATTCTTCAGATAATTTGGACAATAAGAAATTAGATGTTTTAATTATTTTATTTATAAAACAACAGTATTAAGCTTAGAGCATAAAATGGATCGGATCTTATCCGAAATCCAAATTTAGCAGGTTTGGACCCTTGGAGTAGATCTGAATAAGACAAAAGTTGGTCAAATACGAATTGATGACCCTTGATCCGAGTCGGATACATATTTATCCCTATATCCGTCTAAATCCGAATGATATATGTCTTTAAAAATTGAGTCGTGATAATATGACTCCCCCTTCTGACCCACACCCCCATCACAGAACCATAGATCTTTTACCTTGGGATAGACAAGAAAAAGATTTATGGTTATGCGTATCCCTAGGAAATGATCTATGGTTCTTTGATGGGGGCGCAGGGGGGTGTGTGTTACGTCAGACAATCATTACACTTAAAAATTATATTTTTATATTTTTTCAAAGTATCCTTTTTCTACTACTTTAGTATATGAATTCTTATAAAATAATAGAATTAGCAATTAGAAAAGAAATATTGCCAAAAATTGTTGAACAGTCCGGATTTATCTGACCCAAATCAAGCAATTCGGTTAGGTCGGATCAGGCTCCAAATAAAAAAATTGGATCATATCCAGCTCAAAACCGACCCATTTTAAGCCTTGCTTAAGCTTTAGTTTCTTTTACTCAAAGGCTCTATTACCTTCTATTGGCCTCAAAATATGGCAAATGGGAGCAATCTCCAAAACATTGTAGGGATAACATGTTAATGTGCCAGCTCTTGGAGATATGGTTAGCTCACTATTAGAGCATCTCCAACCCACATCTTCAAATTTTTCCATCAAATTGGTATCTTCTTCAAATTTGAAGATGGAGGTACACCATGCTAAACTACTTTGAACTCCAACCTTTAAATCAGCACTATTCATTCTTTAAAATACTATTCATTCACTTAAAAAAATTAAAATTGGTTGGGGACAAAAATGGTATTTAAAACATGTTCCATGAAAAGAGAAGGCGAAAAAAAGGAAAAAATAGGTATATAGAAAAGGTGAATGGTGATTTAGAGAGGCCCTTCAAAAATTCTCTTCCCTCTATATTTGAGGCATGGATAGTGATATAGAGAGGGCAACTTCAAAAATGAAGACTAGTTGGAGTTAGGTTCAAAGGTCTCCATCTCTATATTTGGAGTTTTGAAGACTGGTTGGAGATACTCTTATAGACCCAAATTTAAGTTTAGGTTTTCCTTTTCTCTTTTCATACCGCCTGGTGAATGATTTCTCATCTTGTAGGAAAATGTGGGTTCAATCCCCATGGAAGTTTACTCTAAAATGAAAAGTTTTTCTTTTTCCAAATTCGCATTGTTGTGAAGTGATATATTGCTTATAAGTTGGAGATACTTATTCAACATCTTCATATATTCTCTCATTACCTTGGTGCACGTCCTTTCATATGGTTTTCTTTCTCCAAATTCGCATTGTTGTGAAGAGATATATTGCTTATAAGTTGGAGATAACATATTCATCATGTTCAGACATTCCCTCATAATAACCTCCGTGCGCCCTTTTCTGTCTTCCTCTTACTATCTTCAAATCTTCAACATCCGCATTCTTTCTAAATGGTGCTATCATCAGTCTTTATTTTATATCTCCTAATCATCTCAACCAAAGTTTCCTTAGTTTATCACCTTTCAAGGCTGCTACATTTTATTAATGCATTTGTTTCTTAATTTATGTGTCGCAGTCATTTTCAGTACATTCATCTATGAACATTTTATTTCTTAATTCCAACTTGTGCAAAACATTATCATCTCCATTTCAGGCTTTTTTATTATTTAAAGAGTATAAAGGAGTCTTCTTGGAGGACTTTGTAGGTCATTGAGATTGGGTTTGTTGTATTGATGTTTCGTAGTTAGTACTCTTCTTGGTTTGTAGCCTGTTCGGTCATCTCGACTGGCTTGCCCTTTTAATCAATAAAATTTTATTTATCAAAAAAAAAAAAAACTTGGAAAGTTGGTGAAGTATGCGAGTGTTGATACTACTTTCTTAGGTATTTGTGTCAATTGACCTCTAACCTGCTTAGCCCGCCATATGTTGTAGTCTTTGGACTCCAAAGCAGCTATCCATAGCTCTAGTCTTGTGTCGATTCCATATCTAGTTTCGTCAACTAGCATTGTTCTCATATAAGTCTCTTGAGTCGTGATTTTCTGATGCCCCGTCTGACATACTCCCCCTCTTGTGGCATGGGCAAAAAACCATAGATTTTTTTTCCCTCGAGATACACAATTCTACATCCCCATAAATATGTGCAGTTGTCTATCCCGAGAAAAAGAATCTATGGTTCTTGAACAGGCCACATCAGGGGATGTGTCAGAGGGGCATCAGAAAATCATTATTCTAGTCTCTTTTTTGCCATACATGTCCTGAAGGTTTTGATTCTATATTGTATAGGTGCAAGACTCATTATCAGCTATCCTCAAGGAAAGGAAGTTGTGGAGCAACAACGAAAAGAATATCCTGATGTGGTAGTCTCCGACTTGCCAGATAAGATGACTTTAGAGAAACTTGCAACCGATCATTCTTTTGAGATAACTGAATTTGTGGATGAGCCTGGTTTTTACCTTGCTGTCTTGAAGTTTTGCGAGTCCAGTTTGTCGACTAAATAGAATCTTTTTTTCCTTCTACTGCTACCTTAGAGTTAAAATTAACAATCCCTTGTGTAACAATTGAGAATGGGATTGGACTTTGTATCAGATTCAGATCATTCTAATTTTGAAATATTTATTGTGCAAGTTATTTGTTTGGCAATTTTTTTCCTGTTTTTTTTCTCTTAACGAAGAAATTTGCTTGGCAATCTTGCATAAATCACTCGTATGGAGATTTTGTATAACAACTCAAGCTCTTGTTTTTGTAGAGTCGAATGCCTATAACAATACAAAAGATCTGGTCACGCAGAGAGAATGGTATCTGTTCAATCTAAAAATTGCAATTTCTTTGCTTACTGAAATCAGCACATATTGTGTCCATGACATGTGAATGATTTGCAATTGCAAAGCCAAAGTAATGCTTTAATCCCTTTTCAATATCAGGTTCAACTTGGTTAAGTGCATTTGAAAAAAACTTGATTAGATGTGGTGTCTCCAAGGAGATATCCTGAATTTTAATGAAAATTTAGGGGTATGAAATAAATACAAAAATCCACGTGTCATGTTACCAGGAGAGTTCCTCCAAAATTTTGGTATTGGATCAATACCACTTCAATACTGATCTGAATTTTTGTAAACATGTACCTGATCCAATTTGATTAATAAATATGTGAACCGAATCCAATCCATGTCATCCTTAATCCAAAACCAATCCAAATCTAAACACATCTTATTTTCAAATTATCAATGTTCAAAAAATATAAAATTTTAAAAATCCACTTTTCAAATGTTATTTTGAGTAAGACAAGTGTCAGAGATTCATAAGTGGGCTACAATATTTCTTTGTGCCCAAGGGAGTTTTCCATCTGTGTGTCTAGGCTTGCCTTTGGGGGTTGGATTAAGATATAAAGAAATTTAAGATCTTATAGTGGAAAAGATGGGAAAGAGGCTGTGCTCATGGAAAGTAAAAGGGGGAAAAGTCACATTGATTGAAAGCACTCTCACGAACATACCAGTTTATCAGTTATCATTATTCCCTATTCCAAAGCATGTGGAATTAAAGTTGAAAAAGTTGATTAGAGATTTCTTGTGAAATGATAGGGAGGTAAAAGAAAATTCCATTTGATAAGTTGGAAGATAATTTATTCTCCAAAGAGAAAGGGAGGGTTAGGGATCAAAGGTTTTAAAATGTCAAATGTGACACTTATAGGGAAATGGTTTAAAGGTTTGGAGAAGAAAGGTCAAGTGGAAAAATGTTATTAAGGAAAAGTTGCATAATTGGGAAAGCAAAGAAGTGAAGTCTCCTTATAGATATAGCTTGTGGATGGGTATCGTGAATGTGAATATAAAGTCAAAGGAGTTGGTGGCTTACAAATGTGCTAGTAGGGTTAGTATTCGATTCTGGGAGGATAGATGGTAAGGTAGTTCTCCATTATCCACTCAATTTTTGAGACTTTATACTCTATCCTTGAAAAAGGAAAAGCTGATTACTGACTTTTTGAACATTTCAAATCTTGGGACTTCTTCTGACTTTGGTTACAAAAGGGGCTTTAATGATTGGGAGATTCAGGAATTAGCATAATTGACTTTCATACTTGATCAAACTATCGTGGAGTGATCGAATCTTGATAAAAGGGTGTGGACTTGCACGAAGGATATAATTGTCTGGGTAAAAAGATCATTCTGCGATTCTTTGATAACAAATGGCTTATCTTATTTTCCAGGGGGTCCAATTTGGGGTCATAAAATCTCATCAAATGTGTCATTCATTTACCTGGCAGCCTCTGATAAAATTCTAACCTTTGATAATCTAATGATTAGGGATTTTGTTTCTCCAAATTTTTGTTTTATGTGCAAAGGGAGTGGGAAATCAGTGTCTCGCATTTTGATTCATTGCATGTTTGTTTGTAAAATCAGGGTCCATTGTTAGGATCTCTTTAATTGCTCCTAGGTGTTTCAATCTTCAGTCTTGTCTCTTTTTCAAGAGTGGAATCATAACATTTTCTCATATTAAAAAATGTACCTTTGGTCCATTACCCCTTTTTGTTGTATGTTGGGTAACAAGACGAGAAAGAAATCGAAGAGTTTTCAATGGGCATACTTCGGATCTTCAAGACATAATTCTGAAAGTGTTAGGTTTATTATTCTTTTGGAGGAAATTGGACAATGATTTCAAAGGGGTGTTCTTCAAAGATTTTGTGTTTCATTGGGATGCTTTATGCTTTTATTAACATTGTACTTGTTTTGTTAGTTTACTCTTTCTTCTTGTGTTGTGACTAGTTATCTCAACCGATCAATTTATTTTAATAAAACAATTTTGCTTATAATTAAAAAAAAATCAAAAGATCAAAAAGTGTTATCTATATGTATTTATATGAAATTAAGAATAAATTAAATAATATTAAAATATGTTAGGATCGAATTTTTTTTGGAACAGATTGGAGTATATCTGAATCCAATATGAAATTGTATCAGATCTAAGATTTCAATCCAAATCCGATACGAAAATCTGATTTTTCATGTTTTTGGATCGTATTGATTCGATCCAATTCGAACATCGGGTATGTTTTAGATCATTGTCAGTCCTAATCTCCAAGGAAGTATCCCAAATTTTAATGAAAAAGTAGGGGCGTTAAATAAATACAAAAATCCACATGTCACGTAACCAAGAGGATTCCTCAAAAATTTTGAAGCCGGACTCCTTAGATAATGTGTAGGATGTCAATAGCCTCAATACTAGGAAGTTCATGTTTGGGGTGTGGATGTGCTCGATATTGCCACACCCGACATCCCTGTGTCACACTTAGCATCTAAAGATGATAAGTAACAATGTTTTTAGAGGAGTATGATACTTACACCTTGAGATATAAAAGCAGCTGAGGCTTATGCCTCAAACCAAAAGGCTCACAAAGGGCATACGCCTCACATTTATTTTTCTATTTTTTTTTTAAATAAATATTTTTTTTATAAATTTCATATTTCCTATAATTATTTACTATAGAAACTTACAACTATTTATTTTATATTATTATTTAGAATCATGTTGAAGTGACCTTAAGATTGGACCTCATATCGCACTTCACGTGAAAGTAGATAGGAATCATAGATGCTTTTTCACACATATCTCAAGGAAAATCATTTATGATTCCTATACACTTTCACGTCAGGGTGTAAGATGTGAGGTCCAATCTTGAGGTCGTTTCAACATTATTCTTTTATTTATTGTAATGGATTAATACTTAGACTTCATTTGTGTATTTGATAACTGGAAATATGTGGTTGTTTTCCCAATTTTTCAATTGTTTAATATTAGTTATTTTTAATATCTTATATTATTTATTGTAAAATATGATGCATTTGAGGCTTATGCCTCGAGGCATTTACCAATCAAGCGCCTTGCCTCACGTCTTAGCATCTGAAAACATTGAATAGTAATATAACGTGTTTGGCATAATGGACATTGGCCTCTCTTTCATTCAGGATTCGTTCTGTTACTCTTGTTTACACTATTATGTCTAGGGGTGTAAGTTGGTTCAGTTTGAGGTCAAATTGGAATCAAACCAATATAGGTCGACTCCACAAAATAAGAATCAGAATCAAACTAGATTCTCTTGGAGCCAAACCAACCCAAATCGAACTAAAGCTGGTTTGGTTCGGTTCGACTTTATGGGTTGCCAATATTCTATAAATTGTAAGTAACATTTTTTAATGAGAAAAGAAACATAAATTTTCATTCAATAAATCACTAATCTATCCATAAAAAGCCATTAGTTTATCTATAATAATTCATAATAATTATTATATACATATACATTTATTTATTGCATAAGGATTCGGTTCTATACAAGCTTGATACATATATATATATATATATATATATATATATATATATATATATATATATATATATATATTTACTTATTGCATAAGGGGTGCAACTTGTTCCAAATCAAACCAAACCACCCCAAAACTATTGATTTGGTTCGGTTCTCGGTTTGAACTGGACCAAGTTGCACCCCTACTTATACACGATCATCCATTTCACTCGTTGCTATTAGAGATGATTTATACTGTGTCATAATGAATGCTAGCATATGTTTGTTCGGGATTTGTTGTGTTATTTATTTATTTTTATTTTTTTCTAAGTAATTTGTTGTGTTCTGTTGTACATTGTCAACTTCGATTCCTGTTGAAAAACAAAATGCGTAATGATTTTCTGACGCCCCCCTCTAATATATGCCTTCATCACGGAACTATACGATCATTTGCCTCGGGATAAGCATAATCATAAATCTTTTTCTTGTGTATCCCAAAGCAAATGATCTACGGTCGTGTGATGATGGCATCATATTATCACAATTCAAACAAAATTGGTGCAAGTATATCTCTAATCCGGTTACCAGGCTTTGTGAGTAGCATGGTTATATCCAAACACCCTCAACCATCGTAGGCGATTGGATAAAATGATTTTAAATATAAGATTTTATCTAATGTGAATATGTTCATATTCAATTTTTTTAAATTTGATATATTTTATTTGACTCTTCTAATCGATTTGTGAATTTGTCAGATTGACTCGATTCGCAATAATTGTCAAAATTTTAAAACTATGATTATGACCTTTTCTAAAGTCAATGTCGATTTCCATCAATTTCTCTTCACGCACATCACTATCTTATTTGCTCATTGAAGTATTTTTTGTCATCTTTGATGATCTCTTCATCTTCATTTTGACCATTTTTCAATTAATTATGTATTTTGGTCAAACTTTGATTCCACAATTGGACTGTTCGATGGGTTGACTGGTCCACCTATGAAATTAAGTCCAACTAGATTTTAAAGAACTCGGCCTACTCTACCTGTTCTCGAGAAAATGGATACCTATGAAATCAGGTAAGATAAATTATTAGAAAGTCAATTGAGATGATTTGGACATATTGAATGAGTGTTATAATGTTTTTTTAATGTTAGAGATTATATTCTGAACCAAACCTTGATAATTTTTGAAGAGTGTGTTTTAATCTTTAAAGGGGGTGCTATAAATAATTTAAGAATTAGGATGTAATAAGTAAAAGTTGGGGTGCCAATAGCAGTTCTCTCTCTCTCTCTCTCTCTCTCTCTCTCTTCTTTGCTTAATAAAATTTATAATTATAAAAATAAAAAAACTGACAAGTAATGGTAGGCTATTGGCATTGGCAACAATATACAAATATATAGATAAAGGAGCTACTATTTTTCATCTCGAAGTGACCTCAAGATTGGACCTCACATAGCCACGTGAAAGTGTACGGGGGAACCATAGATGATTTTACCGAGATCCTAGTGAAAAGCATCTATGGTTCCTATCCACTTTCACGTAAAGATGTGCGATATGAGGTCCAATCTTGAGGTCACTCGAGCATAACTCTAATCAATTTTAACATATACGAACACAAGGGATGGATGATAGAACAATGACCTAAGATTTCAACGACACCTAAAAAACAACCAAAGAAAGCCAATTCAAATAGTGCAGAAAAGGAATCCCTCTAAATGACTCCAACTGTTTAAAAAAAAAAAATGTAAACTTCAAGATATAGTAATAAGGGGATTTCTGAAAGCATATAAAGAACAGTTGGTTATCACAAAAAAAAAAAAAACTTGGCTAACTAGAGAAAGATATTTAGTCTAAAGGGTTGCAATGCATCGGTGCCAATCGATCAAAACAAACAGTTATTGATTTTTGGATTTAAAAATCAAAGTTCCAAAAGTGTCTTTATTTTGGGATTTAAAAAAAAAAATAGAATGATTTCTGCAAAAGAAATGAATCAAAACAGAAATAATATCAACAAGCACTTCAATATAACAGTATAAAAAAAAAATAAAGCTGAAGAACTCGTACAGAAAACCTTCAAACATTGTACCACTCTCGCAGTTTTTTTTTTTTTTTTTCCTTCAATCAAAAACAATAGAACACAATTGAAATTACTATAAAGTGAGGCAGAATATATGCTAATATGCTAAAAATTGAGATTCTCAGAGAGATTATTGTCTGCTTACAGGTGCTCATCAAACTCTCACGACAGACAGAACGGGAAATTGAATTCTCCAGCAACAGCAACAGCAGCAGCATCAGAAGAATGAAAACCTTGTCCTGTTACTTGCTGCGAACAAGCTGTATTCTTCAATAGTTGTGTCTTTCTGAGTAGGATCTGCGACAGAATTCGAAGAAAAATCCCCAACACCATCTTTAGTCGCCACTGCTATTGGTCCACCAAAATGGAACAATGAAAAGTTTTTACTTTCACCACATAATTTGGTACGTAATGGTGCTTCGGGTGGAGTCTGACCATTCAGAACTGATCTCTCAACTACATTAATGGCTTCTCGTGCTCCGACTAGTTTGGAATTATTGGGTTTTTGCTCCTTTGAGGTCACACCATTGGCTTTGTTAACCGGTTGGTACATGGGAAGTTGGCCGACATTGAGCATGGAAGTTGGTAAGGGTTGTGGAGGACCATACGGCATGCAGAAGTGTGAGGTCTGGTTCACGGATGGACCGTACCCAAGAGGGTTTGCAAAGAGGTAACGGTTGGGTTGGTGAAACGGCATAAACCCATTGGTGGGAGCAGCTGACCAAGAAGCAGGGCTCTGATGGTAGTAGGCCATTGTCGATGGTGCAGGAATCATTGGAAAATGCACGCCTTGGTTATGCATCAATGGTGGAGCCATGTGGTGCTGTTGGGAACCCATATCAACCGTGATTCTACCATTCTCGGGATTACAGACATTTTTTGTTGGTGGGTCAACTGGAAAGTTAGATCCTACTACAGTTGTCTTGTTTGTATTAGTCTCCCCTTGATTAGTATTGTTCTTGTCATCCAACCCATCGTACGAGCATTTCTGAAAGCCATTCTCCCCACACGTTGAAGTTTCTCTTCCTTCGGATTGTTGACTAGTATCTTCTGAATCTGATATCGACCAAGACTCCGCATTTTGTGTACTTGAAGAGGCTGTACTGCTATCCCCCTCACTAAGACATGAAGAACAGTTATCTGAACTTGAAGTGCTGCTCATGACTGGATCGGAAGAACCATTCATGGAGTAAGTAGAAACATCCTCGTCACCAGCGTCCTTCGAGTTGTAAGGGGCATTTGATTCTTTCCCATTGTTATCCTCATGACTCTCCCCTAAATTTCCTTTAAGACTGTACAAACATGGCTCACCCGATGAATTAAGAATATTATCAGAATGTTGGCACCCAATCTCATCATTGTTGCATCTCTGTTCCTCACATTCATCAACCTTGAATGAAGATGGTCTCAGGGTAACATCAGATTCTGAATTGCTTGGTGGGTGCTTCTTTCGTGATTCCATAGGTTCCCAAACTTTCTTAGCATTTCCAGAGATGAGCTTGCTTTTGGGAACTCCACAACTATCTGGCGAGTAACATCCATGATTATACTTGTGATTTTGACAGAATGGCCTGGACACATCCGACGCAGATTCTGGTTTATTCACAGTTTTGATCTCCCGAACCACTCTGATTGTAGAAACACGCGGGCCATCCCTTGAATTCGATCTGTAATCACTATGTGGTTTACAGCTGCATGATTGGAGATCACATCTATCGCGCATCCTGTTGTTGGAACAGTAGGATTTCTCACTAAACTTTGGGCCACAAATTCTTATGTTAGACTTCACAAGATTGTTTCTTAACTGCCTGTTCACTCCATTAATGCAACTTGAAGAAGTTTCCTTGTATCCACAATGTGTTTTTGATTCAGACTCATCAATAAGAGCACCATTTTCATTGCCAAATGCAGATCGGCTTCTGTCACACCATTTGGAAGCCAGATCAGGTTGAAATTCTTTATTGAACCTTAGTTTCCGTCGGGAAGATTTTGATTGCTCAATTGTAAATGAATAACCACTCCCATCCCTTGCATTGAGCTCCCCATCAGAATCATTACATGAGTGCCTTAGATTATCGTTTCTTGGATTTTGCATTTTCAAAGTTATACACCCATTTGAAGATTGTTCTTGGATATCTGGAGAAAGAGGCCCGGCTAGCGTATTATCTTCTGTTTCCCTTATTGAATCCTCTGAGCTGGCATTATCATTTGGTTCCTGATGAACAGTTGGGGATGACTCTTCTGACGACATTTTGGGATCTATATTTTGCTTAAATTCAACACATTTCTTTTCTCTCTCCCTTTCTTTCCCTTTTAATCTCTCTTTTCTTCTCAGCTTTTTCTCTCTTTCTTTAGTTCTTTTTCTCTCCTTTCGCTCTTCTTCTTCACGTTTTTCTTTCTCTTCTTCTTCAAGAAGCTTAATCTGTAGAGATGAAATTTCACCATAACCAAAGGAAATGGGATGAAGTTTCGCTAATTTTTCATTTTTTGTTGAAAATCTAAACCTAGAAAAAAGAACCTCAATTAAAGGACCAGAAAAGTATTATAAGTACCTGTTTTTCCAATGTAATGATTTCTTTGCATGCAACATGAACACGCTCTTCCAGCAATTTCAGCGCAAGACAAACAAATATAATATGTGCATTCTGGCGAGCTGTTCCTTCTCTAAAAGCCTTTTCTACCTGAAAAGGATACATTTTATAATTAGATGTAGGACATTTGAATCTAGACATATTTAATCCTAATTACTCCATAACCCATCAGCTCCGCTGAGATGGCAGATTCTATTGAGTTCATTAAGCTTAAAAGTCCATGTAAGCATGAAAATCAATAGCACACTGAAAAAAGAACAAGTCATCTCTTCATGTTTGGTAAGGGAGTGTGAAGTGTTGTCGGATCTGGGGGTTCAGTAGAAGCTTTAATGATTGGGATTGGGTTCTCTATGTACTTTGTTGTTGTGTATTGAAGCTTCCCCTTTGGATGGCCAGGTTGAGGATAGTCTGGTTTGGGATGGAGCCAAGGATGGGTGTTTCTCAGTTTGTTATTTCTACAGTGTGGGTTTCCGGGATGGTTCATGTCCCTTCCATCCAGGGTGTCCGTTTTTATTCGGCTTGCCACCCTTGGGAGACTTCCAACTTTGGATCAAGTAATTCGGGGGGTTTTCATACTCCTAATTTCTATTGTCTGTGTAAAAGAGATGGGGAGACAACGGATCGCATCATTCTACATTGTTTGGTGGAAAAGGAAGTTTTGGGGGCAATTCCTCCTTTTATTTGTTGTCGCTTTATTCATGTCTTCAATGGGGCCTTTTTTTTTAGGAAATCTAAACATTTACTATGGGGGATTCTTCCTTTTGCTACTTGTATGTAGCACACTAAAGCAAAATAGTAATTCTTCAGAAAGTCATGACCGATTCTAAGTTAGGGCGGACCTTCGTCGCTAGCGTCTCAATTTCCATCATTATACGTCTGTTCTGTTAAGAAGAATCATTCAATCCAGCAATGTTTGATTCACAACGAGTCCGATCCTTCTTGGGATTTGGGGTTCAGGAGAAATTTTAATGATTGGGAGCTAACCGAGGTTACATCTTTCCTCGATCTCTTGCATAAGCTTCATCGCAACGTAAGTGAACAGGATAGGTGGGAATGGATTAAAGCGAAGGATTCGAGATTCTCTGTTAGATCCTTCCATAAATGGCTCACTCCTAGTGCTGAGCGTACCATCTCGGCTCCATCATTTGGTTTAGGTCAGTGCCTTCTAAAATCTCTTTCTTTGTCTGGTTGGCTTCCCTTGGTAGGATTCTTACGATGGATAACTTGATTGCTCGGGGTTGGATCACTCCTAATTGTTGTCCCCTTTGCTTGATGGAAGGGGAATCTGTTGATCACATTTTAATTCATTGCCCTTTTTCCTATAATTTATGGTCAAGTTTCCTTGGTTTATTCCGTATGACTTGGGTTTTCCCTCATAAGTTTTCATCGTTGTTGAAAGAGTGGACCAGTAATGTCTTTCACACCAGAAAACGTTACCTGTGGGCTATGCTACCTTCGGCTATTGCTTGGGGGATTTGGAATGAAAGGAATAACAGGTGTTTAATGGCAAGATTAGAAGCTCTCATACAAGTTTTTTAGAGATTTTGGGCTTCTTATACCTTTGGTCCAAACAAAATATAGAGTTCGTGGGAACTTCGTGTGATGATTTTGTTTTTAGATAGAACTCTTTATGTAATCATTAATGTTGTTTGCTCTTCTTCTTTGTTGCTTTCTATGAGGCTTTCTCGGCCTCCTTGTATGCTGTTTTTTCTTTCTCCTTGAATATATTATACTTTTCAAAAAAAAAGTTTTCATAAAATTCTTTTTGCTGATTAAAAAGATTTATTAAGAGTTACATAAATATTTTCAAGGGACCACCAAGCAACGCAATATCATAGACTAAAAACTTACCTGTTCTTTGAAAATGACAGTCGCGGCATCTAGAAGAAATTCTCGAGCAAGTTCAGGACTTTTTGCATGCTTTTGGGGACGGGACCCTTCTCCATCCAGCTCATTTCCATCCTTGTCCATGGAATCATCATCCTGAACGTGTATGACAGGTGATGACAGAAGGAAAACCACATTTAGATTGGTTAAAAGTTTAACAATCCAACATCCAGTAAAAACAATTGTAAATGGGCCTTTGAAGTTTTGGAATTACCTCCTCTTCTTCGGCTTCTTCAGCGTGCTCAAAAAACCTTCTGATACTTTCCCCTTTTGTTATTGTCACATATCCATCGCCGATTACAAGCCTGCGATGGACACATGGTTGGCCCTTCATTGCATGGGCCTTTACAGAAAGTTCCGTGCAACGACCATCTAGCTTCCAAGCCCTCAATGTAATAAAACATGCACTGAAAGCACCAAGATCAAGGTCATTCACTTGAACACTTCCATTCATGCCGACATCTTCAAATTCCAGAATGTCAGATTTTCCTTCCCCTGTTCCAACAGCCCATTCGAAGTGATGGTATGTTCCAAGAGTGTCGGCAAAAGACTGGTGCCAATCAGCTTGGATCATGTCATCAGATACCTGAAAATGGCAGAGTGAAATTCCAGGTCAGCTGTAGCTAAGTGTATCCATTAGTTCTTTCTTAAACTACTTGGTATGTTCAATGAGTCAGTATTTCAAAGTTAAACCATAGTAACAAATAACTCCATTTTATTTTTTAAAAATCTCATTTAAAACATGTTGTGTACCTCTAAAATTTAAAACGAGAAGAAAAAAACACATTTTTATGTTTTAAACACATTTTTTTTTTACATTTTAAACACATTTTTCCAAAACTATAAAATTCCATTTGTTTGTACACCTATGGTTAATTTCTATGGTTTTATGGTTGTTTATGATTTAGTTATATATGTTTTGATGATAATTAATGTCTTGATGTTACGATTTTTTTTTTAAAATTCAATAGTATGTTATTTTGCTTAAAAGATACATTGATGGTTAGACTTGTTGTCATGCATAGATAATAAAAAAATTTCTCAAAAATGTATTAAAAAATTAGATTAGATGTCTAATACTATATATTACATTTTTCCATAACTTTTTAAATATATATTTATTTTTCATATTTCCCATTTTTTCCAACGTTTTCCCATTTTTATTTCTCTGGTTTTATGTTTTTAAACCCGTATTTCAACTCAGTGACTATGGTTAAACCCATTGGGGACTCCAACTATATACAAGCCAATAATATGTTCTGGAAGTGTGTAGATGGATGGAACCACGGTGACAATGGAGCACAATAGAGAAAGAAAAATACGTTGAGGAAAAGGTGGAAAGCACACCTCATACTGAAAGGCTGTATCTGCAACACAAAACCAACTGGTGCAGCGAGGTCCTTTCCTCATGCGCTTCAGCTCCTTGAGCTCCTTGAACTCACGGATAACATTCCTTCTGCAATCTCTGCAAAACCTCTTGCTGTCAAACCTGTGACATAAACATCGATTTCTTAAGACTGTTAAAACAATCCAACAAGAGATAACACATCAGAAGAATTAATGGTACACCATAGGGGTGGGGGCATGTCAGTTTCCCAAATATAATCATTAACTGCTCTTCAACAGAACTCCAAGTTGGCCATTTTTCAGCAATGGATAATGTGGCTCACATATTCATGCCAGCTATAAAGGACTGAGCTAAAACTTAACACTCTTCATATATTTCCAATGTGATGAGGGGAAGAGATCAAAATCTCCTGATAAAGCTTTCTTGATATTAACTCCAAAAACTCTCAAATTTCATTAACTCCTATTAGAATTAGTGAATGCATCATTTCATCAAAATAAGCTGGCATTGAATACCCTGATTGAGTTGGCTTGAGGAGCACCTTCCCAAACATCATCTTTCTTTACCCAAAAATATTATAAATGCCAGACAGAATTATTTTCCGTATATTAAACTGGATCTCAAACATTGTTGCAAATAAATTATGTTCCATAACCCAGGAAACCAACATAATTCTTGTATGTGTTTCAACATTTAAACAGAAACTCAATGCTTGCCTGAATTTTTTTGGGAATGGACTTTCTATGTCACCCCACATTCCCATGTTGTAGACCATGATCTATTTCTTTTCTTCTTCTTCTTCTTTTCTTCTTCTTCTTTGTTATTTTAATTTAGGAACTTTATTATCAATAATTCTCTATTTCAACAGTCCAACTGTGAAAAGTTAGCTGTTATCTGGTTTCTCATGGGAAGTGCCACATGACACTATTAACTAGAGATTGAACAACCATTCTTAGTCATACGCCATTGTGCCCATTGTTTGACAGCTTCAGAGAATCAACTGCAGCCCCACGTACATTTTATGGAGCAATCAACTTGATATTTATCCTGATGTGTACACAATTTGATGGGAAATTAATAGAGATGATTTTGACAGATTTGCCAACATTTTTTGAGACTTAAAAATGCTCAACCTAATATCCAAGACCATCTTTCAATAAAATGCACATCAAATAAGGTATGCCAGAGAATTGTGCATGCCAACGTTCTTGATACCAAATTAAGCAAATCAAACAATGAGAAAGGAACAATTCTGTCCACCAGAACCATGGATAATTTACATTATCTCCACTATTATGCTTTATGAACTTTGGAGTTCTTAACCTCCACTTATTTTTCCTTGATCCCCGGTATGGCAGCATATGCAATACAATAGTAAAGAACTCCATGCTTTTGGGATGAGAGAAATTCATAAGAAATTCAAGCAAAGAATCGCAACAGCTTCATTACACATTATATGCCATAAATAAGTGATTGCATTAGGATTTATCAAAGCAGTTGGAGATACATGCTATTTCTGGTTGGGATTTCAAGCTAAATTTCAATTGAAAATTAAGTAGGTTTCTAAATCAGTATTTGAATTCCATTATTTAAGCGATGGAGGCCCGTGTTTATTATAATTTGGGTTCTCTAGAGAGTAATTAACCGATCGTCGCTCTTATGCTTCAACATTTAAAAAGGCAGATCCGACCAATTCCTTAAATAATATATGATGATGTGCTCTGTTCAAAAAAAATTACAACTTGGTCGATGTAATGTCATCAGATGTTTTAACTATCCTCCTGGCTAAAAGACAGCTTTCTCAGCATTAATTATGCACCCATTTATATCTACAAACTAACCCCAGCAACATCCCTATATTTAGCTCTATTACACTGGCAAAGGGGTTTCCAAATCTGTAAGACATCTTTGCATGACATGAATTTCTTACATTACAGAAGAGGCGGTACCTAAAAATATATTTCCATCAACATTCTGCATGCCTACATCTAGTTCTAAGCAAAGCACTAGCCCCAAGAATTTGCAATTCGATAAAACTGTTGGGGCAAATTCTCCATCTGCAGCAAATCAATAAAACTATCCTTCCACTCTCACATAAAGTATGAAATAAGTCTGTCTAAACATTTCATCCCCGTTCCCTGAGAGAGAACATTCTTTTTTATAGGCTTAATGTCAATTCTCCTGAAAGAGTACATTGCATGCTCTACTTGTAATAACTACAGATGGAGAACTTAAGAAAAACCCCATCCTTTATTGCAAAAGAGACAGTATTTAGAACTTGGTAGTATTTTTTCCTACCAAATTTTTTAAGACTTCCATCCCCATTTCCTGAAGATATATTCCAGCATGATAGAGAAGTTTAGAAAACCTAGCAAAAGAAGCAGTATTTGAGTTTATCTCCCCTTAACAAATTTTGCAAACCTCCATCCTGAAATGCCAACTTAGCTAAGTTGGTAAGACGTGGAGAGTTGTTCCCACATCTTAGGTTTAAATCCCCTTGAAACCAACTTCACCATAGAAACCACTAACCCCTTCATCATTCTCCAAACCATCCATTAGCATCATTTAAAGAGAAATGTTTCAATTGAGTTTCTTTAGTGTTGTTCCCCCGAAACTCCATTTCTTCTTAGTAATTCATACCACGAATGGATAATATAATGCAAGCTCTTCCATTCATTTCAACCATCCCCATTCCTAGGAGATTATGCATAATATTCTCTAACTATAAAACAGGTGGAGCTCTAAATTGAGTAATGATATAAGGTGCCCCAAACTTCCCTCAGCTAATATAAATTGTTAGCTTACTTAAATGAAAAAGGAAAAGCCAAATCTTGTGCATCTCTACGATAAGGAGTTTCAACAGCTTTTCTTCTTCTTCATTCCATTGAAACTACGTTCTTCACATAAATGTCAAATGCAAAGCAGTCCAAAGTTTTGGAAGTCCAACTAACTAACTATTTGGCTATGTCTAACATTATCCATCAGACAGTGAGCCAAGTCTAGTGAAAATGATTGGCTTGGATCGGTGTGTGACCAATACTTCCTCATTCCCAAAAAACACAACACAATATGAGGAGTGTCTAAACACTTGAAGCACAGCAGTGGAAAAAAGGGTGTCCTCAGATTTGTAGAATTTGTAATTGTTTTAATCTTTGTCATTTCTACAGGATGACCACCTTAGAAGAAAATCACCTAGCCATGTCTACCCATCCTTTCTCTATTTTTCAAGACAACCAAAATGCTAAGCAGTTGAGGAATTGACGGATCAAATCACACCTGTACATGAGCCTCTCGATGAAATCTTCTTCCTTCATCCGCAGAAGAGACATACGAGCCTCATCACCAAGCGCTGACCAGAAATCCACCAGCGTGTCACAAGAAAGTCTGGCGGTGTGCAAAGCACATGTTTCCCTGGTTGCATGCCCTCTGCCATAGTTAGCTATTCCTTGGCTTATCCATCCCCGACCACCCCCACCACAGGCATCGGGATAAAGCATTTCACGTTCCCGTTCCCTCATACGAGCACTGTCAAAGACCTGAGTCAAGAAAGACAGATATCAAAACACAGACAAATAAACGATCAGATGAAAACCGGGTTCTGATTGGATTAATGTGATATCCCGATATTTAGGTATTTTGGATTTTAATTCCCAAAAATCTGAATTTCTCACTAAATTATTATTTAAACTCAATAAAAAATTTAATCTAAAATCAGGTCTTTACAATTATCATGACTTATAGCGACACTTACATTTTGGAGTGTCTTGAGTGACTTCGCATCTAAAAAACAGTCCAAAAGTGTCAGAGTCCCATCTCGAGTCGCGACCAAACCTCCCCATGGATGGACAGATGGATCTTGGATGTCATCTTGAGTGTTCAAAGGCCTTTTATCTAATCTACTGTCATATTGATTTATTGCGGCTCCCATTCTACCATTGGAAAGGTGCCCAGCTGCGACACCTTCCTGCTGCAAAGACTTTCCATACATGATGATCTGTGTAAAACCTTCGAGCAGCAACCCATTGCATCTAGAGCAGTAAAGATTCTTACGAGCTTGCTCTAAAAGTGTCTGCTTATCGATCCTCAAGAGTTCCTGACGGGCGTGAGGTGATAACTGACTCCAAAACTACATCAAAGATACAAAAAGGAACAACAAACCATGTAAGTCTCTTCAGCATTAGCTCCACAGAGACAAAGTCGGGGTTTAAGAATAATTCGGTAAGAGAGAGCTTCAGAAAAAATTGATATATATATATATATAGATATGTATTTCGTATATCAAATGATAAAATAATACTTAAAAAATACTAAGACAAGAATTAACTGTGATTTTTTTTTCCATAAATCATCGATTAAATCGTGATTTAATCGAATTACCAAAAAAAAAATTTCAAAAACTTCGTGTCAAAAAATCGTTACTTGATCAACAACTATTAAAATCGTGATTTTTCTCAAAAAATCCCAGATTTTTGTCACTATGATTAGCTCTACCTATGATTTATAGTAACATTGCCACTTCCACAGAAGTAAATAAATCAATAAATCCTAAACCAAAGAAACTCATTTATATAAGTCCTTAAACACAAGATTCAGGTTGTCAAATTGTCTCTGAAAATGTCCGAGGCCTTCATCAATTATCAATTAAAAGGTACATCAATGTCAAAAAAGATGCATAAAAAAATTTGAGATTTAAGTAAATTTACTCTATTTTTATCCAATCCAAACAAGCTTTGGATCTAATGAATCAAAAAACTCAAAACAAACCTCAAACTCTACAATCCACACAACATCAAAGATACAGAAAGGAACAACAGGCCATGTAAGTCTCTTTTGCATTAGTTGTATCTATGATTATAGTAACATTGCCACTTACACAGAAGTAAATAAGTCAAGAAGCCCTAAACCAAATTCAACCAAATAAACTCATACATAAGTCTTTAAATACAAGATTCAGATTGTCAAATTGTCTGTGAAAATGTCCAAGGCCTTCATCAATGTTAAAATGATGTATAAATAACATCCAGAATTAAGTAAATTTACTCTCTTTTTATCCAATCAAGGCAAGCTTTATTTACAAATGGATCTAACAAATCAAAAAAACTCAAAATTGAATGAGAACCACTCCTTTAGATATCACCATGCAATCAAACAAACCTCAAACTCTAAAATCCACACCACCATTCAAACTCAAGATCCAATCCTTATTATAATTATTCAATCTTAATACCACATTAAAATCTACTGGAAAATAAATCCAAATCAACGATCATGACGAATTAAGAAATCTAATTGTACCTTCTGAAGCTGATTGAAGGTGACATCATCGCGATGTTTGGACCAGATTCCATTGGCTGAAACCGATCCGGAGGAACAAGTCGACCAATTAGCATTACTAACATGAGCATTTCTCTGCGGTAGACCGGGCATCTTCAGAGTCTTGAAGATTTCGTTGCCAATCCTTCCATACCTCGCTCAATTCCACCCGATTCAAACCGTTCGTAACGGAATGAAAATCAATTTATAGATCAAAAACAACGAAAATCTGATGCAGAAATTCGAGATTCAACGCGTGAAAAATCGATTCGAGAATAGAGATCGAAGTCTAATGTTTTTCGATCGAAATGGATCGATCGAGAGATGAATCCGATGGTTTCGTGATTAAAATTCGACGATTTGATCAGATTGGTAGGTTGTTAGATCGGTCCAAATTCGAGATTTGGGGAAGAAATGGAGGCGACGGAGAGGATTTTGTCGATGAGATTTGTTGCTTTTGTATGTATTTGTAGAGAGAGAGAAAGAGAGAGTGCTATCGTGAGCGCGCGGTTAAGAAAGCTAGAACATCGACAGAGAGACTTCGATCTTGACCACAGTAACAATATAAAGATACTATTGACATCCCAAATTTTACTAATTACACCCCAAATTTCTTAGATTACTTACTACACCCTAATAAAATACTAAAACACACCTATAAACATTACCAAATGTTTGGTTGAAATGCATGAATGGTACTGACTTGGGTTCAAGGAGTTTGTTCCTTCTTTGGTCTCAAGTTTGAATCCCACTACCCATAAAAAAAACTTTGGTGGTCATGCACTATTTCACATAAGTGAGGTAAAGCCTGGGTGCGGGCATAAGGATTAGTCTGGTGCGCACAAACTGGCCCGGATACCCTTTGTTATCAAAAAAAAAAAAAAATGTTTGATTGAAGTTATTACCTTGACATTACAAAGGATTATAACATATTCGAACAAATTTAACATTTGTTTACTATTAGCAAATAGAAAGGGTGAATCTCCTTTCCGTATGTTGAATATGATGAAATTCTGAACTTATTACACTGATCATTTTAATCCCCAAAATATGTATCTGTCATTTTTATAACCTATGAACTTGTGAGTTCGTCAATTTTAATATCTACAAATTCTTCGATATATTAACAAATTGTATAAAAGTAGTGAATTCACTTGAAAATGCATGTTTTGGAAATTAAAATGAATAATGTATCAAAATCAGAATTTGGACATAAATTACACATGTTTTGAGAAAAAAATCCCTAGATATTTAAAGAGGAGAGAGAGAGAGAGGAAATTTCTATTAGCACCTCAACATTTACTTATTCTTAACTATTTTTTTTGTTTTTTGAGGTGAATTTCCATGTCATGTGTTGAATATGACAAAATTTCAAGTTTGATGTACTGTTCTTTTTAATTTCCAATACATGCATTCGTCATTTTTATAATTTATAAACTCGTGAGTTTGTCATTTTTAATATCTACTAATTTGTAAATATACCAACGAATCATTGATTATAATAGTGACGAATTCATTCGAAATGCATGTTTTGGGAATTAAAATGAAAACTGTCCCGAAATCGGATTTTGGAAATAAGTTATGCATTTTTTTATTTTTTTTATTTTAATTGGGATGTAATATGTAAAAAAAAAGAAGGTGTGCCAATAGCAACTCTTTAACCATGTTAAGGGGTAAAAAGGACAAAATCTTAACATAGAGGGAAGGAGGAGTTGGTTTTATTCCAAAAGAAACAATGAAGAACAATCAACCCCCGGAGCAAGTTAGCGAAATGGTAGTTGCCCTTATTAGGTACCATCAAGAGTTATCTATTCGAGACCAGCGTATGTTAGCAAAATGTGAAAGATATGTTTGTTATCGAAGAGAGTAGATCCTCTACGTCAGGAGTTGAGTAAGATTATGAATCTCTCTACCTATCTGACACGTGGCATATTTTTAATGAGCCCATTTATTTACCCAACAAAAATAAAATGTTTCAATCCACTTAATTATCAGATCGATTTTGAATCAACCATGTCTGATTGGATAACATTTTAGAAAAGATTAATTCTAGAGTGACCTCAGTGAGAGGACACACGAGGATGTCTTCACGTGATGGTGTGCGTATGACCGTAGATGCTTTTTTTCCAAGATACAAATAAAATGCATCTATGGACATGCACGACACCATGTCAAGGTGTCTCTGTTGAGGTCACTCCAACACGACTCTTTAGAAGTATTGGACTTCATGTCGCAGATCTTGACATGAAAGTAGATAGGAGCCATAGATGTCTTTTTACTTGTATCTTGAGGAAAAGCATCTATGGGTCCCACACACTTTCATGTGCGATGTGAGATCCAACCTTGAGGTCACTTCAGTAATATTATTTATTTTATAAGATTTTGTATTTCAAATCTAGCTGATCCGATTGATTCTTATTGGATCGGGTCTAGATCCAAATGTTAAAATCCAGATCAATTCTAATTGATCCTTATGGGATTGGTCCCACATCGACTCCAATCCGATGCCCTAGAGGATGTATGGCTGAGATTTCCTTTTGTAGATTAATAACTGTACTACCGGAAGTATATAAACCCTGAGAAATTGAAATAAAATGTAAATGTGGTCATTTCTTGGTGATAATGTTGTCATTTTATTGGAAGATGGGAAGACAATGAATCTGCCCATTGTAAATTTCAATGACGAAAATGCCCCTATTCTGTCTTTAATGGGATCAGATTGCCCACGAGTTTGAAAATTTTCCTTCCATGGGTGGGCCACTGTGATGTAATAGGTTATGTAGAAGAAAATGACAAATTAAGCCCTTGTCCAAACACAAGTAATGGTAGAATAGAGATTTTATTGCCACCCCAACTTTTGCTAAGGCCACCCCAATTCATATGTAAATCACAAAGAATTAACCCATCTTGTGTGGCATTAGCAAAAATTGGCGTGGCAATAGAAGCTATCTAATAAAATGATATTATGCAATCCTTGTAAAAAAAGAAATAGGGGTAAAAGAGTAATTAAGAAGAATAGTACTAATATCATCTGGATTTTGGGTGGGCCAAACTATGTTCTAAGTCCTGACCCTAACCCTAACCCTAACCCAAACCCAAACCCAAAAAAAAGTGGGTTGCATCTTCATCTAATTATAAACCCTTACCAAGTTCTAGTCATAGCCCAACCGAGATGGATCTAAGTCAAAAAGAGGGGGAAGGGAAGGGAAGGGGTTGGGCTTTGGCTTTAATAAAGTTGATTAGGAAATTTTTCCCCCCTTGTCCTTCCATTTGTGGGTAAACATTGATAATGTAGTTATGTGATTGTGATTAGGAAGATCACTTTATCACTTAATTTGGAATCGACATCCTTCTTTTTTAGAAAATTGTGCAAATGACCAATCGAAAATAGTTTTAAAATATTATTTTTGTAGGCATCGTAGTAATTCACATAGATGGATATGGAAATGGTCTGCTAACATCTAAGTAAGGGAGGTTCGGTTAAATTAGATAATCAAGGAAGGTGTTAGGCACCCTAAGGTGACCTTTAAACTTGGTCATTTTTAATATATTTATAATTGGCCTTAATACATGCATGTCATAGCTAGAAATTTAGTATTTCAACTTCTCATAAGAAGGACACTTGTCTTTATTATTGTCATGTATGTGTGGGTATGTGCATTTTTGTGTACATTATATGCATGAGAGAGTGATTAATTCATCATTTCATTGAAACCATCTCAAGTATTCCTTGCCCAAGGTTAATGTTCAACCTATTCGAGATGAATGAAAATAAAGAGAAAAGGGGCAGAAGAAGGAGTGAGGAAATGCAGTACTTAAAAATTAAATTTAATCCTACACCTACCTTGTATACTTGATTCCCTCTTCTTCTTAAGTCCTTAATGGAATGTTTTGTGTTTGATCTTTTTTAAGAGACGAAAACGAGAAAGAGAGTATAGAGTGAGTATAAGTTTTTGTAGAGTTTAAAATTGAAAAGTGACATGAGAGCTTAAGATTTCTTATGAGAGAGAGGATTTGTAGAGGTGGTGTGAATGGATTTTTTGACTCGTGTCATTTGATAGAACTCATCCCTTTGGTTGAACAAAAGTCAAGTCAAAAGAGATGGAATGAGAATGAATAAATTTTTGAAGAAGATGATGGGGTTGGATGAGTTGATTTTGGGAGGTTGAGGGAGGTAATGACATGTGGCAAGGTGGTTTGGGATAACTTTTGAAGGAAATGATGGGATTCGATGATGACATGTGGTATGGTAATGTAGGTGATTTTTTAGAATGAATAGCTTTTTAGATAAAATTATACAATTTAATGAGTTGATTTTGGGAGAATGAAAGAGATGATGACATGTGGTAATGGTGATAGGGTGAGTAAAAACATGCTTAAGTTGATTTGTAAATAAATCAAAAGGCAAAGGAGAAGATATATTTTTCACTTGGCCCAATTAGAGGGTTACATGTGTCCTTTCTTGTGAATGTGTTTTATGCTTTTTGGACCTTGACATGAGTCGATGGGCTAGGATTGAGACTGGAGATATTATTTGAATATGGGTTGGGTTTAGAAGTGGTTTGGTAGTTGTTTAGAAATAGTGGTGGGCTTAGAATTGGTTAGGTTTAGAAATGGGATTTGAATTAAAGATGGCTTAGAATTGATTTGAAGGGATTAAAATTAGTCATGGACTTAGAAGAGTAATGGACTTTGAAGTGGTTTGCTTAGGTTAATGGGAATAGAGTTGGAATGATTGGGCTTAGACTAAGGGTTTGGAGGATAGGTCTTGGATCGGTATTGGACTTAGGTTAGGTATATAAATGGATTTTAAGGATGTAGTGGACCTATGATGAATGGGCTTAGAAACATATAAATTTGAAAATTGCAAAAGGTATTTTATTTGGGGGTCTATAAGCCAATTAAAGGCTTACGAGTTTTTCTTAGGACAAAATGTTGGATTTTTTAATATTTAAGCCTTTTGTCAGTATTTTGGCTTAAAACACATTTTTATGGTCTTTTTTTGAGTGAAGCCTGTGCAAATTGGGGTGTCTGCAAATAATATTTTGGATGATTTGATCATATGTTGAATCAGTCTTGCAATGATAATAATTGTAAGATCCATATAAGAAAACATGACGATTTTTCCTACATCTTAACTTAATCTTTATCCTCCTAAAAAAGGTACTTCGGGGACAAGTATAATTTTACTGTCGTCCTTTCCAAAATTACCCCTAATTTTAGTGTCTTTCCTCTTTACTCATTTTTCAAAAGCAATCTTCAACTTTATATATTACTTTTTCCCTCCCACCTTTTTCAATAATAACCTTCTAACTTTATTGTCTTTTTCTCTTTTACCTTCTTAACCCCAAAGAGGATGTTCGTGTCGTATACACAAGTAAAATCTTTTACCCCCTTTTTCAATAATGTTATTGGATGCCACAAGTTGATGTGGTAAGGAAACTTTCCTCATTGAAATTAGTAAGGAAAATGTTTTTTTTTTTTTAATATTTTAATTAAAAGTATGTTTACATAAGCTCATATAATGAGTAAGGAAAAGTATGTTTTTTTAATATTTTAAAAAACAAAAGTAGACATAAGCTCATATGTTTTGGTGTCATGGGATGCACTATATAAAATCCAAAGTCCAAAATTTTCTTCATAACAGGTAGATAGAGTGAACATGTAATGAGTAGGTATTCGTCAACAGATTGGTGGCTGTGAAATGTTGACTAAAAGATCAATCTCTCAGTAGAGACTGGGCTCTGATAGACTGATGCCATATGGAATCTAAATTTTATTGATGATTAACCCATATAGGGCATACATGAAAAAGATCAGAATGAGATAAAGCTTATCCAATCTAAATATAATATAATCTAATTTAATTAGATTCATTCTTATCCTAATCCTCGTATATAATGATTTGATATATCGCAATACACCTTATTACAATGCATTATCACCAATTACTTTAACGGAACAAAACAAAACAAAAACCATTGTAGGAATTAGAGGAAAAAATATTTTTTTTGAATTATCTCAAGAATTTTATTAAAACTTCACTTGAACATTCATGAAATTATCCCCTCAACATTGTGTGGGTAAATAATTCTTCACTGGTTAATATGCCGAAATCAATATTGGAGTAACTATATTTAACATGCCATTGGTTTTAAATTACACTTCATAGCTAAATTTGCCAATCTATATTTGATTCCCATACCTCCATTCCCTAACAACACTGAGTTGAATCATCTAAGTCATCTAATTTAGAGCATGTTAAATTAAGGTGTCACTCGGTGCCAAATTTACCAATTACCCAGTGTATCCGAAATAAATCATCACGATGTGATTATTATTTTTTATTTGATTATGGGAAGCCATCATAGGGTCTCAATAATAACCAAGACTCTTTCAAGTACTCATCGTACTCGACAGGTGTCTAACCAATTTTTTAATATAAATGTATTTATTAAAATATTAAATAATCTAATTAAATATTAATAAAGTGATGTCTAAGAGGTTGTTTGTTTGCGTTATTTTTTAGCGCTTAATGCTGGAAAAAAATTCAATGTTTTTTGCCAAATTAACGCGTTTGTTTACCCCATATTTTCAGTGCTTATAGTTGTTGAAAATAAGTGGAAAAAATTCAGCACTATTTTGATGTTTATTTTTATGTTGAAGTGGTAAGCACTTCTCTCTTTCAGTACGGACAAGTATGCCTTTATATTTAAAAGGATATTTATTACCTCTTACATCCCAGGGATAATTATATAAGCATCCCACAAATTAATAAACCCACACCATGGCCGAATTATTTTGTATTATATAGGTTAAAAGTTTTGGAATGAATTGATTTTTGGCGATGATGATCTCTACAATAAGGATATCATCCTCACCAAAAATCAACCTATCTCAAAACTTTTAACCCCATCCAAAAAAGTTCAAGAGCTGTAAATCATCCTTTTTTTTTTTTGGAAACAAATTTTGATGTGGTTTAAAGTTTCGGAATGGGTTGGTTTTTGGTGAGGACCATATAGATCATTCTCACAAAAAATTGGCTCATTCCAAAAATTTTAACCCATATAAGACAAAAAAAAAATAGCTATAGTGCGGGTTGCCCTTATTAATTTTGGGGGTGCTTTTATAATTACACATCCTTTATTTCCATTGAAAATTATTCATCCAAAATTAAGTTCTTTCAATATTGATTTCAAATTGGTAACTTGTATGACATTATTATTTTTAATTTGAAATTTGTGGGGTTTTAGAAATAAAAAATATTATTTAGAAATTGAGAATTTGAGTATTACTTATTATTTAAAAATGAATTATATTTTAATTTTATAAAATAAAAAAATTTATTATTTTTTTATTATTTTTTTATTATTTTTATAAGAAATAGGCATTTGAAACATGCAAACAATGTATAATATGATTGTAAGGGTAAAAAAGATAATTTATCAGTTTTAGCAATGCGTAATAAACATGATTCTGTGAATTTAGTGCTTAATTTTAATAAATTCAATACTATTTTGGCATCTAAACAAACAACTTTTTCAGTACTTAAATTCAGAACTTATAAGTTTCAGCACTCAATGCTATTCAACACTTATTTTTTTCAGTTTAACAAACATCATCTAAGAGTAAATGTACTTTAACTAAAATTAGAATCTAAAGGGAATATGAGGCCTTTTAAAAAAAAAAACTTTCTTTTTAAACGAATATTTATTCATTTTTCTTTTCTTTCAAATTTCAATTAAAAACAAATGCTCCTTAAAATATATAAGGGTTTCGTATCAAAAAATCCCAAGGGTTCAACATCAGATTTGAAATTTTGGTGTGGTAAACCTCTAAATCTTCTTGCTCTTTTTGAGTTTGTGTTTTAGTTTTTTGGTGAGGTATAGCATTTGAAAACCTTTCTTTCATTAATGGAGTTTTGGCTTTTGTTGAGGTACTATCAGATATGAAATTTTGGTGACATAAACCCCTTGAAAACCTAACTTCCATTAATGAAAATAAGAAAATTGTAGTAAAATAGACCTTAAAACCCCTCTTCCATTAATGGAGTTCTAGATTTTGTTAGAACTTCTATTGGCACCCTAATTTTTACTTACACACACCAAGTATAAATAAAAAAATAATAAAAGAATGGTTGAAATAAGTAAATGTTGGGGTGCCTGTAGATACGTGATTTTCGTCATTAGGACGGCCACATCTACGATGAATTGGAGTCACCACCATTCAAGTTGTAAGTGGGTGTGAATAGTCACCCGATGTACATTTTTTCAAAAAATGATATTTTTAGCATTAGTGACTCGAGATGGATAAGGGGCTAATCTAATCGAACCTAGGTATTTGGGTAAGCGGCTCGATTGGAATGAAGGGAAGGGGTTAGGCACCCTTTTCTCCTCATCAAGTGGCGATAACCTCTACGTAACTCGGTCATTTTGATTTAAAATAAATAAAAAATGTGTCACATTGGGTGCATTTGTACCCTAGATGGGATTTGTTTTTAGCTCGATCATAGGATCGTCTCATTGATAGAGATGATCCTTGTAGATCTAAGCCTTAAAGGCCATTCATTCAAAATAAAATAAAAGGGGAATAAGGGGATTTTAGAAGAGGGAGGAGGAGAGGATTGAGAGAGAGAGAGGGGGTACTTTGAACCCACCTTGAAGCTTCGAGTTCACTCTTCTTTCTTCATTCCTTCTTCTTCTTCTATGCTTCTTAGGTCCTTAGTGAAGTATGAGAGTGAAGTTACTTTTTTTTTATTTATGGTGGTATGAGAGAATAGTAAAGTAGAAGAGAGGTGAGTAGACTTTTTTTTTTAAGGGAGACTTGGTAACCATTTTTGGGATGAGAGGGGAGGTATTTATAGATGTTTGGAGGAGGTTTAGGGGTATAATGTGGTGAAAAATTGAGAGAATAGAGAATGGCATGGGTATTTGGAGTGAAATGTATGAAATTTAAAGTGGAATGGAGGGTAAATGTATAATGAGTGAAAATGGGTGAGGTTTAGATCCAAATGGGTTGGATCCTACCCAAATCCATTGGGTTAGAGTGTTTGGTGAGATGAGATGAGTGATGGTTGATGGGGGGAGTGGGGGTGTAAGAGGGTTGTTTAGAAAAAGAGTGTTAGGTTAGTTGATGAGGTGAGGTATGTAGATTTAGGATAATAGGTTGTGTAAGATGTTGTTAAATTGATTTTTGGGAAGAGAGAGGGGATGGTGCCATGTGGCATATGTGATGATAGGATGAGGTGATGAGATTGGTTGATTGGTTAATGGTGGTTATTTGATTAGAGAAAATTGTGTGGGTTAGTTGATTGATGATGAGGGAAGTATGGGTTGAGGTGATTTTGTTTGAGTATTTTAAGGGAAAATGATGGGTTGATATGTAAGGGATATGGGTGGTGATGTGGGTGGTTGATGATGTTAGAGAATGATGATGGGTTACGGTATGAGTTGAGGTGTGGGTGGTTGATGATGTTAGAGAATGGGGATAGGGTAGGGTATGGGTTGAGGTGATTTTGGAGAGAGATGTGGGTTAGATGAGTTAATTAGATAATGGTGATGGGGGTGGGTGATTAGATGAGGGAGGTGAATGGTGGTGATGACATGTGTCATCTTTTGATGTTGAGGGGTTGATTGGTTGATGTGGGTAATGGGTAATGGGTTAAGGTTATGAGTTAGGTAATGAGTTGGACATGAGTAATAGTTAGTGGGCTTTTAGTGTATTGGGCTTGGGTTTAGGAGGGTTATGGATTCTTTCGAGTTTGGATAAGGTTTGTTTGTGGGTTGGATTTTTGAGGGTGAGTTCACTTTAGGGTTTAGGTGGTATGGAATTGATTTTGGGTTGAGGGTAAGGTTAAAAATTATTTTTAGGAAATGAATAAAGGTTTGTGGGCCTCAAAGGGACTTAGGGTGTTTGCGGATCTCGAGGTGGAGCGGCGGGAGGTAGATGAGGGGTAGGTATCCCAAGTCTCACATTTTTATTTTTTAGATTTTGAAATTTTTGAAATCATTGATTTGATTAAAATGCCGCGTGTTGGCAAATCGGGCATTTTGGGCCCGTTTGAAGAGTTTCATCGATCGTTCGGTTCCTCTTGGATATAAAGGAGGTGTGGTGGGTTTGAACATGTGTAGGATGGGTTGCAACCCTTCTTATAGGTCCCCTAGACCATTGGGAGGTCTTAGGGCCTTAATTTACTCAAAATTGCCATTTTTTTATCGTTTTGGGCCTTAAAAGCCCGTTGGCCTATTTTGTTGGGAAACCGATATTTTGAATGGAGCGGGGTGGATGGGAGTATGCCAAATCTTTGGTGGACCTACTAACCCGTTGAGAGGTGTTAGAGGCTTTGATTCTAACAAAAATGTCATGTTTCGATGATTCGGGCCATCGAGACCCGTTGGCCAATTTTATTGAAGCATTGCTATTTTTAGGCCTTTTCAAATGAGGGCCTGTTCAAATTGAGGTGTCTACAGTGCCTATATAAATTATGTCTTTTTTTTTAATTATCATTTACCAACAAACCATGGGTGTCTTTTTTTAAGGGGGAGAGGGGTGTTATAAATTTTGCAGATGACTTCTATTGAGTTTGATTTTATTTTAGATATTTTTGAGTATGTGTTATTCTTGGTTTAATGATTTATTTTATTTAGCATAAATGTTTGAAGACAAGTATAAATAAAGAAAATAAATAAATGTTCGAGAATAAGTAAATGTTGGGGTGCCTATATACATTCTATCGTATTCTTAATAACCTTTGCCAGTAGAACATATGATGTGGATTTTTTTAACCATTGGTACTTGACAACATAAATTTTGTAATGTTTTAATATTTAATTGGGGCGCAATTGATTTATGCAATTATTGTGTAGATAACTTATAATTGTGATGACTACATTAGTCTCGTCACGGTCGATTCACCCGAACATTACTCAAATTCCACCCTACCTTCCCAAGACGCTAATAAATTTGATCGCGCAATGAAAAAATCACGAGTTAAAATTTCACTAAAGTTGAGGATCTTCTCCTCGTATCCGGTTGGATCAACACGAGCAAAAATGCAATCACGAGAAACAAATAACATCATGATTCCTTTTGGAGTCATGTTCATGCCTACATTAAATATAATGGAGGAACCAATTATACATAAACTTCTCTCATGAACCGTTGTCAGAAATTAATATAAAGTGTGATAAGTTTATTGGGTTGCACAAACATATTGAAGGAAGCCAATTAAGTAGACAAACCGAGCAAGGCATGATAATAATAATGTTATTAGAATTATAGTGATTTTATTTTTTGAATTTTATAGTTTATATACATTTTTCAACTCAACAAAATAAGGGAAATATATAAAATGATTAAGGAAATATCATTTATATATGAGCATTGTTGGGAAATGTTAAGGAATGAGCAAAAATGGATTGATAATACAATCAATGTCAAGAAGTCAAAAAATCATAACGATGTGAGTCCTGCTTCGTCTTCTCTTACAATTTCAGATTCAGTTAATTCAGAAGAGATAACGAATCTTCTTCAAATTTAAACCGATCATTGGGTAGAATGACTTAAAAAAATGCACTTAAAAATATAGACAAAGGATGCATTCAGGAATTACTTTCAACAATCGTTTTGGATATTTACGTGCAAAAGAAGATAGAATTTGAACGTATTAAAGTCAACCAACTAGATAACACTAGTTCAACATGATAAATAACTAACACTTGACGTTGAAAGAGGACGAATTGATAAGGAAATAACGCAATTTGAGAGTCACATGCACGAAGAGTGAAAAATGACAACTAACCTACCAACATGAATCCGATCACTGCAAAATATTATGTGAAAATGTAAATTTTTAAATTCGCAATACTTAGCAACAATATTTTTATTCTTAAAAAATTAAAATTCATAATACTTAGCGAAACCCTTATAACAAGCTTTCTATTATTAGAAAATTAAAGTTCATAATACTTGGTAACAAACCTACAAGAAGTTTTTTATGTCTGGAAAGTTAAATTCCATAATACTTATAAATAAGCTTACAACAAGCTTCATGTTCTTAAAAAATTAAAATTCATAATACTTAGCAATAAACTTACTATTTTTTATCATGTCATTCCCTCAAACGCTTGATAAAATCTCTCTGCAATTAAGAATGTGTTATTTTGTCTCTTATGTCATGATGAATTTTAAAGAAATATACCAATTTATTTATATACTCATGCAACATTGATACAAGTGAACTTGCATCAAATGTATCTAACTCATAGTCATCCATATCTCCTTCATCCTCAACGATTATGTTGTGCATTTATACACGTTTTCATAATATATATATATATAATATATATATATATATATATATATATATATTATATATATATATATATATATATCTATATATATATATATATATATATATATATATAGATAAGTATCTTTTCATCCCAAAAACATATTGATTAACGCATAATCGCAAAACGTGATTGGAGCACCCCAAATGTCATTTTACATATTTATTTGTTGACTCTTGCTTTACAACAAAATGTTTATTTTTCAAGTCTTGTGGACATGAATTATTTTTACAAATGTTGCCTATGTCGAATAGATGCCATCAACAAGATAACAACCTCGTCGAATAGTCATGCCCATTAATTATATATGTAGACACCTCATTTTTACATCTGCCTAATTCGACAATTTGTCACTCGGTTATTGTGGATTCCTAATGATGAGTGTAAATAACTCAAAGACTTGTGAGTACTGTCCCTGATTTCTCCTATTTCTAGTCTTTCCACCTCTTTTACTCGTTATGACTCGACATAGAAAATTACACATGTTTAGGATCGCTACACCTTATACTTGATTTAACAAGTATTTATACTTAGTTTCGCTACACATTTCGATAATCTAGAAACCTAGCGATGCTAAACAAATATAACCTCGAGACTTATAAATAATCACATTGAGATTGAAAGAAATCTCACGCCAAAATTTATAAAAAGATGCAAAAATTAATAAAATTATGAAAATACCCCTAATTAATTTTGGACCTCCAAAAAATCTCGAAAATACCTTCATTGCATTCAGAATATGATTTCGAGTCTAATGAAACCCAAATTGACAAAAATAAATAAATTTATGAGAAATCACAAAAATGATTGAAACACCCCTCAATGTCTAATTTTGACCTAGAGACCTCATTCTTAGGAAAACATGATAAAAAATTAAAAAATTGAAAAATTCTCGACTAATTAAACTCAAATTAAAATTAAAAAATAAAAATTAATCAACCAATTGAGATTCAAAATCACATTAAAATTAATTGAACAATATAAATTAAATTTTTTCAAAATCTAATTAAAAATTCAAGTTAAAAATCAATCAAATAAATTTCAAATTAAAATTTAAAATGAAATCAAAAATAAATTTAAAGTTAATCTACTAACAAAATTGAAATTAAAATTTGATCGATCAATAAGGTCAGAATTAAAATTCAAAATCAAATCGAAAATGAATTAAAATTTAATCGACCAACTAAAAGTCAAATTATAATCAATTAACCCATAAAATTCCAATTAAAATCAAAACAACTATTAAAAATAAAAAAAACAAAAATAAGATCAACCAAGCAAAGCTTAATCGACAAAGGACTATCAAGGTATAAGTAACGTGGGATCATCATTCTCATTCTCTTAAAACAAAAGGGGGAAGGAAAAGAAAAAAAACATGGAAATAAAAAGAAAAAAATGAAATAAAAAAATAGAAATATTTTTTTTATAAAATACTCCACGTCTCTCTCTATGGGGACTGGCTAAGGTGTCTCTCTCTCTCTCTCGCTACTGCACATATCCCTCTATTTCGGCTCTCTTCTTTACGTTGTTCTCTCCTACGGTTAGCTTGGACCTCTCTCTCTCTCTCTCTCTCTCTATCTCTCTCTCTCTCTCCAGATTCTCTCTTCTCACACTTTCCCGACCCCCTCTCTGTCCTATTCCCTCTTCACCAAGTCTCAAACCAACATATTATATATTTTTTCTTCTTCTACCTAAATAGCCCCTCATGGCACCTCCTTTCATAACACTTCCTTTCAGCACCTCCTCTAGCAGCCTATGACAGTTCCTATCTCTCTCTTTAAACGTCCAAGTATCCCCTCTCCTCTCCAAACCTTCCAATAGCAACTCCTCTCCTATCCCTTTAACGCCCCAATAACAACCACTCTATTTCTCTTTCCTTTGGTTTTATTAGCAAAAACAAAATAGCAAAAAAAAAAAAGAAATAGGGGAAGTAAGAGGGAAAGTGACTCACCTTCTTAATCCAGTCATCTTCATCGAATTCTTCGATATTTTGCCTATTTCCCCACATCTTTAATAGATATAGACCACTCTCATTCCACGCTTTACAGCCCCATCTCATTCCTCAGTCACAGTAGCCCCATAGTTTTATTCTCATTCATCAGTCACAACAGCCATCGTTCTTGTCTCTTCTTCTTCACCACCACGCCCCAATAATAACCTCATAATTTTTCCTTCTTCTCCACAACGCTCCCTCATGGCAATTATCACACCTTCATCTCCAACGCTCTTCTGTAGCAACACCCTTTTCATGTCTCTCACAATTATTTTGAATTGCACCTAAAGGAACACACAATAGTCACCATTCTGTTGTAAAGGTAAGTTTTGTTTTATTTTTATTTTCTTTCTCCTCTTTTTCTCATTTTTATTTTGTGTTGATGATCGTCCAACCTTCATTAACGTATTCATAATATTCATCACGTGTTCCTAACTTTTCGGATTCAAGAATGGTACAAATATGTGTGAATGACTAATTCACTAATTTACCATGTGTTCTTAACGTTTTGATTCGAGAATTTTTGCATGTATATATGAATTTCTAACTTGTCACGTGTATGAATTTTGCCTATATATGAATTTCAGATTTGCATATATGTATGAATTTTGATTTGAGAACTTTTGATTAACTGATTTACCACGTGTTCTTAATTTTTTTGGTTTAAGAATGTTGCACATATATATGAATTGATGGTTCACAATTTGCCACGTGTCCCTAATGCTTAGATTTTAAAATTTTACATTTTATTCGTTGATTCGACATGTATAAATCTCCAATTCATGAATTTGTTAACATGTTCATAATTTGCCAATTTCGAAATTCATGTATGCTCATACTTCCCTGATTTGATAAATTTATATGATTTTGATTTTTGTCAATTTTGAGATTCATGTATGTTCAAAATTTTCAGATTTAGTGCTTTTACATGGTTTTGATTTTTGTCACTCTTGAGAACCTTGTATATTAATATTTTTTAAATTTGGTAATTTCACATGGTATTAATTTTTTCCAATTTCGAGATCCTTGTATGTTAATATTTTTCTGATTTTGTAATTTTAAATGACATTAATTTTTACCTATTTTAAGGCTCATGTACATTCACATTTCATTAATTTGGTGGTTTTATGCTATATTGAGTTTTGCCGAGTTGAGTTGTTGTATATTCATAATTTCCTAATTTGAAAATTTTCTTATTCATAATTTCTATTTCAGAAAATTCATTTTTGAAACTCTCTAATTTGGAAATTCATAACTTTATAGGAAATTTATATTCATAAATATCTAATTTTTTGTGATTTTTCAATTTGGAAGATTACATTTTTCTTATTTAGAAATTTATGACTTTCTAATTCGAAAATTTCATATTTGTTGATAATTTTCTATTTTGTAAAATTTATGTTTATGAATTTCTAATTTGGGAATTCATTCCATAGTTGCAAATTTCTGATTTGAGAAATTTCATATTCCCAATTTGGAAACTTCATAAATTGCTAATTAGAAATTCCACATTTATAATTTTTTAATTTAGAAAATTTTCACAAATTTCTATTTTATTTGATTTGAAAGATGTTTGCATATGTGGATTTTTGATTGAAAAATATCGCCAAGTAAACTTTAGAATATGATGTGAAATTAAGGATTTTTTAAAGTTTTCCTTTTTTTATACGAAATTCGAGAAATCATGTAATAATCGAAAAAACTTTAGCTGTAAGATTCGTTTAGCAAATCCGATATAAATTGATGATGATTGGACCCTAGCTGGTGTAGACACCCCATTTTTGCACTCACCTGATTAATCAACTCGTCAATCCGATTGCAATGATTCCCAATGATGGATGTGTATTCCATTGCTTTATTTCGTTACCAGATATGTTTCAGAAATCCGGATGAGGTATCTCGAATTGACAAAACCTTAGAAATCACGCTACGCTAGGAAAATACGACTCCAGAAACATAGAAATCATCATCTTGCAGACCAAAAAGAAGCTTCACGATAAAAATCACTAAAAATTGACCAAATTATCAAAATACCCCTAACCTCAAAATAACCCTAGAGCCTACATTACGCTTAGGAAAACTCTCTCAAATACATAAAACAACAAATCGAAATCAGATAAATCATTTCACCAATTTTAACATAATTTGACAAAATTACGAAAATGCCCCTCATAAAGTTCATGATCGTTTCACACAAAAATTTTTATAAATGACACAAACTAATATTTACATTGAATTCTTTACAAAAAATCGATTCTAAAACATCCAAGAACATTAAAAACCGACTTGAAACGTGAAAAGTCCTCTCCAGGGGTAAAACGATAATTTCACAATTTTCATAATTAAAAAATTCGAAATTAATAAATAAAATATTAAATAATTAAAGTGAAACATTAATGAAATTAATTTAAAATTTTGAACCTAAAAAATCGATCAATCGGGCTCTCAAGCAAAATTGTTGAGGGTCCGTGAGATATTTCTTTAAGGACCCCCCCATTTGGGGGTCCAAAGAATTAAAGAAATAATGGAAGGGGATTCTCCAAAAATTAAAAGTAAATCAAGCAAGACTGAAGTCAAGGTATTAAAGTCAATTAAGTGAGACTGAAGTCAAAATTAAAGTCAATTAAGCAAGACTGAAGTCAAGATATTAAAAGTCAATCAATTAAGACTAAAGTCAAAACATTAAAAGTCAATCAAATAAGACCAAAAGTCATAATAGAATTCTAATCAAATAATAACTCAATCTAATAGAGTTCTAACTTAAAAATAATTCTACCTAAAACAATTCTAATTAAAACACAATTCTACCTAAAACAAGTCTAACTAAAACACAACTCTAATTAAAAGAACTCTAATTAAATACTAACTCTATCTAAATCAACCCTTAAAAAATTCTATAAATAGAGGTGCTCACACCCTATTTTCGTATCAAATCATAAACCCTAAGAGAAGTAGGTCTAGAAGCTCCCCTAGCCCCCCATAAACCCTAGTTTTGGAGTCCCAACTCCTTACCTAACATCCCCCCTTCAATTTTAGTCTAGAAAACACCTAAAATCCCTCCAAAAATACCCCTAAATCCGCAACAAACTTGAAGAGTTCAGATTCAGAAACAAGAAGATACCTTGATCTAGGAGATCCGAAGTCAAAATCGAAAACATAACGAAGCAAGGGAGTACAGTACAATGAGCTCTTTTTGTCAAATCTGAAGGAGCAAAATCCTTGCTATCGGAAAGGTATGAAATTTTTTTTTTTTGTTTTAATCTAGGTTTTTAGCAATGTGATATCTTTGAAAATTTAGTAGAGACCGGCTTTGGCCGGGCGGGGTTGGTGCCTAACACCTTCCAATCCCGTAACATGATCCCCGAATTCAGTTTTTTTTTGTTTTAGATTAGTTTTTATCCATTTAGAGTCATTGATCGGTTCTTAGACCGTAATAATTAGGTGGCGACTCCCAAACCTCAAGGGTCAAAAGCGGATCCGCGCACCCCGCGGATCGAGGGCGCTTTCAGCTGGTTTTAGTCTGTGCATGTTGACTGTAGGATAGTTTTGGTTCGTAATAGAGACCGATCATTTCGATTGGGCGAGTTTGATGCCTAATACCTTCAAAAACCTGTAATCTAACCCTTTACCTATTTCTCTTATTCGTGGTTCGATCCATATCCATTTTGGAGTTATTTTTGAGTCCTGACCTAAACTAGGTGGCGACTCTTAATTCTCAGCAAATCCCCTATTTACCAATTGGATTTCTCTTCACTATTTTGTAAAAATGGGTCGAGACGATTTCAGTATAGTTAATAAGAGATGTACATCCATTAACAAGTTCAAAAAATAAATGAGAGTGATCTAGCACATTGATGTCATTCAACGATTCTAGTAACCCAAAAAAAAAAACATCCCATATCCAAAGATCTTGTGAAGCCACGACTTCCAAAATTAATGTTAATTTATAGATGTGGTCGATATACATCCCTTGTCATGATATTGAACAATTCTTCCACTTTCAATGCATACAATCAATACTTTCCAACATCCCAAGAAAATCATATTTTTCGCCCATTGCCAATAATTGGATGTTGTCATTTTTATTTGGTGATCTCATGTACTCGTCACCAAACACTGCATCGACAACTATCACAAACCTTCGCAAATTTTCTATGATGGTGCTTTCTCTGATCTACATATAGTCATCTACTAAATATGTCAATACTCTATAAGCAAGCATCCTGAAAACATCTATTATCTTTTGAAGGGAAGATAGACCCATAACTCCAAGGGCATAACTTCTTTGGACAAAATATGAATCGTTAACTTCCACAGTATTTTTAATTCAACAAAAAAGAGAATGACTAATTTGAAATCTCCTCCGAAATGTATGGTTATTAAATACAAGATCTTCAACAAAGTAATCATGATAAAGTCTTTCATGGTCTTGAACTCTGTTACAATAAATGGTAATGCGATTAGAAAAGAAACCACAACAGCATATCGTTTGCATTCAATTATTCAACTGTTATTCTTTTATGAGCAGTCTTGCTATCACCTGTACATCTTCATCCCTAGATTCATCATCAAGGATATATCCTAAAATATTATGAAAATGAGACATCAAAATAATATTTAAAGAGAAAATAAAGTTGAGATAAAGAAAAGATGTAGTAAAACTGAGTGAAAATGAGAGAGAATATGTAATAGAGCTCGATGAAAATGAAAGAGAAAATGATCATATTTATAGATGGTTTTAAATTTGAGAGAGTGAGATTTTGAATTTTGAATATTGTCAATTGAAAGTGGGATTTGAAATTATATGTCAATTGTGACTTCTAGCAGAATTTATAATTTGAAATTTAAATTTATCGATTGAGAGCAGGAATTTGAAATTTTATTTCAATTTCAAATTTTGGTGGGAGAAATTTTGAGAGTGAATTTGAAATTTGAGAGTGGGATGTGAAATTTGAAATTTATTTTGAAGAACAAAATTATAAATTTTATGATTTATTTAATTTCAAAATAAATTTTTTGTAGAATTAAAAAATTAAAATATACATAAAGATGCCGTATGCCTATTTGCATTGGAGTAAAGGTCCCTTGAATAGGCAAATTGGCTCTCCACAATAAAATGCTTAGTCGATTTGCCTCCTTGAAATGCTTAGTTGCGTTGGAGTTGCTCTTACAAGTTATAAATATTGATATTAGACATTTGCAGGGTTAGTTCGGGCTTTAAAGATTACAGACCCAAAATTGAAAATCGATAAAAATTAGTTTGATATTTTATTTAAGTTATGATTTCAGTATATGTGAAACCTAACGTCGACACTGCTATTTTAAATCATTTAAGTTAATTTAAAATTACTTATTTATATATAATTATTATATAAAATCGGTTTGGTTCGGTTCGATTTTATGGGTTATCAATATTCTATAAATTATAAGTAATATTTTTTAATGAACAAAATAAATATAAAATTTTATACAATAAATTACTAATCTATCCATAAAAAGTCATTAATTTATCCATAAAAGATCATTAATCTATGTCCTAATTCTTAAAATAATTCATAATAATTATTATATACGTATATATTTATTTATTGCATAAGGGTTCGGTACTATAGAAGCTTGATCAAAGAACCGAATCAAATTGATCAGTTCTCCATTTTCGTAACCCAGAACTGAACCGCAACTAGTTCCAAATTGAATCAAACCGCCCCAAAACTATTGGTTTGAACCAGAACAAGTTGCAGAGCTAATACCAATCATCTACAAGCCTTACAAATTACATAGGAATTGAGGTGGCATTAGTAAAATTTAGTGTGACAATAGTAGTTTTCTTAATAATAACTTAAAATATGGAGATTGGAGATAATCCAACCTTGTACAGAGAGAACAGGTTGAACCTTTTCACCTTTTTTACCTAATTAGTGTCTTTAGTCCCTTTTTTATTTATTTCTCATTGTTTGTCATCTTTCACACAATCTCTACAGTCGGTAGTCGGTGCCCTCTCTAAGTCTCAACTCCCTTCAACTTCAACAAAGAGAACAACAAATCACAATTATAAATAAATTAAAAGAAGCGAAAAGCTTTTGCAAACGTGAACGATTCCTCTCTCTAAGAGGTAAGATTTCGACAATTTTTAATTTCTCGTTCTCCTTGTTTCTTCGAAACCCTAGAGAAACTAAATTCACTCACGAAATTGTTCGATTTCATCTTTATCTATCTCTATATTTATCTGTATTTCGATCTAATAATCGATTTATTGGGGGTTTCAGTTTCAGAGAGAAGGATCGAATCAGTTATGGTGGGGAATCAAGAGCGTTGTTGAGGAAGATAATGATTAGAAGTAGGGTTGGGATTTCTGATTGTATGGGCGAAGAATGCCTGAGCTGCGTAGCGGAGTACGTAGAGGCCGTGCTCCAATTGTAGATCAGCGGCGTAAGCCGAGAGGTCGAGGAGCCACGAAGAAATCCGAGCCGCCAGTTGTTGGTAACTATATCAGGACTAGAGCCGCGATCGCGAAAGAGGCGGCTAAAGCTCAAGGTGCGACTGGAATCGAAGCTAAGAAGAAGATTCCTGCAGTGAAACCCAGGACGAGATTGGCTTCTGCAAGGAATCGGGCTAAGGCTGCTGTGATCGTGATTTCGGATAAGAACGTTGGATCGGGTGGACCAAATCGATTGAGAGAGAATCAAGAAGGCGGAGCTGAGGAGGAGATTCGGCTCGATAATCGCCAGAAAGAATTGATGGGCGACGCCAGTGGTGGTTTGAGTGCGAATAAAGTCGCGGGTCAGGAAGAAGAAGGCAGCACTGCTCCTTTCCCTGAAAGGGTAACTTATTTTTCTTTCTCAATTATGTGTTTTTCTTCATAATTATTGATAAATTCCCTTAAAAATCAGATCTTGAGAGAAAGTTATATATCCCCCCCAATTCAGATTAAAAATGAAAACTTGGGTACCATGTTGCTCCATGCCTTAATTTTAAATTTCACCAAGTTATCAAAACATGCACATAGAGATAAAATCAAGGTTATTTTTTTTTTTTATCAATAAAGATGTAAATTAAGAATTTATTTTATTTTGATAATTATAGAGAAAGAAAGAAATCATCTTTTATTTCTTCATCCGCAAATATATTTTTGCACTTCTGCATGTATTCCCTCATCAGCATAGTTATAATGTTTGAGTTCGGTAATTATTCAGTGAGGGTTTAATTCAGATAAATTTGAGAAAGTTTCATAAAAAATCAGGTAAATTTTGAGGCATATACAAATGATGTTTTTGTGTTTCCTAACAAAACCCATTATCTTCAAACGCTCTAAAATCCCTATCTTGTTCTTTAGATTTGAATGTTGAAGAAAATAAAATTTTAAGGATGAAGAGTAAATTTTTTTCCATATTTATCATGAGTTGATTCACCAATTTTATGACTATGGTCATAAGCGCTGCATTTTATTTTAATTTGGGCTTGTTGAAGAGAGCTATTGTGCTGTTTTTATAAACTAAAGAGAGTATTCCGGAGATATTTCATTAATAATGTTATTGTTATCTTAAATTTTCCATAAATTTGGCCCACCTAAGAGTATCGTTTATAAGAAGTCAGTCATATTAATTTTATCTTCCTTATATAGCATTAATTTAACCGTTATCTTTTCTTCTGCAAACAGGGTTGAAATTTATTTAAAAATGTATTTTAACTCTTATTTGGGTTGTTTTTCAGGTTCAAGTAGGAGGATCACCAATCTATAAGATTGAGAGAAAGTTGGGCAAAGGTGGTTTTGGTCAGGTATTTGTCGGTCGTCGTGTTTCAGGTGGGAATGATAGGACATCGGGTCCCGGAGCTATGGAGGTAATCCTTAATATTTCCATCTTCAGCACAACCCATTTAGTAAAGTTCGTTATGGTATGGTGTATTTCTCACTGTTTTTTTGTGTCTCGAACAGGTGGCTCTTAAATTTGAGCATAGAAACAGCAAAGGCTGCAACTATGGTCCTCCATATGAGTGGCAAGTTTACAAGTATGTCTGGCAACTATTTTGATGTAGAGACCATCTCACTTTTATTTCTTATCTCAATTTTTCTCAAAATTTGTTGCAATTTTATTTTGAGTAGCACTCTCGGTGGTAGCCATGGAGTGCCTAGGGTACATTATAAAGGCAGGCAAGGAGACTACTATGTGATGGTATGGATAGTATGTTGTAATTAATAATATATTTGTTTAAATTTCACTATGGTTGTTCTTGAGTTCTATTTCCATTTCATACTTCATAATGGTGTTTGGGTGGGTGAAACCGTGAAACTTATTTGGGTAGAACTAAATTTTATATGTTCACAGGTTATGGACATGTTAGGGCCCAGCTTGTGGGATGCATGGAACTCTTCAGGGCAAGCGTGAGTATCTTTCATTTACAATGTTTCCAAACCACGGTTTTTTTTTTTTTTTTTTGTGGTTTGAAATTTCTTGTGTTGACTTGTTCACCACTCGACATTGGGGCATTTTATTAGGTAATATTTTTGGGATGAAGAGAAGTTAAGGCCTATGCCACTGGGGCATTTTATTCAAGGCTCTATTTTCTGGATTTATAGTAGTCACTTTTTGTAAAAAAATAAAAATAAAAATAAATTAGTCAAGGCCTATGCTACTCATCATTTTTGAAGCCTTATCTCAAATATTTAAGGCCTATGCTACTTTTTTTTATGTAATTCCTTTGTTTCTGAATGTTTTTGACAATTTATTTATCTCCTTAATTATTGGTAAAATATCACATGGAATACTTTGGGTTTGTCAAGTGTGGTATGGGATTTGCTCACATTATTGCTTCAGTTCACCATGGGCCCAGCTATACTACTTTATTATTTATTCGATTTTTGGAATGAAAAATATTTTTCGTGGATGGATGCATGCCACTGCAAATTGTGCATTATCAACATGCATTAACTAAATACAGCTGCATTACTGAATGCATTACCTAGTACATTCAGACTTGGTGCCATATTTGGCATTATTCCACGCATAAAAGAATCTCTCGGGCACATAACACGATCAAATGTTGGGGTCAACGTGCACAACTTTAGTTCGTTTGATTATTTCAATAATTTGCCACGTGGTTATTGGCAAAGCATTACATAGAATACTTTGGGTTTGCCAAGTGTGATATGGGATTATCTCACATTGTTGCCACAGTTCATCATGGCCCCAGCTATATTACGTTATTATCAATTCAATTTTTGGAGTGAAAAATATTTTTGGCAGATGGATGCATGCTGACTGCAAATTGTGCATTACTGACTTGCATTAACTAAATATAGCCAGACATGGTGTTGTGTTTGGCATTATTACATGCATAAAAGAATCTCTCACGGTACATAACATGGTCAAATGTTGGGATCGGTCCACATACATAACTTTCATCTGTCTTATTATTCCAAGTGTCACCTTTTGACATATTTAATATTATTTCGACCTTTTTTTGGTAGACTCAGTGTAGTTAAGGCTGAAAGGCGCAAGGGCCTCCTAGTGCTTGAGGCGCATGCCTGAGCTAAATAAGGAGCAATAAAATTAAAAAGATCATATAAATAAAAAATTAAATAGTGAAAGTAGGTTAGGCTACTTTATAAAATTTATAAATATTCTAAAATGACAACAAATATAAATTTATATTTATATATAAGTATTTGGTATTTCAATCTCTATAAATAGGTTAGGCTAAACCACAATAAGCAAATAAAAAACTAACAATAAAATCAAGAATGCATAAAATATCATAAAAATAAGGAACTACGAATTATAAAGTAAATTGAAATTCAAACCATAAAAGTTTAAGACACAATCACAAAATCCCATTCAATATCCTTCTACCAAGAGTATGATAAAGACAAGATAAGTTTCAAAATTCAAAAATATCAACTATGAGCCAGCCTAAAAGCATCACTCCTTATCGTCATCGGGTAACACATAACCCTCATCAATATGTGTGTGTGTGTGTGTGGGAGGTGGAAGGTGAGGTGGGAGGGGGGGGGGGGGTTTATCATGATGTAACTTAATTGGTTACATCAACCAATTAAAAGATATTTACAAAATAAAAATAAAAAATCACATTTTATTTGATATGTAAGTGAGGCGTATGTCTCATGCGCCTTGCTTGAGGCGCAACTCAGGCATGCGCCTCCCTCTGCCTTGAAAAACCTGCCCTACCTTACCTATACTAAGGCACATGCTTTTGATAACACTGGGCAGACTCATTGTTTGTGTAATAATTGTCATGCTCGTTAGCTTATGTTGATATAAAACTTTGCCACCTTTTACCACATATTGCTATATCCCATGGCATGCCATTGGAGATCCTCAGTTGTTGGATGTTATTTCCAGGTATTTTATTGGTCTAGGTGTTCCCCCCTCTAGAATCTTACATTATCACCTGTTTGACCCGTATGCCCATTTTCCTTTTTTTATCCTATCACTAGATATCACAATCTTGCCAAATATTTTATATCATTTTTCGTTTACCTATTTTAGTATTATAATTATCACCAGGCTTGTGTAAGGAGTCATTCCTTAAATTATTATGGTACGCTTCACTATTCGTTATTTACCCTAGTGTAAAGGGTGCATTTGACCCAATTATCAACTTTTGACCAGTATACCAGTTTTCCTTTTTATCCCATCGCCAATTATCACAATCCTGTCAAATTGAACGCATGATATTATATGTTGTTTTTCGATTTTAGTATTATAATTAGTGTTAGGTTTGTGTGAGGAGTCATTCCTTCAATCATGGTGCTTCCACAATTAATACCTTAAGCGTGTAGATGGATGCGTGCCGAGTGTAAAGGGTTCATTTACTTGCATGCATTAACTAAATACAGCCAGTTGCAGTGCTAAGTTTGACATTATTACATGCATAAGAAGAATCTCTTGTGGCAAATGACATGGTCACATGTTGAGATCTGTCGAGATGAACGACCAGCTCGATTGTTCTAACAGTCACCTTTTTCCTTTAAGATATCTAACAATTAAGCCTTTCTCCTAGGCATACTTTTTTTGTTGGTAACAAATTGCATGCCTGGAGTGGCTTATCTTGACGTGACATGTGCCCCATTTTACCTCATATTGCCTTATATAGTGGCAGCCATGGAGATCCTCAGTTCTTGGATTATGTTATTGAAGTTATTTTCAAAAAAATTTCTTAGGCTGGGTGTTGCTTCACCTCAGGATTTCACGTGTGCCCCCTTTGGCAATTTTCCTTTGTAATCCCATCATCATATATCACAATGGTGAATCCTGTCAAATGCTATAAGTTTTATATTGTGTTGTTTTTTCTATCATCACTATCATCATTATCATTAGGCTTTTGTAAGGAGTCTCTCCTTCAATGATAGTGGTATGCTCACTACTCCTTGTGCCCTTACGACTAATATCTTCATTTGTAGTAGCAGGGACAGTTTGTTATTTCATGTCAATTAGAGAACTTGGTTTGGAAAATCTTGGCTATTAGCTCCTTGAGGTTTTCCCAAATGTTGTCCTTTTTACAGTCAACTTTGTAGTGATTAGTGGATTTAAGGAACTGTTAACAACAACACATGGGTTAGAGATGTTGTAGCTAAGCCGTCACCACAAGCGAAAAAATGGGTTACCAAAATCGATCTCCCCAAAGAATCAGTAACTTAATCCCGACAACCAAAACCCCAAGTGTATGAAAGCAAGTACTATAAATAAGAAAAAAAAAAAAAAGAAGCTAAGAACAATACACAACTACAACACGAGATATACGTGCTACAATGGGGCTACAGATACTTCCAAGTTGGACAGTAGAAATCAATACTTATCTCTAACACGCCGGTGAAACCCACTAAGCTCTCTACACCCAACTGAAGTTAAAAACCCAAACAAGTAATCCCGCCTTTACTCTTGTCATCACAAATCTTTAACAACATATGACCACACTCAACAACCTTGGCTTCTACGTTGTCACAAGAGAAGAAGAAAAATGCACAATAGAGAGACTCAATATTTTCTCCCGCTCTATGCCAAAGAGAAAGAATCCCTTTAAGAGAAGCCCTCTTTTATGGACCATAACAACCATCTATAACTTCCCTTTGTTTCCTTTTTCTTAATTTATTTATAGGTATAACTTCTCTTTGTTACTTGTAAGCTAATGAAAACACGTTCCCACAATACCCCCAGACAAGCGGAAAATCCATTAACCCATTAGAACAAAAGATGTGATTTATGTCACCAAACCAACCAAGAAAAATCATTTGACGGTTACCACATCCAATAGCATACATATCACTGTCTTTTTTCTCTTGGAGCCATTGGGATGACTCTTTTAGATATGTGTCACGGTTGGCCATGACTTCCCAAAATGCCCTTACTGTGTTTAATCTCCTTAAATTCTTTTTTTTGGATAGATTTAAGTGCAGAGGGATTTTGATCCTAGGTCTTTGGTCTTATTACGCAAATTTTACCGCCACCTCTCAATGTGACTGCGTCATTGATCTTTGCAAACTCTTTATTATGGAATATTGGTTAAAGTAAGGGTATTAAATTTCGATTTCAATGTCTATTTCGGTCATCTTGGAAGTGGAAATGTTTTGATTCATATGTAAATCAATACAACTTTCAAGGAAATTATTAAAATATTATGAAATAATAGAAATCTTGAGGAAGTTTTCATTAGAAGTGTAAGAAATTATGAAACCACACTCATGCATCATCAAATTATAATAAACGGTCCTATGAAATTTTGCTACACGTTGGCATGAGTATCAAAGAGTTTGACACCGAAATAACTATATGCTTCTTGGAAATCAGAATAATAACATCATAAAACTACAAATACTTTAATGTGTACCACTTTTATTAAATGAATAAGCTATTATATAGTCTATCACATTATTAGAATAAATAAAAAATACATTATCGCATTATCTTATAAATATTTTTTATATTTTAAATATGTATTAATAATTTTCTAATATATTTTGTCTTTTAAATATATATTAATATATCTAACTAATTATAACATGGACGATTGTATGTGCGTACTTATATGAATATTTCATTCGAGGTTTACTTTTCATTGAAATATTGCATTTTTATACGTAACATTTATTATTCAGGTTGAAATTTAATATCCACCAAAACATTTTGCGAAATGAATAGTGATTTCCACAGAAATATATTCATAAAAAAACTGTCAGTTTCATGTCGGACTTTATGAAAAGTGAAATATTTTGGTATATTTCATGGAAATATGTCGAAATTTAATACTAATATTATAGCTAAAGAGAATCAACTAATTGAGACATGTGGTATTTGCTAAATTTTCTATTTTTAAAAACTGGTTTTTTTTCCTATCTCAGTGAGTAATTTGAAACTCATAACTTTTAGTATATGTTTTGTTTGCTAAAAAAAGAGTTCCTGCTTAGATCTTTCCATTAACATCCCACATTTACTATTTTTATTAGACAATAAATGCCCTATTAATTTTTATTTACATTTTGTATTACGTCACCCTTAATAACTTAATTTGTTATTATAACAAAGAAATATTGTTAGGCAATTTAGTTCTTTTCATCAGCAATCAACATTTCTTGAAGGGAAAGTCCATTACTTGTGCATGAACATGCCACCTCTAGTACATTTGAAGTACTACATAATTCTAAATATACTTGAGAACTGCTGCTTCCGTGTTCCTGCTACCTGAACCTGCTTCAGCTCCATGCAACTAATGTGTGTGGTGAAATGTACTTCCTTCATGCTTTATGTTGTAGTGTTACTGAGAGTTCATTTCACAATGTTGTTTTAGACAGATCTCAAGAAAATATTAAGGTATTTTATGTTTGTGACGTCCTGCTGGGCAGGATAGGATGATAGACCACCTTCATCTGTTTTTGGCCTAAAGTCTGTATCTCTAATCATGCCATTTTGTTGGTTCTAGCTTAGTTGCTTGTATGCACAGGAGCGAAGTGTTCATAGATTTTATATTGAATTGATTTAATCTGCTATATTCTTTGACAAAAATGGGAGACTATATTTATGCGCAATTTATACTTATTGTCTTTCTGGATCTTTGACGCTACCTTTGTCTGGTTGGTTTTGTAAATTTGCAGGATGTCTTTGGAAATGGTAGCTTGTATTGCAGTTGAGTCGATATCAATCCTAGAGAAGATGCACTTGAGGGGGTAATTGCATGTTATTGTTCTTATTCTTTGAAGTCTTCTTAAAACTTGTTTGATTTTCTTAGCATCTGTTGAAGTGCAATTGGCTTAGGAGATTTTTTCTTTTCTTAGCTCTATTTTTTCTGTGTCCTATTATTCACACCATGCCTTTGCCTGATATTAGATATGTCCATGGTGATGTGAAGCCGGAGAACTTTCTTCTTGGTCAGCCCGGTACAGCACAAGAGAAGAAGTTGTTCCTTGTTGACCTTGGATTAGGTGAGCAAAGTTACCTAGCTATAATATGGTATTATTTTCTTCTATCATTGCTTAAATTTATATAGTTTTTTCTTGGTTCTTGTTCCTTTTAAATGATGATCTGACAGCAACAAAATGGAGAGATGGCACTAATGGTCTGCATGTTGAATATGATCAACGTCCTGATGTGTTCAGGTAAATTGGCATTTTTCTTATATGATGTATGATGTTATGTGATGATTTATGACTTGGAACCTTGTTCTTCTTCCCTTTCTGATGCCATATTTCCCATTTAATTGTATAGAGGAACTGTGCGATATGCTAGTGTTCATGCCCACTTGGGAAGGACTGCAAGTAGAAGAGATGATTTAGAATCTCTTGCATATACACTAATCTTTCTTCATCGAGGCAGGTTACCATGGCAGGGTTATCAGGTAAAAGTTCTACTTGCCACATATCCTACAATTGTTGGACAAAATTGTATAGGATTTCTCATCATAAATTTTTTGCTTCTTCCAGGGTGATAACAAATCATTTCAAGTTTGCAAGAAAAAGATGGCGACATCTCCTGAAATGCTATGTTGCTTTTGTCCTCCACCTTTTAAGCAATTTCTTGAGATTGTGGTGAACATGAAATTTGACGAGGAACCCAACTATTCCAAGCTGATATCTTTGTTTGAAGGTTTGATTGGACCAAATCCAGCTTTGAGGCCATTAAATACTGATGGTGCTCAGAAGGTTGTAGTCATCCTATTTGACAATGTAAGACATCAATATTTTTGGATGCATACCAGTAACTAATACTTCCCCTTTGGACCTTTGGCAGATTATCTATCAAGTTGGGCAAAAACGAGGGAGGTTGACAATTGAGGAAGAAGACGATGGGCAACCAAAAAAGAAGGTCCGTTTAGGAGTTCCTGCTACTCAGTGGATTTCGGTTTACAATGCTAGGACACCAATGAAACAAAGGTACTATTATTTTCTGTTTCATTACCTTGAATCTGTTTACTCCGAATGAAAGTGGCCATCTTTGCTGTTTTGTACTGCTTTGCTTAAGATACTAACAAAATATGGAAATTCTATAAGTTTTTATTAGTACAAGAGTTCTGTTATAGAGAAAAGGCAACAGTACATAAGAGCATCCTTATAGATTGGGTGACTTATAAAGAAAAGAAAAATACTAATTCTACCCCTCTCGTAACGATTAGATCCCATCTAAAGAAAAAATCCTCAAAAAAGAGAAGCCCTCTAAACTGTCTTAGATTGACGATAACTAAATCCATTTAAGACACAGAATAATCTACTGAAGACCTTCGTTATCTATGAGCAAACGCCCATTTATTTCCTTCCAAATACTTCAAATGGTTGGAAAAGGAAGAACCTACATGGAATCTGTGCTTTAGGGTGTGATGCCAACGCAGTCCAACTACTGAAGATATCTCTGGCAGAGTTCGACATAATTCAATGAATCCTGAACTAAGAAGAGAATGAACTCCAAATCTGCCGGTCAAGGCTGCAATGAAGGAGATGGTTGATGGATGCTCACTTTCCCTTTGCACATAAAGAAAAAATTCACAGCTAGCTTTTGCTGGTAGAAAGTACTCCAAGCGAAGAGAGCAATTTTAGAAGGGACTTTAGATTCTTACATATGGAGGCTGGAAAATGAAGAAAAAGGTGCACTGTTGGGTGAAAGGACTTCACTTTGAATGTGCCATTTCAATTCCAGCCCCACAATATTATGCCCTTTTTCAAGAGGGGTAATATGAGAAGCTTTGATGCAGGAGAGTAAGCTAGATATTGAGTTGATCTGATCTCCCAATCATTCAAATTTCTTCTAAAATTCTGTGACAAATTCTTCCCAACCTGTCCCATTACATCTGGAACGGGTCGGTCTTTCCAAGAAGATTGCAAAGAATTCTGATTTTCTATGACCTCATTATACTATGCTCTTATTTTTCTCCACTATGAAATAGATATTTCATATCCTTCTCAACTTTGCATTGTAACACGCACTAAATAATGACCACATTTTAGGATTTTTTTTTCCATGCTAGAGACGTATCTAAATGATTTTCTTGAAAAAAAAAAAAAACATTTGAAGGAGGGTTGTGTAATCCTCCTCCATGCATTAATTTTGAAGTTTTTAAACACAATCATGGTTTCATATCAACGAACTTTTATTAAGTTATAGTGTGTAAATGTTTTCTTCTACTCGTATTTTTCTCTATTTTTATTTAAAAAGACGTGGTTAAGATACTTTATCACATGCATACTAATGTGTTGATATTATGGGCCTTCCAAAGGCATCGTGTCAAACACCTCATACCAGTATTGGACATTGACACATGTTCATGTCCTTGTTACATTATATCTTATATAACACAGCGGTAGTCTTCCCCCAATGTTTAAAGAACGGGTGCAGATTCAATCTTGAACTCATCTCGAGGTACAATTTCTACTTTATCCCCTTTTCTCTCCTCCCTTTCAAAGAATACCCCTTCAACTTTATTGCCTTTCATTTTCCACCCCTTTCCAATAATACCCCTCTAACTTCATTCTTTTTCCTCTTCTCCCCCTTTTCCAATTGTCTTTCCTCTTTTACTCCCTAACCCCAAAGAGGATGACCGTGCTGTAGGCATGTGCAAACTCTAGTGTGTATATATATATTAGGGTTCGTTCTTTCCACATTTCTCTACATGCTGAATTATAATATATAGACCATTTTTCTCTGTGGGAATCACATTATATTTTCTAGCAAACACATTTCCATTGTTGTGATTTGCCTATTTACATTATCCTTTTTTGGTATATAGGTACCATTACAATGTAGCTGATGGACGTTTGGCACAACATGTGGAGAGAGGCAATGAAGATGGTCTGCTTATAAGTTGTGTGGCTTCTTGTTCCAATCTTTGGGCACTCATCATGGATGCTGGAACTTGTTTCCAATCACAAGTTTATGAATTGTCACCATACTTTCTCCACAAGGTAGGGATTCATTTTGGCCATGCATTTAAAAATTTCAGGTTTGAGGTTCTTCTCTATCAGTGAAAAACTGAGAGCTCTCAACTGAGATGGTATGAAACAAAAGAGACAACTCCTACACATCGTTGTCACCTTTAGATGGTGTGAGGTGTCTTCCCCATATTGTCTCAGTACCCTCACTGATCGAGATGTCATTTTTGAGACATGCATGTATGAAACCATACCGAGCCATGCTTGTGGTCAACACTTCATTGCTCCAATTCATCGTTAAGTCAATTTATCATACATGTGACGTTGGTGATTTTTCCTACATATTAGGAGTGGATTATGGAGCAATGGGAGAAGAACTATTACATCAGTTCTATTGCCGGTGCTAACAATGGGAGCTCTCTTGTGGTGATGTCTAAAGGTTAGTATGTTTTGTTTTGCTTTCTACTTGTCTTATTATTTGAAGTTCATGGATGAATGCATACTCTGATATTCTGATGATAGTAATGAAGTACTGCAACATATGTTACTTATCACTTACAAGGGAAAAAAAGAAGAAAAAAGAGAGGAAAATTTAAGTGTCACGTTTCATTTTTGCACGATGAGCATAATGAAGCTTTGTGGTGAATGTGGAAAGCTTAAGAAGTCTTCATTTCGGGAATCCTTATATGTCGATAACTCTGTAGAAATGTTAAGAGATGTGAATTTATATTTTAGAAAGTAGGGTACTCAAAATTCATTATGCTACTACAGCCAACTATTTGAAAAGAAAAAGAGAAAAAATTCCATGAATACATTTTTCTCTCATCTTTAGCTGTTCCAATGATTACAAATGTTTTATTTATTGTTTAACCCTTACTATCTAAAGTCGCACACAGCACACAGCACACAACTTATTTGTATTTCAACTACATTGTTGGTGTTTACTTTCAATCCTTAAAAGCCTAAATTTCTGCAGGCACTCAATACACTCAACAATCGTACAAAGTCAGCGACTCTTTCCCCTTTAAGTGGATAAACAAGAAGTGGAGGGAGGGATTTCATGTGACTTCAATGGCTACTGCTGGGAGCCGATGGGGTGTTGTTATGTCTCGCAATGCAGGCTTTAGTGATCAGGTTTAATTTCATTTCTCATCTAATTTTTTATTTCCGCAAAACACGTCCTCTAAATGCTCTGATGCAAATGGCGAATATGAGTCCATTTCATGAATATTAATCTCACTTTTGAAGCTGTTCTGTGGGCTCTCTTATGGTTGTTTTCTGACACAAATATTTGAAAGCTGAATTTGTTTCTTTTTGGCCAACGAGACCTTAAATACTTTGTTTGACATGAGAGTAACAACTTTTAGCTTTGACCTATCTAGAACTCTTGCAGTTCTGTATTATTCAAAGTTGGACTTACCAAACCAGCACAAACACTTTTTTTATTCTTCTAAGTCAAGAGTTTTAATTTTTCCTTCCGTGTTCATTTTTCCCATCGGTTGTCTTCATTGGTGGTTTGATGATCTAGAAAATTATATTTAGAGAGCTGCTATTGGCACCCCAATATTTACTTATTACACACCAATTTCTTAAATTATTTCTCACATCCCACTTAAATATTAAAACACACCATTCAGACCTAAAAATGATATGGCTCAAATTATTATCTCAACATTACAAAACATTGTAACACGAAATTTTTGTAGTTTACAATTATGATTATTAGGCTCATTATAAAATCTTAAACCCAAAAAATAGAAATCTGCAACAAAAAAAAAAAAAGAGAACTTCAAATGACACCCCAACTGCTACTTATTCTCAACTATTTACTTATTGTCTCTTAACCTGTCACTGACTTGTGCAGGTTGTTGAGCTCGATTTTCTGTATCCAAGCGAGGGAATCCACAGACGATGGGATGGTGGTTACCGTATAACATCTACTGCTGCTACTTGGGATCAAGCTGCTCTTATCTTGAGCGTGCCCAAGCGTAAACCTGGTGATGAAACTCAGGAGACCTTACGGACGTCAGCATTTCCAAGTACTCATGTTAAGGTGACTGAAATTTGCTAAAGCCCCCCTCAAACTTGTGAAATTGCATTTCAAATAGAAAATTTATTTTTTATTTTTTATTGACATAAAATATAAAAATAGCAACAAAAAAAGAAAAAAAGAAAAAAAGAAAAAGAAAACTGACAGAGCACTATTCCATGTATTTCACAACCATATATTGGGATAATCAAGGTATTTGATGGCACGTGCAGGAGAAATGGGCGAAGAATCTCTATCTCGCTTCGGTATGCTATGGGCGTACTGTGTCTTGATCTTTGAAACCTGAGGTCACACCACCAGCCAGTCAGACTGGTACTGTTATCGTGTATCTATAAGGGGTCTCTCTCTATGATCTAAAAGAAACAAGAGGCAGGAAGGACTATTTTCCTTTTTTAACCTTTTTTTATATCTCATGTTAATTGTATATCTTTGCTGGAAAAGTTGGTGCCCTGGAGCATATAATTGGAGTGGATGAGAAATGTTCCATAAAATTATGTTATATAAGTATATACTACTTACCATAAAAAAAAACAAAAATCAAACTCCAAAGGATCTACAAGAATGCTTCACAGAATAATAATACCAGTCATGGTGATGGCCCTTTGGATTCCTGATTCAGAGGCAGCAAATACCCAATTCTTCATGTTTGGGTTTCTCAGGTTTCATTATCTTTTGCAGGTCTGCAGTGTCTCTTGTTACTGAGACAAAGACGACTTGAGCAGTGAGTCATCTTGATCTCTCCATTATTCCTTTAGGTGATGGTTATGATCTTTAAAATTTGTCTCTGGTGTTGGATGAGATGGTCAAGGTCAATGTTTGACCGTCTAATTTACCCAAATTATATATTTACTTAATTTTTTTTTTGTTGATAATTTTACGTAAATCCATTTACAAAGCCCTAATTCCAGATCCCTTTTCTTTATGCTCATAATCATTATTTGATTAGAGTTGGTTTTAAAAGAAACTAAATCAGAATCAATTTATTTTGTTATTTCTTTCTAATATTATATATGATCTAAAAGGGTAATCTCTAAATTCTTCACGTATGTATGAATAAACTATGTAATTGAGATAGTTTAAAATGGGACATCTCTGGTAGAAATTCATGAACTTGTAAAGAAATGGAGAGAGAAGAAGAGAAATTAACTCAAAATCCGTGAATGTGATTTAAAGGAGCTGTTAGCGATCAAACAAAATTTTCCTATTTTTTAACTAAACAAAGATTATTACTATCCATTTCCAAGCTTCGAAATTCATATAACGGAAGAATAGTGTAAAAAATGCATCACAAAATCTGAGCTCAATGTCACTGTTGGCAACATAAAGCACTGAGAGACTCTAATTTGTAGCCTTTTAATTCATTTCTCCTATTAAAAAAAAAAACCTAACCTTGTGTTTGGATTGAGAGAAAAGAAAAGAGAGAGAAAAAATGGGTGGGTTTCTCTCGATATCCCTTGTTTGGATTGTTAAGTAAGGAGAGAAGAGAAAAACAGGTTAATTTTTCTTCTCCAAATCGGTGAAAAGAAATATTCATAACTAATAAGAGCATTAAAAATTACTACTATTACCATTTTTCTCTTCAAACTTAAATTTTTTTTCTCTTAAACAAAACAAGATGGAAAGAAATTAAATTTCTTCTCTCCTTGTTTTCTTTTGTTAAATGAGTTTCTTCTCTCTCTATTTTTCTCAATTAAAACAGAGAATAAATTTAAAGCTATGAATAATGATTTAGAGGAGTTGTCAGAGATTTAGAGACCAATTGGAGATGTTGTCAAATTTTTACTAAGTAAAGATTATTATTATCCATTATTGAGGATCGAGAATAAAGTGAGTTTCTCTCCATTTCTTTTGTTTGGATTGTTAAGTGGGGAAGGAAAAAAAAAAAAAAAGATGAACCAAGTTTTTCTCTCTAAATTGACAACAAATTAGGAGAAAAGAAAGGTTCATGAGTGATATACCATTTAAAATTACATCTATGGTTTTACAACTCGGTTTCATGTCTCATCTCGTCCATGTTAGATATTGAGTAGTCTCAGATGAATTTTCTAATACGCTTGTGACGTTTCGTTCAAAAAATTGAAAAAAGAACGGGTTTTTATATCTCATTCGAAAAATTGACTTGTTCGTCCGTCTCGTCCATGCTCAAGAGTACATTTCGGTCTCGGTCGAGTTTTGTAACCATGATTACAACTCTACCCTTTTTTTCTATCTCCAAACTTAAGTTTTTCTATTGATTAGAGGGAAAACAAAAAAAAAAAAGAAAGAGAAATGAAAAGAAACTCATTTTTTTTTTCTTTTCTCTAAATCCAAACACTCCTTAAATAAAAACCTAATAAGAAATCTAATTTTCTTTAAATAAAAAAATAACAGATATTAAGGATTGAAAGTGAGAGGGGAAAAAAAAAAGCCTCAGAAAGAAATATAAATCACATCAAAGAATCTTTGAGAGATCTCAGATGGTACGGACAATTTCTAACATCACTAGCCAGCCGTGTTGAGTTGTTTCTTCAAGATCCAAATCAACTTAGAGATCATCGTAGAGAAAAGTTGAAATGGTTCTAATGAACCTACATCTACATGAACCAATCAGAATCAGAGATTATTTATAAACGAAAATATGGAGGTTGGTAGGGTTTTGGGAAGAGAGAGAGATAGGGCGTGAGGTTAGACTTATGGATGGATTTATATAATGATTTGACTGGTCCTTGAAAACCCTAATTTTCATTAGTTTTAAGATCAAATTACTGAAATACCCTTTTGTTTTAAATATATATTTTTTAGAATAATGATTTTCTGACTCCCCCTCAGACATACTCCCTCGTAGTCTTCTGACGTGGCCTGTACTAGAACCATAGATTTTTCTCAGGATACATAATTGTATATATCTTTGGGGATTTGCAATTTTATATCTCGAAGAAAAAATCTACGATTCTTACACATGCCACATCAAGAGGGGGAGGGCGAGGGGGGAGTCAAAAAATCAGAAATTTTTATTTATTTATTTATTTTTTACTTTAAAATTAAAATGCCTAGCTAATATTTTAGAACTGTGCTAGAGTGACCTCAAGTTCGACCTCATACCGCACTTCTTGACATGAAAGTGGATAGAAACCATAAATACTTTTCACTTGTATCTCGAGGAAAGGCATTTACGTGTTCTCATACACGTTCACATCAGAGTGTGAATGTGAGGTCTAATCTTCAGGTCATTTCAGCATTATTCAATATTTTAAGAGAGCTTCTAGTGCCGCACCAACTTTTACTAAGAGCCTATTAAGTTTATAGGATATGGGCGACCTATAGAACCAAACTGACCTTAGTTTGGTTTGGGTTGATTATGTTATATTGGCTTTTCAATTTAGTTCTGATTCTTATTTAGTGAAATCAACCAATGTTGGTTCACTGAACCAAATTGAATCTAGTTGCACTCCTTGCTAAAACCATGGGTCTTTCTAAGTTATGTTGTACATTTTATTATTTATCAAGAGAATTTTAAGAAATTAAAAAAATACTAGTTATTTTGTATTATTATAAATAAATTATTTTAAAAACAATAATGAATCTATTCAAAGATATTTTTGTAATTAAAAGAATATTTATTTTGGATTTAGATCAATACTCAACCCTCTCTGGAGATTTGAGAAAGAAAAAAAATCATTTTCAAGCATTTTGAAGACGTACGTAGAAAATTAGGAGTTTTTCAAAAAAAAAAAAATTTACTTTGTTTTTAGATGAAAATCAATCAAAGATGATTCTTTTGGTTTGAAGTCATCTTAAAAAGTTGTTATATAAGTTTTTAATTGATCTTTTCACGTATTTTAGTCAAAATATCTCACCAAAATAAAAAAAAAAAGGTGGGTTTTACAGTGTCAAGTTCGACAATTTTAAAAATTGTGAGGTCAACAATAAAAAGCAGCGACCTCAACAATAAATAAAAGTGGCGAGCTTGACAATAACGAGGGACCATTAAAAAGAAAAAAAAAAAAACTTTACTAAATAGACTATCAAACTACCGCCCAGAATTCAAGGACTACTAAGACTAATAATAATAAAAACTCACTAAAAGACTAAAAAAAAGATTACCTTAAAAAATAATTGTCACCATTCTACCATTATAATAGTAAAGATATTGTTATGCAAGGGCATTTTCGTAATTTAAAAATTAATCGATGTGGATTTGTGTAAAAAAATAAAATTATTTAGATGGATTTTCAAGAAATATTACCCATAAATAAATAAAGCCAACAAACACGCTAAATAAATATGATTTATCAAACTATATAGACAATTAAATTCCTTTCATCGGCTAGACCAACATTATCACGACCATCGACCAAGCCTTAAACCAAAAACGAACATGAGAAGCCAAACACCCTTTCGGTTTCTGCGAAAAGTAATCTTTTTGCCTTTGAGAAGCTCAATTAAATCAATGTTCCGACTCATCCATAAACTAGAAATACCATTGCATTGCTCTTCCATTGTATCGATAGTTCGAGTGAGGTCAACGTCAAGGCTGACTGTCAGGTAGCCTACTAAGAACAGAGTGCTCTGGCTTATGATCACACTCGAAATCAAGATGAACAAATGCCCGTTCAACTTCTGGGAGTTCTTCGATTTTTATTTGTAAAGATTCACCTATTGCATGAGCTTCCTTCAATGGTAAATCTTCTGGTAGTTCAATGTCAACCTGTTTTGCTAAATTAAATTAGTTAAAACAGATTTCAAAAAAAAAAAAATGTAAGAATTAAATAAAGAAACAGGATCTAGAACGGTGTCCTGTTCCTATAGAATAGAAACGGTGTCTACGCTGCACGTTTTGGTTGGACTTTAAAACACATCGGGCTCCTAAACAAGCTGTTTACTTCATAGCACGTAGCCCAATGTGTTTAATCTCCAAACAAAATGTGCCACGTAGGCACAGTGTCTTGCTACAGGAACGTGGTACCGTTCTGGATAGTGGCTCTTCCTTCAGTACATTGAGGTGGAAAGACAATGGTGGCATTTGTCATTCTTCATAGTATACGAATATACAAAGCTTTTCTAATTGACTAACCTCTACGAAATAAAGAACGCCAAAGGTGTAGGCTCGGACGGTGTCAACACGCTTGATTTGAGGATGGTACCTTATGACAAGGTAGGTCAATTTCTGCAAGACTTCAGGAGGAGCTGATTGTCCCACCAGTGAAACTACATTAAAAAACACCAATGTAACTGTTAACCAACCAACTACTCCAAAGACCGATTTGTTGGAGGGGGAAAACTCTGAATATAAGAGGGTCACAGGGCTTAACTTGGGTATGACACACCCGATAGTGAAGGAAAATATACACTAACACTCCCCCCTCACCCATAAGGGTGGAAAGAATTGAATCCGTGACATATACGAACTTAGTGCTCTGATACCATGTTAACCATCCAACAACTCCAAAAGACCGATCTGTTGGAGAGGGGGAGAACTATGAATGTAAGAGGCTCACGTGGCTTAATTGGGGTATGACACACCTGAGAGTGATGGAAAATATACACTCAAAACTCCCCTCCACCCATGAGGGTGGAAAAAATTGAATCCGTGACCTACACGAACCTAGCACTCTGATAGTATGTTAACCAACCAACAACTCCAAAAGACCAATCTGTTGGAGAGGGGCAGAACTATGAATATACTGTGACTTAATATGACAAACCCGAGAGTGGATAAAAAATATACTCAACACTCCCCCCTCACCCGTAAGGGTGGGAAGAATTGAATCCGTGACCTAGACAAACCTAGCACTTTGGTATCATGTTAACCAACCAATAACTCCAAAAGACTGATCTGTTGGAGAGGGGGAGAACTATGAATATACTAGGGTCACGGGGATTAATTGGGGTATGACATACCCGAGAGTGGAGGAAAATATACACTCAACAGTAACCATGGAGTAGAACCTTTGAAATGAAGAGGTAAGACCAAGACAAAGTACATGTATGTATGATACTACGAGGGACAAAGAGATGGGATCATAATTGAGATTGACAAACATTAAATATCCCAAGACCATTTACTTTATTTAGGTCCACTTTTCCATGAAGAGGGAGATACTGAAGTGGAGATCAAAATTATAATTCATACAAGTATCTACCCTTTCCGGAGCAAAACGTTGAACAATTAACTCACAAATGACATAGGATAAATACACCAACAAATACTTTGCAAAGTGAAAACATGTAGGAGCCTTTTCGGAAATAGTAGAGAGAAAATGACTACCTTATAAAATTTACTCATGCAATGTCATGGATAACATAAATAATACCTGAAATGTCACCAAGAAGAAGTAATAACTCATGACACAATAAAATGATGACACAAAAATAAAAAATCCAACGCTGCAATATCAAAATTTAGAATCAATTGATAAAAAAATTCGAAACATAAAAGAAATTACTCATTTCTATTTCGAAATTAATAACTTATAAATCAAGATTCTAATTTCCTTTCAGTTTCAAACTTTCAACCATAAAGAACGAACATTTGAAACCCAAAAAAAAAAAAAAAAATCAAGGAAAACAAGTTGAATGTTCTAGCAGGATAAGTTGGTTAAAGTCTGTTAGTGTTGATACCACGACTTGTGTTCAAAACCCGCCTTCACCCACTATTTACTAACCACTTCCCCACTTGTTTATAAAAAAAATGAAAAAAAAAGAGAGCTGCTATTGGCACCCCAACTTTGACTTATTACAACCCGATTACAAATAAAGAAAATAAATGAATGGTTGAGAATAAGAAAAAGTTGGGGTGCCAATAGAAGCTCACTTTTTTTTTTGTTTGGGTGCTAGATTTCTATTTTTTGGGTTTAGGATTTTATATGAGCCTAATCATAATTGTAACCAACTACTGAAATTGTTTGAATGAGTGTTATAATGTTTTGTAATGTTGAGAGTATATTTGAGCCAAATTCTTTTGTAATGTTTGAAGAGTATGTTTTGATCTTTAATTGAGGTGTGATAAATAATTTAAGAAATAGGGGTGTAATAAGTAAATGTTGGGGTGCCAATAGCAGGTCTCAACTGAATGAGAAGTTGTTCAGGAAAGGACTGATGAATCGGATGCACTCGCCTAGTGAGAAAGGCCCTGCCCTGCCAAGTTAAAAAATAGAAGAAGAAGAGAACAAAACGTCATATTTTGTAACTCTCTAGGAGTCATGTTTAACCTTTAATACTATTAATAAATTCTACAACAGTACTTCCTCCGACTCAGAAAGTAATAACGAAAATGGCTGAGCCACCATTGGAACCAATGAAGCAAACAATTAACCCATCATATCATCCGAAGAAACGAAAAATACCAAAAAGTTCGAATTCATGGCTAGTAACATTGATTCAATTGGCATAATAGACATAATAGGAATATTTCTTCAATTAAAGGGGATTCCCCGAAAATCTGAATTAGAGATGGAAAAAAAAAAGAAAGAAAGAAAAGAAAAGGAACACAAGTTACCTGCATTTTCCCAGACAGTCCCAGACCAATTAGAAATCGTATAGACAGCAAGGACAATGGCGCCGACCGGATCAATCCACCAATAGAATTTATCGCCAAGCACAGCAGCAACTAATCCTACTACGTTTGTTACTACATCAAAATAGTGGTCCTAGACAACAACATTGGACACGATAGTTAACTTTCTGGGATACCTTGAAATATGATGAAGTAACAAAAGAAAGCCTAGGGCTTAGACCCATAGCTCAGTTGGTTTGACACATTGAAACGCAACTTTGAGGTCATTGGTTTAAGTCCATCTTACGCATTTTTAAAGAAAGCCCTAAAGTAACATGTGGCTAAGATACCTTTGCGTAGGCACGGACAATATCATTTTTTGAACTTCTGCAGTAGAACCAAAGGGCAAGTTTTACAACAGTAGCAGATATCATAATCACGTACAACCACACCAATTGATCCAAGGCCATCTTAGCAGAAGGTTCATCTTTGATCAATTGTTCTCCCGCTTGGATCAATACTTGAAAGCCTGTAAACAAGAGTGGTAGACCACTATGTCATTTTAAGGAATTTCTGCTATTTAATTAAGGTCTAACACAACGATCATGATCTAAAATGAAGAAAAAAAAAGAGCAAAGAAAACTTTTGGGTTCTTTTAAATTTTTAAGAAGTTTATGTTGCACTCAGCCCAGTAAGTTTGTTACAATGTCTTGATATCAAGAATTGGACTTTTGCTAGTAAAGAAGATAACTACCAACAAAATTTACTCAGATAGCATAAAAGGTTTTGCCATTCTGTTCCAATTTATAGTGATGGAGTGTTTGGGGTCCATGTTCGACAGAGCGTAAAGTCCAACATGTCCAGCACATGTTGTCCACAGACCCTTAAGTGGGACACTTGTAAACATTTATTCCTTCATTATTGAGATATTGATTATAGGGATAAAGCATCGATGATGATTATTGAGATATGATTGGTAGTTATCATAGACAATAAGTTTTACCCTTTCAGTGAGAATTTTATCTGTAGCATATAAAATTTAAAATATTATCTTGTCTACCATTATATGATGCTTATTATTAAGATATCCCGTCACATAATCCTTTATTATCCTTAATATATATAAGAATACCACTATGTGAGTCATAGTCACTTAGATGAATATGGTGATAAGTTTAAATCAAATTCTTGCCCCTTTATCAAACACAAATCAAATATGATGGACAAAATATATGTTGGTTTTATTTGTACCTCTTCATTCTCAAAACATGAGCTTGTTCTTAGCTAAACCTATATTTTTCTCTTCTTTGGATTAGCTTTAAAATGAAGCATTTCTATATTTCTTATCAAGGACTATGGAACAAATTTCCAATATGAAAACATGAATTAATAGAAGACACGACTTTGGATAGAATTTTGGAAGGTAGGATTTGTTCATCTGACCCCAAATTTGTGGAACGATGTTGATGATCGATATACCGTAAATTTTGAGGAGATATAAATGTAGGTCATAATTTTTAAAATGGCATAATTCTAACATTAAAATTTTCTTATCTTCCTCAGAAATATTCAAGCATAATTCCATTGAACCCAAAAATTGGAGCATAGTCTCCACTTCTAGACCGATAAACCAATTTGCTAGAAATTAAAAGAGGGTTATGGAGCAAATACATACCAAGAGTAGCCATGACTGCAGCAAAAATGATGATGCCTACTGGTTGCACCCTCAACTTTCCAATAGGATATTTGTAGATATTTACATTTTTCATAGACAAGTGTGTGAACCATAGGATGCCACCAGCCATGAGATCTAGCAAAGAATCTAGTGTTGAAGCAGCAATAGCTAACGATCCACTCCTTACAGTAGCAAAGATCTGCACACCATAATACATAATGTTAGTTCAATGGTGTAAGTACATAAAATAGATCAGATGCACTTAAATTATAACGAGACATAAAAAACGAAAATTAATTAAATTACCTTAAATGCCAATAATAAAACATTTGCATAATTGGAGATCCTCATTGCTCGTTCATGTTGGGCTTGTTCTTGATTGTCATGTTCCTCATCAACACCATTGGCTGCTTGTAGAGAGTCAACTTCCTCAAAGGATTTCAGTGTGGCAAATTGTCTTTCATAGTATTCTTTCTCACCTAAAAAAGAACATAAATGTTTGAAGGAGAAAGGATGAAATTTTGAGAGAAAGGTGCCAACTAGTTTTTAATAGGACTAAATTTACATGCATTATCCTTGGCAACTTATAAAACTTAGTCGTAATCTAATAAATTTCAGTGCGATCTAATTTTAGCTACTTAGCAATTATCTGCATCCACTCTCTATCAAAGCAACAAAAGATCGTCAAAATACTTTTTCCTTAAAGTTTGGAGGTAATGCTAGAAATTTTTGACTCACATTCCATTGATAGAAGAGAGCAAACCCATTTTACATCGGTGCAAATGACGACACTATCAGGATTTTTTGCCTTGTCAACATGTCCCAACACAGATTCGAACATGTACTTTAATATAATCCTTTAATTTATTTCTATTTTTTTTGAAAATTTTCTTTTATAGAAGGGTTCATGCTTTCATACTCCAAACACTACTTTATTAGTTGTACAGTTGTATTATGTAAAACCCTAGTTAGGTTTTCCTAGCACATATATTTCTCTTTTCGGTGGAAGGGTGTAATCTGTAACTGAGACTTTTCTCTTCATAGTGAAATCGGTGGACATACCTCAATCTTGAGGAAACCACGTAAAATCTGTGTTTTTTGTGTGTGATTGCATCTTGATTGTTTTCTTTCTTTATTGTTCTTATATCAAATTCTCTACAAATCTCCTACAAAAGCCTTTTTTGTAACATGAGAAAGATTTGGGACTCAGAAGTAGGGTTTAGAAACTCTATCACACCGTAAAGAGTAAGGGAGTTGGTGACTGAATTGCAATCTCTCCAAACATGAACAACCCCCATGAAATGTTGGAAAAAGGTATCCTGTATTTTTCGAAACATTGATTCTATCGACTAAGGGAGACTTGCTCCTTTTAAACCATTTGTTGCATCAAATCGAGCTCAATAATCACCTAAAGAGCAGATAAATCCATCAACTTGATACATTCCATTAGATGAAAATGTTTGATGGTCTTTTAAAAAACTTTAAATACAAATATAACTAAAATATTACATTATAATCAGGTGTTTAGAAGTGTTTGGAGTTTTGGGCCTTCTCAAAGATGCCATGTTAGACACCTCATAGTCATGGAAACGTTCTGTTTTGTTCAAGAAACAAAACAGAACAAAAGTTATGGAAGGAATGATAAATCATCCTAACTAAAATAGAATAAAAACATTTAAGTTCAAGATTGTAAATACTATGGAAGGTCTTGCATTGAAAAAACTAAAATTGGGATCTTCGAAAACATCAAATACTAAGCCATCGACTACTAAGCACAAAACCACAACATAAGTTGACAAATGAGATCAATGGCACTAAAAACATTCACATCTTACATCTCTGTTTTCAAAAGCAGGATTTGTAGTTTTTCCAATAAACATGTTGGGAAAACACAATCAATTTTGACAAATGAGAGTACATCCATTCTTCAGTTTGATCACTCACCCAAGAATGACAACAAGGATGATTACCTTAACTATTGAAAAATGAAAAATGCAAGCTTAGAGAGATGGTTATAGTGGTGGTTACATAGGGGCAGAGAGCGCATATAATCTAATAGACAATCAGAGAACATTACCAACTTACTATTGTCTACAAATTAGTAGATGGATGGTAAAATTACAACCAAAAAACAAAAACAAAAAAATTGGTAGCTCATATGCAAGAACTAGACTAATAAGTTCATGCAAAACTTCCTATGAGTGGCACTATAATGAGAACACGAGAATTGTTGTTCACCCATGATATTCCAGCAGAATGCCTCAATTTCAATCTCTTAAACTGTAAACAAACAATTTTTAATTTCTTAAAAAAAAAAAATTTCACTCATTAGGACCACTATGAGCAAAAAGTTCTATGACCTCTATAATTGTATAGTGACCTTCTCTAAGCTCTGAAATTACTGCAAAAAGCATCGAACATCATCTTCATCTATGCCTTATCCAAAGGTGCCAACTTGCCTTGTTGGTTAAAGTATGTGCGTGTTGATACCAAGTAGGGGAAGATTTACAATGGGAGCCATTGCCCCCACAAGAATTTCAGAAACTTTGAAGGATCTATTTAAAAATTGAAATGTTTTAGGATCTTTAAAGACTTTGCCTCCATAAGATTTTTTAAACTTTGAAGAAGTTATTCATAAATTAAAATTTCTTAAGATCTTTAAAGGACTTTGCCCCCACAGAATTTTGTAAACAAGGAATTTTCCCCCTCACAGTGTTTTTAGATTTAGAATGAGTTAATAATAGTAATTTAGAATTTTGCCCCCACGAAGACAAAATCCTGGCTCCGCCCCTAATACAAAGACTTGGGTTCAAAACCCGCATCCAACTACAAATTACTAACCATTAACTCGCTTGCATATAAAATAAAATAAAATAAAAAAATAAAAAATCTACTCCTTATTCCAAATAGAGTCGTGATAATCTGACGCCCCCCCTCTGACACATGCCCCCATCACAAAAACATAGATCATTTTCCTTGGAATACACAATAAAAAGATTTATCGTTCTACATATTCCAAGGCAAATAATCTACAGTTCAGTGATGGGGGCATATGTCTGAGAGGGGTGTCAGAAAATCATTATTCTTCCAAATATGGTGATGAACAACATGAAGTCTATTAACGTCATTTCAACTCTATACTATCTTCAGTCCAAAAAGTACTTATCTTTATATATTTTCTTATTATCTCCATCTTCATTTTTAGCCTTCCTCCTACCTTTTATAACCTTCAATAGTGCTCATTTAAGCCTTTATATTCAAAGTCTTATTGATCTTTGTTATACATGCCCAAATCATCTTAATCAATTTTTTCTTTATTGTCAAATTCGTTATTGTACATGCCCATATCATCTTAATCGATTTTCTTAAATTCCCTTGAATTTATTTCACATAAAGAAATATATCAGAATCCCAAAATTTAATATATATATATATATATATATATATATATATATATATATATATATATATATAATATATATAATATATATATATATATATATATATAGATTTTTTTTTAAACCAATTCTAACAATAAAAAAAATAAAAAAAAATAAAAGAGAGGCCAAAATGAAGATTTGATTCTTTATGATTGGGAGGGTAATTAGATAAGTTTTAATAGTAGCAAAAATCATTAAAAGGTTAGTGAGATTACCTTCACTTAAGTCTCTGGTTTTAGAGAGAGAAATATAAAAAGGGTTCTCCGAATCGATTCCAGACTTGACTTTGGAGGGCAATTTGGAGATAAAATCGCCCATAAGACTATTAACCGAGTTACGACGAGTCACAGACCGCTTCTTCTCAGTGGGTTTTCCCCCTATTCCCGCCATTAACAATGGCGTCTTCACCTCCTCTTGATCCATCTCTCTCTCTCTTTCTCTGTTTGTAGAAGAGAAGATTACAACCCAGAGTTCTCAATCTATGTAGGATCCAGAACAACGGTTTCTCTCTCTGGTATATATATATATAGTTTAAAACACATACGGCTACTAACAAAGCCGTTTTCGGTTTGGCACGAAGCCAGATGTATTTGTTAGCCAATAAAAACTTGCCGTGTAGACTTCATATGTTGTTTATGGTAACCAGGACTACACCGTTTTGTGTCTGTATCTTTGACTCTACAAATATCCATACGAAAATATCCATGAAAGTAAGCTATCCTGACTAACTTAGTAAGATTTAAAATTTTACTAAGGGTTGTTAAGCTCAAATTTGGCAAATCCGACATAAAAAAAAAAAGTAAGTCATCCTGACTAACTTAGTAAGATTTGAAATCTTACTCAGAGTTGTTGAGCTCAAATAGATTATCAAATTGGCAAATCCAACACCATACCTACTCTAGATTTCATGGAAAAAGTCGGATAAAAAGATAATTTCTTTTGGACTTGATCCGAGGTTTTTAAAATGGATGGCAATGAACTCCCATCGAACTCTTAAGTTTAGAATTAAAATTAGAAGATGAAATATAATCTTTTTTAAGTTTATTTTTATCATTTTGTTTTAAGTTGATAAAATTCTGTTCTCTGATCATGTTTTTAAATGCCACAAGGTGAGCTTAACACCCTATGTAAGATTTGAAATCTTATTAAGTTAGTAAGCCTAGTCTTACCCTTATGCATGAATAATGACAGCTAACCCTGTGCATGAATAATGACAGCTATGAAAAAAAGAAAAAAAAAATACTAAAACATACTTGACTGACGTGGCATGTGCACAGTCATAGACTTTTTTCCTCAAGATACTCAAGAAAAAGTCCATGGTTTTAGACTCTTTCCACGACTCAAAGAAAAATAAATAAATAAATAAATCAACATCATTGACTATTTCTATGTAATTTTTTTTTTTAATTATCAATTATTTGAAATTATTGGAATTTTTGTTTTTTTCCATCTTGGGTTATAGATTTAAACATGTACGAAGTTACTTGATTTTGATTGATGGTATTTTGGGAATTATAATTATTTTTTGTTATCGAATTGATTTATTATTTGACAAAGACATCTTTACTAGGGGTGCAACTTGGTTTATTATCCGACAAAGACATATTTACTAGGGGTGCAACTTGGTTCGGGTTAGGTCAGTCTCAAGTCAAATCGAAATCAAATCAACCTAGATCGATTCTACTAAACAAGAATCAAAATCGAACTAAATTCAGGGGCGGCACCAAGATTTTATCCATTTGGGGGCAACCAAGAGTAGATTAAATATTGTGAGGGACAATTAAGAGTGAAAAAAAAAATAGTTGTGAGAGCAACTAAAAGTGGGAAAAAAATAAAAATTGTGGGGACAATAGTGATTGATTTGTTTATCTGTCACTAAAATCTATCGCAATAGTTCACTAATTCAGACTTTGAAAATTCTTGTGGGGACAAATGCCCCCATTGTAAATCCACCACTCATTGAATTGTCAATAAAATAAAATCAAACTAAATGGTTTGGTTTAGTTCTATGGGTTGCCAATTCCTATAAACCTACTTGAAGTATCTCATATTTTAAAATAAATAATAAATATGAAATAATTTATATTAACCAACAATTGAACCAAATTGATCGATTCTACATTGTCTTAACCCAGAACTGAACCGCAAATTATTCCAAACCGAACCAAACCAGGCCAATGCTATTGATTTGGTTCAGTTCATTTGAATCGAACCAAGGTCCATCCCTAATCTTTATCCTAATATATATATATATATATTTTTAATTTTATCCAAAGGTTAAAATCTCAATTTTATCTAATATTTCGATAAAGAGAAAATTTTGGACATCTTAATCAAGATATTGCAAGACTAATCGAAACATTCAATGTTATGTTCGGTATTGATCGCAATTGAAATGTTTCCATCGAGATATTTAGAAACCACACGAAACTTTTAATGACATGACGTGATTTCCTAGAAAAAATCAATGAGAAATTATTTTTTGAAAAATTATCTAGTTTATGTGTTTGATTGAGCACTTTCAAGGAAAATCCATTTTTCTTAGAAATATAATTTTCCCACCTTGGAGGGGATATATTTTCATAACATAGATTTTTCTTTCCTTTCTCGAGGGAAAACATTCAACCACACAACCTCTTAGGAAATTGATTTCCTCCTCATTAAGGAAAATCCTAATATTATTAGAGAACTATTTCACACCAACTTTTGCTAACACCACCCCAAGACAGGTGTTAAAGTGATTTACATAAGAATTGGGGTGGCATTAAAAAAAGTTGGTGTGGCAATAGAATATCTCTATTATTGTCCTGATATAGTTGTCACTACCCAAAACTAGAAAACAAATCTCTTTTGGCATTTACCTTGGTGTAATTCAACATGCCAAACATTTTTTTTAGAACATTTAGTTTCTCAATAATTTTCCCCAAAACTTGATATTTTAAAGAAAATATTTTCTCTACAAAAAATTCTATGTATGGTCCCTCTAATTGTATTATGAGTATCTTTAAGGTCTAAAATATTGAAAAAACATCGAAGATCGTCATCTAAACCCCCTAAGGGGGTTGGGGGTAACATTTCGTAGGAAGGGTCATAGGGAAAGGAGAACCCGTCCCTCCGACCCCACCCCTAACTGATCCGCTATTCCTTGTCAAGGAATAAAGTAAAAGGTGGACCTTACCCCTCTATTAGCTACACGAGCTATAAGGCCCTCATATGATCATATCCCACCTATAGTGATCAACAAAACGATCAATTTTATTTTATTATTAAATTTTATATTTAACGATTACTTCCATCTTCATCATCTCCGATCGTATTTTTAGAATCCTCAAAAGTACTTATGATTGGAATCATTATCATGGTTTTAAATCTCATCTGAAATCGAGACGACTCATCTGATACGTCTCGGTATCGTTCACCAACGAGACAGATAGACAAGTCAGACGTATTGGACAAGATTTAAAATCATAAATGAGACGAGACGTCTAATCGAGTTTTAAAACAACCGTGATCATTATTGATCTTGATTATATACACACAAATCATCTTAATTGACTTTCTCTTACTTTTTTATTTTTTATTTTACGAAAGTAATCTTAAATTCCATAATTTCAATTTCAAATAGAGATTTTAATTTTTTTTAATAATAATAATAATAATAAAATAAGGCAAAAAGAGAAAGAAAAAAAGCATTAAAAGATTGGTGAGATTACCTTCATTCAAGTTTGTGGTTTTAGAGAGAGAAATATGAAAAGGGTTCTCTGAGTCGACTCCAGACTTGACTTTGAGTGGCAATTTGGAGATAAAATCTCTTAAAAGACTATTCACTGAGTTATGACCACTCACTGACCGATTCAACTCGTTGTGTTTGTTTCCTTCTTCCACCTCTAACAATGGCGTCGTCACCTCCATCTGATACTCTCTCTCTCTCTCTCTCTCTCTCTCTCTCTACAAATCCTATAGTGTTTGAATCTGTTTGATTGTTTTTTTTTAGAGAGAGAGGATAAGACAACAACACAAAGATGAAAGCTCGACAGCTAAGTTAATAAGATGAGGACAGCTAACAAACTACTCAAAACAGTCAAACTGTTTAGTGAGGGAAGAAAAAAAAATTAAGATACAGACATTTACATCAAAAATTTGATGTAAATGTCTAACAATGTGTGGTATATGATCAATCTTAGGTCCCATCAACTTTATTACAATGGTCTCCTCTTGTACCAAAAAAATTAAATAAAAAATCAACATCAATGACTTGTTCTAGATGTTGATTTAAGTATTCTTTTTCATCAATGATTCCTAATTATTTGAAGAGAAAATTACTTAAAAAGGGTTAAATATATTAATATTTAAAAAAATCTATTTATTTTCAAAAATAATAAAAAATGAATTAAGTCTGTAGACAATCCAATATTTTATTAACTTGTTGGACTGTCTAGGTTTGGAAAGATTAAAACGTTGGACAATCCAACGAGTTACTAAAACAATTGTCCAACGACTTAATTCATTTTTGGTAATTTTTTTAAAAATAGATTTTTTTTTTTAAATATTAAAATATTTAACACTCTTTTAATAATTTTCCCTTATTAGAATTTTTTTTATTTTATTAATATTATTATTTTGGGTTTCAGTATTTAACAACTAAGGTACTTGATTTTGATACATGGTATTGTAGAAACTGTTTTTTATTTTTTATTTTTATCAGTGTTTGATAAAGACATCTTTAACCTAATGCAACTCATTTTTTATGATCAAAGGTTTGGTTTAATCATTTCAACCAAACCAAGTTGGACGAATATAGGTGGATCAGCTTATTATTATTATTATTATTTTATGACGGGGTGTCCAAACTTACGTTTGACTAGGGGGACCGAAAGAGCCAGGGCCAGAGCCAAGGCAGATGGGTCCCTCCCCTGGGCACGTGCAACACCTACACATCACACACACCAGGTAAGTGAGAGTGTGCCCTTGTAGGTGGTCTTGAGGAAATACTTGGTATCGAACTCACAACCTACCTACTCTCACCGCACTATTACTATTATTATAATTATGAGAATAGTATGATCGAATTGAATTAGATGGGATCCAATTCATTGAAATTCCTAATTTGTAGTACTTTAATTAGGGTTCATAAGTAGTCTTAATTTATATATGTTTTCTTCCAACTCAGAGTTAGTATTGGTAGGTAAGAGTAGATTCCAAATTTAGAACTGTTGAGGACACAAGCATGGGAAGGTGGGTTGTGGTTGACTCTCTTGTTGAAGCATGGCCCTTCATGTTTTTGGTCAATATTAGAGATATTCTGTGTTTTCAAATTGATAACATACCCCCCTTGACTTCTTATATCCATACAGATCGGTCTTTTTGCATAGTTGGTTGGTTAACTTGGTATCAGAACGCTAGGTTTGTATAGGTCACAGGTTCGATTCTTTTCACCCTTATGGGTGAGGGGGAGTGTTGAGTGTATATTTTCCTCCACTCATGGGTGTATCATACTCAAATTAAGCCCCGTGACCCTCTTATATTCATAGTTTTTTTCCTCTCCAACAGCTCTGTCTTTTGGAGTGTTGGTTGGCTAATATGTATTCTTTAAAAAAAAAAATGTAGTATATCGCTCATGAAAGAAGTAATGAAAACCATGTCATACCTGACAACTTATGCTTGATAGACATTGAGATTCAATCACCAGAAATGCTTCTATCCGTGCATCTGAATTATAAACCAAAGATTACAGCTACAAACAATCTTTACTTCATTTCGACTTAATATGAAAAAACACAAACTAGTAAAAAGATCAAAATGCGCGTAAACATGGTTGGACTTAATGTGTATAAAGTATGAACTACACACACACATTCTCCTTCCCCAAGATAAAAGAAACACACAAAAAATAACTGTAATGCAAAACCTTTTCATTGAAAAATAAAATAAAATGTTCAACCAATGAGTCCACAAGGATCATCCAATCAATTAGATGACCACCGTATCAACAATTTATAGTGCTTTTTTTATTTATTTATTTAAATTTTATGTTCTCCTTCCAATTTTTTTTTAAAATAAAACTAATCAGGAAACAATAACTTGAATATAACGGGAACTTTTACATGGAAAGAAAAAAAATTAGCGTTGGGAAATCTCATCTCAGAATAACCTTCAATTTGCTCTGCACCTCTTCTCTTACGTTCCACTGCACCACAAGCACATGTGTAAAGGGTTTATTATTTTTATCATCCAATAAAGCATTATGTAAAATTTGTTTCTCTTTTTCTTGTTTTTACCTGCAATTGATTTATTTCATCGTCTGTCAATGAACGCTCCATTGACCGATATGCAATTCTATAACAGTGACTGGTCATTCCTTTCTTGTTGGTGAAATTATCGATCAATTTCACCTGCAATAACCATGATTCATAATTTAGATAAACTCCAACTTAAGCCATTCAAATTCAGATCAAAGAAATTATGATATTCTTTGGGGTTCATTTCATAATGGACCTAACTACTTTAATTGACATGCACACCATACTAGGTTTGAAGACTTTTGAAAAGTATTTAGGGTGTTTGGTTATTATTGACAGTAACTTGGTCACACAACAAAGCGTTCTTCTTAAAGACAATTTTTCTCTGCACATGAGCTGTCTATTTCAAGATTTCAATAATTCCTACTTTCAGGCAGTTTTACATCTTACGTACAATTCATGTTACATGTTTCCACGTATTTGGGTATACTATACAATCTGATATAAAGCACCTATACCAGATTACTTCCTTTGTGCGGTAATATTTAAAACGTCAGAAACAGTTGAGATAACTATATCTAGAAAGTGAAAAATCTATAACACTAGAAGAAACTTTACCAACAAAAACATCTAAAGAGATACCTCCTCTGCAAGATCCCCAGCAATTCCTCTAACAACTTCACATAAATTATTCTCAGTGAATGATTCATTGATCCAGAAACTCATGTCCTTGTAACATGGGGGAAACTACAAAAGATAATAATAATCTCAATTCACAATGCATAATAGCCGCAAAAATTTAAATGTGAATCGTTTAACAATTAGATGTAGAGAGGTGCTATTGCACCCAAAATTTTACTTATTACGCCCCAATTAAAAATAAAGAAATAAGTAAATAGTTGAGAATAAGTAAAAGTCAGGGCACCAATTTCTCTCTTCTTTTTTTTATTTGTTGTTGCTAGATTTCAATTTTTGGGTTTAAGATTTTATATGAGCCTAATCATAAGTGTAAACAACTACAGAAATTGTTTGAATGAGTTTTATAATGTTTTGTGAGGTCGAGATAATAATTTGACCCAAACAGTTGTAATTTTTGAATGATGTGTTTTAATCTTTAATTGGGGTGTGATAAGTAATTTAAGAGGGTGCCAATAGCAGCTCTCTAGATGTATTAGTGTGGAATTGTTGATACCAAAGACCAGGGTTCAAAGCCTGTCTTCACCAACTAACAAATAATATACTTGCCTATCAAAAATTGAATAAACTAGCTTCAGTCACTCTTGAATATCTTAACCCCATCAAATAGCGATAATTCTGTGGTCACTCTAAGTAATGAAGTTTATAGTCGCCTTCACAAGAGGATACAACCCTTACAGAAAAGAATATGTTACAATTAGTTCCACGGACCAAGGACACATTCCATACCTTCGAAAATGGCTTGAACTTGACCCCAAGCTGACCTTCAGAAAACTATATGCAAGAAGTTAGAGACAAATCCTTTGGAAAATGATAAAAGTTCTTGAGGATTTCAATTATCTAAAGAATTTTTTTCAAGCATTAAATTGCATGGTAGAGTGCAAAAAAAGATAAATGGGTATTATTCCAACACCCCTAGTCGATCAAAAGTAATTAGGGCTTAAAACAGGTCGGGTTCGGGCCAGATATAAGTGTGTCCATATCCATATCTGGATCCGATTCCGACCGAATTAATTCATTCGGGTCGGATAATGTCAAACCGTTTAAGTGTGACTTGAAGTCAAGATATCTCCATTAGAGAGGCCTTGACCACTACACCCAACAGTTGTTAGTTGATGAAAGATGACTTAAAAAATATAAAACTACAACTTGCAAAGTAATATATCATTTGGATCTTGACGGATATAAGGATGGATATGTATCCGACCCGGATCCGGCTCAGGGCAAGGGACATCAACTCATATCCGAACCATATTTTAATTCGGATATACTTTATGAAACCAAACCCGCCAAATTTGGATTCAGATCACTCGGATTTCGGATAAAATCTGTACCATTTTTAATCCCTAAAAGTAATTAAAAGTATCCCCCACACTTTCACACTTTAGGAATACCTCCCATTGACCAGCTTAACAATTGTGGGCTCACATTGAAGTGTAATTTTGAAGTGTAATTTCTGTTAAGAGGAGCATTCTTAGAGTTTGAATTTTTTTTTTTTTTTTTTGGGGGGGGGACTTAATTACTCTTTTTTCATGGGAGTGTAGTAAAATTATCCTTAAAAAAATCTAGATATGCTTTATTGGTATCTAAAATTACTTGTGAGGTAAACCGCTCGTCGTTTGACCAAAAAAGCCGAATATCAGGTATCTCAAAAAGAACCATCGCAAGCCGCTCCAATCCAAGTCCAAAAGCCCATGCAACATTGTTCATTTTACCACTTCTCTTTAATATCTCCTGCTCTGTCACTCCACAACCCAAAACCTCCAACCATTTCTCCTGTAACAGAGTCCAGGCACAAATTAATAAGCTCTCAGTGGTGCTCCAAAATATTAATAAGTTGAATCTAAAATATTATTCATCACTTCATCTTGAGTGGTATCTCAAATTGTGTATTTGTCACATTTACATTAATATTTACAGCTAAGAAAAAAAAAATTCTATAATCAATTTCCTGTATATTTTCGAGTTACCATAAACCAGTCGCATCTGTTACTTACATAGAAAAAGAAAAAAGTTCAGCAACAGACCTGAAAATATATCTCGAGTTCAAAGGATGGATTGGTGAATGGAAAATAAGTATCAACCCAACGCATTTCTACAGCACCTGTAAATTTTACCAGAATTTAGTTGATGATACTTCAGAAACAATGTATCCTATGATGACTAATATAATTGTTAACCAACCAACTACTCCAAAAGACCAATCTGTTGGAGAGAGGAAGAACTATGAATATAAGAGGGTCACGAGGCTACACTCGGGTATGACAGACCCAAGAGTGGAAGAAAACATACACCGCCCACTCCCCCCCCACCCATCCATAAGGGTGGAAAGAATCGAACCCATGACCTTTATGAACCTAGTGCTCTGATACCAACCATCTACTCCAAAAGACCAATCAATATGAATATAAGACGGTCGTGAGCCTTAACTGGGGCATGACACACCCGAGAGTGGAGTAAAATATACACTCAGCACTCCCCCCTCACCCATAAGAGTGGAAAGAATCAAACCCATGACCTATACGAACCTAGTGTTCTAATACCATGTTAACCAACCAACTACTCCAAAAGACCAATCTGTAAGAAACTAAGAATATAAGAGGATCACGGGGCTTAACTAGGGTATGACACAACCGAGAGTGGAGGAAAATATACACCCAACACACCCATCACCCACAAGGGTGGAAAGAATCGAACCTGTGACCTATACGAACCTAGCACTCTGATACCAAGTTAACCAACCAATTACGCAAAAAGACTGATTTGTATAAATATAAGAAGTTCACGGGCCTAACTGGGATATGACACACCCGAGAGTGGAGAAAAATATACACCCAACACCCCCTCACCCATAAGTGTGGAAAGAATTGAACCCGTGAACCATACAAAACCTAGTGCTCTGATACTATTTAACCAATCAATTAGTCAAAGAGACAGATCTGTTGGAGAGGGGGGAGAACTGTGAACATAAGAGGTCACAGGGCTTAACTGGGGTATGACACACCAGAAAGTAGAGGAAAATATATACTCAACAATAATCCCAGCACAGCAACTACCGAGATCAAGTATTGATCAATCAACACAGGGTTTCAACAAGAGTGTACCAAATAAGTGGCGTGCCAAACCCTCAAGGCACTTCTTTAGATCCAATGCTGCATAAGATGTGGCATCCATACTAGATTTCTCCCACTCGTCTGGAGAGAAAACACGAACCCCTTCCATCTGCACAGTTGAGAATATTAATTCACGAGATGACAAAAGGAGAAGTTAGAGAAACTATTGAGCAGAAAAACTGAGATTATTAAAATCAGACACAAAGAAACCTGATGAAAGACAGGGTAATGAGTCGAGTCAATAGAATCCCTACGGTAAACATCTCCAGTTACAAGGAAATGAGTGTGTCCCCTCAATAGCTCTGCCTGATGAGCGCTTGTATGGCACCTCAAGACAGTTTGAGCATCAACGTAGTACGTGTCATTGTAACTCCTGCTTACATGATCAGCAGGAACCAAGACATCGTCAAAGTTCTGCAAGAAGAAAAAGAAAACCAGAATTTTCAATTTTTCATCTTTTAACATGGTAGAGCAACATTAGAACACAAAAGCTCATGGATTTGGCTTCAAGTCATACTAAATTGAAGGTTTAAAGTTTCAATATTTTCAACCGAAGTATTAAATTTTGATTTCTTTGTCCATCTTGATTGGTCCTGAAATGGAAATATTCAACTAGTGTGAAAGAATACATTTCTAAGGTAAATGAATTATAGAAAATGTTAAAACAAGAACAAAAACAAGCATCAACCGTCAAGTAATTGAATTGAACATGGAAACAAAGATCCATAGTGTCATGACACACATGGAAATTATCTTAATCATCACATCATGTCACATTAACCATAAAAAGTAAAAAAGAAGAGTACATGACGCATGGGAAGGTCACAACCACATAGATCTTTGGCTCATATCGTCTCTATCCAAGCCAAATGCCATCAAAGAACTCATGACCTAATATAATTACAGTACTGCCCCATGAAATTGTATTATCGTACCAGTTCTAAAATTCCAGGACATGTTACTTGCATTTATAGGATAAGCACCAACGTTAGGCATATGAACTATCCATAAAAGCAACAAAAAAAAAAAGTAAAAAAAATGCTATCGTATGGGAACTCTCCAATGAAATTAACCTTTCCCAACTTATACTTCTAGAGAAATGAAGTAAGTTACGGACTTCTCAAAAAAAGGGTGAAGAGGGGGACCTGGGTTTAGGGTTTAGAGTTTATTAATATGTCTATAACTATGGTAATCACAGTTAAAAGTTAATATATAAAATATCAAATTATTCAAGGTGGAGTAGAAAAATAGGAATGCTATGATGCCACCTTTCTCTCTCTATTCTTGGAAGATGAACACACCAACTGTTCAAACTTTCTCTCATCCCGACCGTTATCCCAACCCCTCTTCAATATTGTTTTTCACTTACCACTTTAAAGAAAACTTGTACTCAAGAGGCACTAAGAATTCATTCCGTAGTTTTAAAAGATGAAGATGAGATCAAAGAACATGAGGAACAGTTTTGTAATTAAGATATATTGCAAGCACTCAAAAGAAACCCCTGTAGCATATATCAACTTTCGGACCATCCTCAAGGCATGTTTATTTAGAGTTTCTTCTATACCTTTATTCAAATAACTTTTTAGCGATTTGATTCAAGAGATCAATGAGTAAATTTTGATCTGGTAAAATTGATCTAGATTTTATCAGAGTAAAAAAAAAGGAGCCAGAAAAATATTTTGAGACGTCAACTTGATTGAACTCGACCAAGTTGTTGAGTAGCTCAACAAGGTTCAACTAGGTTGTTAAGATTTAAGTAAACCCGAAATCTGCCAAGTCAAGTCAACCAGTCCAAGTTTTGAGTTGACTCAGAGTTATAGAACACTTGTTTATGTTTGTTAATTTTTCCTATAATAATTAGTTGGTGGGCACTTGCTCAAACCTCGAATCTTACACCAAGAAAAGTTCTCCATCTAGACAAACAATAAATCCTTGCACAAAAAATTTCAGCTTCCAAATCACCCTTAAAAACGTTTGGAGGACCTCTAACATACTTATGATGTATGGGGAACAATATATTAGCAATTTCAACTAAAATTTCCAAATAATATCAGAAAAGAAAAGCTAATAAGAAATTGGCATCAAACAAAATAATTTGTAAGACAAACCCATGTTGTACCTCTTTAACAGAAACAATTGGGCAGAGATCATCAAATTTGACGAATTTGGTTGAGTAGTTCATGTCAAAATAATTATATATAGCGTTCTTCAAGATTCCAATTGGATGCTGATCCCTCCGGTGAAGTTGCAAACCAACTTTTGAAAATATGGCATCTGGGACATTGTTCGTAGGATCGTCCTTCACAACATCTACACCATGCAAAAAAAAAAATATTTATTTATTTTGTGGGTAAGCTGGTTTTGAACCCATGACCTCAAAGTTGCTTTGAAATGTGTCAAACCAACTAAGCTATGGGTCTAAGCCCCTCTTATTACATTAGAATAACAGGAAACATCACATCTATTAAAATGCGATTGTAAGAGATGACCATCTTACCATCCTTGCCAATCTTAACTCCACCTATCTCCAATGCAGAAACAATTGGCTGCCTTGATTTGTGGCAGAGTTTCTTTGAAGAGAGACCGGAAGAAGAAGAAGGAAGGGTGAAGTTTCTGAGGCCATTTTTTTGAAAGAAAAACGAGGGTATGCAGAGAGTGGAGTGAGTTAGCGAAACTGCCATGCCAATCACCCCTCTCGAGCTTGTTCGGATAAGCATTTTCATCTCAAAAAGATCTGGGTTGTAAAACCTAACCATCAATGACCGCACGTTAGAGAAAATCATCTAATAATCTATATTTATGAATTATACTTCAAATACTTAAATACAATGAATCGCCCAACACACCTTCAAAAAGCACACATGGTGATCAATAACCCTTGTAGTAGGAATATTCAAAAATATTCCTATAAGATTCAATGTTTAGAGTACCATGGGTCTTCTCCATTTTTCTTCTAATCGAAAATTTTCCTTGAGCCGAGACTTTAAACCTACTGATAGGATTTATTATTTCTCCACTTCCAATGTGTGTTTGTTAGTGGCAAACAAATTTTAGATGAAGTTCTCATTGCTAACAAATACTTGGGCTCTAGAGCAAGATTGGGACATCTAGGCATGGCTTGTAATGTTGACATGAAGAAAGCATATGAACACATCAGTTGGTACAATTTAGATTACTAATTTGATATAATGTGTTTTGAATTGAAGTGGAGAAAGGATCATCTTGCGCACAACTTTGGATTCTTACCCAATCATGATTAATGGATCTCCAACTAGTTTTTCGAGAGCATAGCATGGAGATCCATTGCCTCCATTGTAATAGAGTCAGTGAGTAGGAAGATGTTGAGAACAATGGAAATAGGGTTTAAGATAGGGAATGCAAGGCCAACAATATTAAAATATATATATATACTTTACAAATGACATTAACTTTTAGGGCTTCGTATAGAATATGATAGATTTGGGATTCAGTGGTTAAGAGATTTTAAAGACAATTGGCAGCATAAAAAAAAATGATTTTATCTAAATGTGAGAAGGTAACCTTAATTAGAAGTACTATCTATCTCTAGTTTCCCTATTTATGTTTATCTCCATTCTGGTTTGTCTTTCTAAGAGGTTTAGAGGATGATTAAGGATATTTTTCTATAAGATAATGAGTTCAAATACCATTTAGTAGAGTGCTTTGCACCCTGAAATCGACGAGAATCTTAGAATTGAGATAGTTTAAAAATATGATCAATGAGGGCCTCCCTCCAAAAAGGGAGAGGTCTTGAGTTCAAGCCCCCTCGTTGGCCACCCATAGGTATTTATCCCACCTTGCTTGGTATGTGTGGTTGGTGAGTTGTTGCATGTACCCAGGGGATTTGGGTGGACCCTTACTGGTCCGGACACCCCGTCATAAATATATATATATATATATGAACAAAGCTTTGTTAGGAAAGTGGTTTTAGAGAGACGGGGGAAAGGACCCTAAAACCATTAAGGAAGTCATTGATAATAACACGAAAACTTAAAGTACAATACACCATTTTGCACCTATGACCCAATGACTTACTAACACAGTTCCTTGCACTTGAATTTAAAGATTTGCACGTAATAGGTAACCCAATGAACTCATTACCAATCAGCCTTTTTTCAACTAGTAAGGTGGCAATTGTGTTTTTCACCTCCATTGTTGCTTCCTAGCATTCCTAAATAGTTATATTATTTGTCTTTGAATTTTAATTTTTTTGTTTTTTTGTTTTTTGTTGCTATTTTAACTATTTTTAAATAAATTTTTTTAAAAATAGACAATTAAAACTCACATTTCCCATTTTGAAAAAATTACAATTTCAATTCTAAAACAAGAAGCACAATTAGCTCCAACATTTTCAAAACCGGAATTCCCTTCAAAAAATTGCATTTTGAATCAAAGATAAAACAATTATAACCAAAATTACAAATATTCAGAAAATTGGTGAGATATAATCATAATCATAATCTTATCCAAAATGCAACCATACATAAACAAAAATTCTAAATAAATACACATAAATTTTGAGAGTTAGTCAGTAAATCCAGGATGAGTTTCTGGAACAAGACTACAGAAATCTTATCTGCAGTGGAGGGGTCCAAACATTTTGCCACCTCAGCATCCTCATGTGGCATTTTATATAAATTAAATTAAAAAATATATATAAAAATAAAAGTCTACAGTTCGTTAAGAGCACTACCCACGTGGCCAATGCAAATTATTATCGGCCACGTCATCCCTCCATGTGGCAAGTAAACCCTGACTATGCAGAGAAGAATTATGGAGTACCACTCCAGAAAACAAAAAAAACAACTAAATATGCATTTCTCATCAAAATTCGAACTTGTGCTTCGTTCAAACCCTAGAAATCCTACCTGAGAACAATATCAGAAACCCTAATTTACTTCTTGAGAGATTCAAATACTGAACAAGTGAATATGTTTAGTAGAATTGTAGAAAAAAAAAGAAATGGTGCGTCGCGACTTACTGAATCTCTTCTCCTTAATGGATGCGAAGGAGGACGTCGAAATGATGGAGAGAGAAGTTGAGAAACGGAGCAGGAGCTGCTCTCGTGTTGGATAGAGTAAGAAAGTTATACAGTACAACCAGTTGTATTGTAATAAGCTGCATGTTTGATGGACTGTAGATTCAGTACTACAGAAGTTGTGTAACGTAATCAACTCTACATTTCTACTTCTCACGTGGGACATGTTCTTCTGTCGTGCAATCCAACAGGATTGGAAATGGATTGGGTTTGGATCCAATTGCTACTGTAGACGGATAAAATCCACTCTCATCTAAATCGATCACGTTGTACCAATCAACGTGTATCTCGAGGTATATTTTCATGTCACGTGGTATTTGTTGTGTATGTGAACATCTTCGTTAGGCTCACTTAGTAATTTAATCAAATAACTAATAACCATTTCATCAAATACCTAGTATGTCACACCTCTGAAGACCTTATTTGATAATGACAATGGAAGATAAATTCAACTAATAGTAGTAAATGAAAAGAATATAAACAATCATACAAAGAAAGAATAAAAACGCAATACCAACAACACAAGAATTTACATGGTTCACCTGAACATTACATCCACAGAGATATAAGCGTTGGAGCTCGATTTCACTGTGAAGAAAATGGGGTAAAGCGATACAATGAAATACCTCTATCAATTAGTTTCATCTTCTTCAAAATTTCAATATTTTCAAACTTCTCAACCCCTTCTCTCTTGAGTTTTCTCTCTTTTTTTACTCTCTTCTCTAGAAAAAACTTAGACTTGAAGTTAGATTTACAACAAAAGAAAATAAAACCTCGTCCTTGTAGAAACACCACAAAATGGGCCACTTATATAAGTTAAAAGCCTAACTCAAATTACCTTGGACCAACTCAAAAACACACATTTGGACTGAACACAATATGTTTTGATTCATACTTCAATAGTATTATCAGATCTCATTTTATCTAATGCGAAAAGAATTTCTCATAGATAATTTCTATATTTGAATAAAGATAGATTTGACATCTCAAATGTTATGATGCCTTTCTAGTATCACTAATGCTGAAGTAACATTTTTGGGGGTGACAAGAATGACATTTTGAAGTGGTGGTGCGCACATAACCATAGATGTTCCCTCGAGATATGAGTAAAAAATATCTATAATTATGTGCACGCCACCACGTCAAAATGTCATTTTTGTCACCTGAACACGACTCTTCTAGTATTAGGATTTCTTTTTTATTTAAAGGATGTTAAAAAAGTTGTTTTAATTTTTTATCTAAAGGAGGTAAAAATTATTGTAAAAAGAGAGATTTGGGGGATGGACTATCATCAAAATGAGGTAATTATGTAAAACGAATATAGAATATATGAAATAACTCTCATGGAGCATGTGGATGTAGGTATCTTTGTCGAAGCACGTAAAATGTTGTGTCTTCTTTTTTTTCTCATTTTTTTTTAATTATTTCTATGATTTTTAATAAGATCTTAAAGAGAACAAGCCAAGTTGTTCAAACAAAACTCTGGAACTTTGTAGTGAAATAAAATTTTGCTGTCACAAATATTGATTCAAAAAAAGAATTTATTAGACTCGCACCCAATCTAGACCCAATTGAATCTTTCATTTTTGGTCCTGATCCAGTCTGACGTTATATGTGTTGCTTCCAATCGATTGTAATCCAACTCAATTTATTTTATAGAAAATATATTGTATATTATATATGATTAATCTCAATTAAATATAGACAAACGTCATTTATATATTAAAAATATAATATCTGAATGGGTCCCTATCCAATCGGAAGTTGATCCAAAACCAATACGATAAGTATTGGATCGGGTTTTCATCACATCGAGCATATATGGAACCCAAATCCTTGATCTCGATGTTTAATTATCAAATAGAAGCAAGTAGGATTTTGGGATCAGATAATTGGGTTGGATCCAATTCGAACATGAACATTATCCTAACCTTTTGATGGATCAACAGTCCATGAATAATCTTGATTGTTTTTTTTTTTTTTCTTCTCATTTTTTGGTTCTAGACTTTTCATCATGGGCTTTGATCAGTTACATAGGTGGTCAAAGCCCATGATGAGAAATGCCTTAATCAAGGGGGTGTTTCATATGGATTCTAGAATTCGATGTGTAAACATGAGATTTTAAAGTCCGAAGATTTCTACTACTTGAATTCGGAGTTGCCATCATTTTTTTTTAAAGAGTGTAAATGGGACTCGAAAAATGATTTTGAAAACTCGTTTTTATTTATAGTAACTCTCGTACGGATTAGGGTGTTGGCCTACCTAAGATCTAGGTAAGGTGGCTTAAATTAGGGAATAGGGAAAGTGTTAAGTACCTTATTCCCTTTACCATTTTTCATAACCTTTGGTCTAGTCATTTTCGAAAAATGAAAATAAAATTGGGAAAAACTAGTTTGTACCCTTGTGTGCGAGGGACTTTAATTTCGGCTCAAACCAACGAGGGCCTTCTTATTGAGGAAGGGATCCTTCCATGATCCATGCCTTTGGACATATTTCAAAAATTGTGAACTCATTAGTCAAGGGTCCATTTTCATACAAAAGGAGTCCAATGCCTTAGTCTTGAAAATGTTTTGTGATGGGTGCAAATTGTGTAGGAGTTTTTTTAAGAAAAGTTTTCAACCCTTACTTTTTCAACCGAATCGAAATCTAATCTTCTGGGTGTAAGTGAGGGTGTTCACTCCATCCTAAGGTTATTCTAAAAACAAAAATAAAAATGGAGACGGGAGAAGTAGAGGCAGGGAAGATGGAAGGGGGGAATGAGAATTAGTTTATTTCATTTTTTGTCTTTACTCTACCTTGTTTTTGCTTCTTCTTCTTTGTATTTTAAAGCGTTTTTCTTTGTCTTGACTTGAGTAGTTTGTATTGTAGAACTTGAAGGTTGATGGACTTTTTGTGTTGAGAGTTGAATAGGTTGAGGTAGAGGGTTGAGGCAATGAGTTGAGAAGTTCCTTTTTGAAATTAGGAGAGATGAGAGTTGAGAGAGATGACTTGAGGGGTGGGGGTGTTCAAGCATAAGCTTTTTGAGAGGGAGAATGGGGCTTTATAAGTTTTGAGAATGGTTTTTTTATGTTAAAAATGTCAAAGTAGAAGATTAAGGGAGAATGACATGCGGTTTAGGCATGGGAGTTTTGTTATTTTAATATCAAGGAGGGGTATATGTGGAAAATAGTGTAAATGGGTCATTTTTTTACATAAGCGGATTTTTCAACTCATATTATTAGGTGAGGTTAAGCGGTGTGGGTGTTAGTTAGAAGAATGGTTATGTAAGGGGGTAGTTGTTAATATTTTGGAAAGGTGGAGAAGATAATGACAAGTGTCAAAAGAGGTATGGGGGTGTGTATTAGGTGAGTTAATTAAAGAGAAGGGGTATGGGGATGATTTGTGATGAAAGATTTTGAGAGAATGATGGAGTTAGGTTATGACATGGGTGTGGGTTAATTAGTTTTTTGAGAATGGTAATGGGATTGGGTGGATGGATTTAGGGAAGTGAGTTGAGGTGTTGACAAATGTCCCATTTTAATAATCATTGATCTTTGTGGTGATTGGTGATGATCATGGGTATAACATTGGACTTGAGTAGAGGTTTGGGCTCAAGATGTGCATTTGGTTTTTTTTTGTCTTTCCATAAGATTAGTTTTCAAAAATAGTGATGGTCAAATGAGAATTTGAGTTATGAAAATTAGTTTCCATAATCTGATTTTGACAATCCATAATTAGAATTAAGAATCAAATTCTACAATCTGAACCAAACGCCCCCCAAACATTTAAAATCCAACAATCAACCTTAACTTTTGGTAGGGTGCAACTTGAGTCGTGGTTTTAAAACTTGTTCGAGACCACATAGAGGGACATGTTTTTTCCTTAATGTTTTTGGACTAAAATTGAATTAAATTCTAACTCAACACTCATAGATATCTTGAGCGATATCGTATTTTTGACACTAATTCAACTCATAGGGAATGTTAACAACTAATTGCTTTGTTGGCACTTTAGCATCCTTCTTCATTTTAATTTTTCAAAAATATTTTTTAAAATACATATATTATTCTTAATAAATGTTTTTTACAAAAATACGAGCAAAAATGTGAGAATTTTTATATTTACAAAAATACCATTATCCATTCAGTAAAACACCCTCACTTATATAATACAAAAAAAAAAGAGAAATTATGAACAATTCAAAAAAATTTCCCAGAAAATCGAAGTTGTTGATGATATTAACATCCTCATAAGGTCTTGGACATTAGTGTGACTCAAATCTGCTTACTTTTTTAATAAAATTGATATTATTTTTTTCAGGAAAAAATTGGTATCCGGAAAAGAGAAAAGCATAAAAAATAAAATGCAATAAAGTTCACAATACCATTTCTTAAAGGAACAGATGCATTCCCTTCCTCTGCTACATAGTAATTCCATACAACCCAAAACAACAGACCACCAAATTAATTTCCAAGAAAATATGCCATATTTATACAAAATACATACATTGCTTTGTTACCCTTTCTCTTTTCTTTCAGATGCCATGAATCTGGTCTGCTAATTCTTAACAAAAAAAAAAAAAAAAGTTGTCTAAAATCAGGATGGTCTGAGAGTATTTTTAGGAGCACTTATCCAAGGACTACCTGCCATTGCAAACCTCCATAATGCACTTACATGCTCAGGTGAAGCATATTCGATGCCAACACGTGGACCGATCAATATCCCTTCTTCTGGCTCAGGTCCATCGAGAAGTTCTAAGCCACCTGTGACCAAAACTAATTTATCATATTAGAACTCATCATCATTGCCAAAACCTTGTCCAAAAATTTCGACTCAGTTATTTAGTCATATTAGAATTGCTGCCAATAATTTCAAGTAGGTTACGATGGATCACAAAGTTCTTAATTTTATATTTGTTTTGGTAGGTCTCTTCTCAACCTCCTTCAGAACGTCCCCTTTGTTTATAGAGTAATGATTAAATTACTCCCCCACGTGGCATACTCAACCGACTCCCCTCACGTGACTAGTGCTAGAACCATAGATTTGTATTCCTTGGGATACACAACTGCACATTCCCGTAAATATGTGCAGTTGTGTACCCTGAGGAATACAGATCTACAGTTCTAGCACATGTCACGTCAGGGGAGTCATTTTATTAAGACTCTTGTTTATATTCAATTTTTCTGCCTCAATAGTATATTTCACTTGACAGAAAAAAAGGATTAGGAAGCAAGCTTACCAGGAGTGTAAAGAGGATGATTTGACCATTCTGTTGTAATTCCAAGTGCTTGACCAACCTAGCAAGGAAATTGAGGCACCACACAAGTCAATGAAACCAACAAATACACGTAAATTTGGAAAACTTCTTTACTTGTACTCAAATTCATGATCATGGTTCAGGAATGATTGATCGGTTAATCAACTTGACAACCATTGCATGAAGTTTTGTTTCTAATGAGAATATTCAATTACAATGGTCTCTTAGAAAACCACGATTTTATCATAAAGTAATTAGCCTTTGGACTTATGTGGAGTACAAGAAAACTGAAGAAAATCAGAAATGCGTGACACCATTTATAATTATCTGTTCAATCCTCTGCTTATGGAAACTTTATCGTTGGAAACAACAGCTAAATTCAATGATGGTCTATGCAACGATGAGGGTTAGGTCCAATCTCAGTTAAGCTCCTAAACAAAATGCCCACTCTACAATCAAGAGTAACTTTCTCAAAACATTCAATTGGATTATTTAGTTTTGTTCAATCCAAACAAAGTTCAACCATATTTAACCAAACAAACAACTTAAAGACTGTTCGAATCCAATTTAATTCTGTCTAAAACAATATCTTTTGGTAATTGAAATCATGTCTAAAGTCATGGGTACGTTCATTTCTAATTTTATCTTTCTAGGTCTTTCTACTCATCCAACTCAGCTTCACTTAAACTGCGAACATGTAATCTCTTGATTGGCCAACATTTAGCTTCATAAAGCATAGTCGATCTCAATTTTAATGTATCTCACATAGTACTCCAGAAGCACACCTCCACTTTATTAACCATCCAACTCTAGTTCTATTAACTCCTCAATCTCTCCATCCTCATGGAGAATCAAACAAACATAATCACTTTGAGGTATTTCCTAGCTATCAATTTTTACTGGTCAATCTAGTCTTTGTGTGACATTACTAAAGTTGCACTCTATATACCATTCTTTGATCCTACTTATTTTAAGAGTTGTGATAATCTGACTCACCCGCATGGCATACTCAATCGACACCCCTGACGTGACAGGCTCGGGAACCGTAGATCTGCTGTCCTCAGGATACAAAACTGCACCTTTTTTGGGAAACTGTAGTTCTATATCCTGAGGAGAGCAGATCTGCGATTCCCAAGCCAGTCACATCAGGGATGTTGATTAAAAATGCCACGTGGGTAAGTCAGATTATCACAATTCTTATTTTAAAGCTCTTGAACTCCAAAGCAACTCCCTAGACTAACACCATGCCATCCAAAAATAACATAATCAATGGACCTACTCTTGAATGTGAGCAATTATTTCATCTATTACTTGAGCAAACAAATATAGACTCGAAGCCACCACACCTTACCTAATGTCTAAAGTTATATCCTTGTCTAAGGTTACTGGTAAATAGCTAAGTAGGTCCCACAAAATTGTAGGGGTACCCATAGAAGGCCTTCTCCCCAACCACCATACCCTACCCTCTGTCTTGTCCCATGCGTCAATTGGGCCTATCTGGTGAGTATTAAGTTGGAAGAGCCCACGATATAAGAAGAATGCATGAAATTGTGTTATCTCCATTAAGTTCTAACAGTTTCTATTCGTAAGAATCTCCAAAAAACAAAAGATAAGTGTTGCATGAGTTATGCAGTATTATGGCTCACACTCACGTTCACGCTAGAAAGTGACCACTTATGAGTTTACAAACCTGTTTAGTGAAAAAGTCGCTATCCAGGTTGTTGTTCCATTCCTATAACAATATACAACGTCTGTGTGGCACGTTTTGGTTGGAGATTAAACACATCGAGCTGCATGCAATGCAGAAAACGGCTTGGTTAAGAGCCCAATGTGTTTTAAACTCATCCCTAAACATGCCACATAGACACCGTTCCTATTCTATACGAACGGGACACTTGATCCTGATTCTAAGTGAAAATATGGAAGTTAAGATTAAATCCTCCCAAATAAACTTTTCAGGAATTTCCAAGTATACAACTTAACAGTTCAGAGTGATACCAAAAGAATGCTTGGTTAGCACTCTTTAATTGGGGTTAGGTGGACCTCTACTAGATTTATTACTATTCAAAAAAATATTACATCCTCAAGAATTTATAGCTTCGATCATCATCTCTTACGCTACAATTTAAGAAAAACACTAAAGAAAGGACAAGGGTAGTCAATGGTATAATAAGAATATATGGTGGTTTGAATTCGAGTATCATGTACAAGAATTGTGTGATTCTTCTGTAAAACCCTTGTCTTAGAGTCTAATAATCATCATCAAAGCCTAATCCCCAAAGATTTAGGATCGTTTGAACAATTGAACAAATCATGTTCCTCCATTAAATTCTGTCTAGAATTATGTCTTCTATTATTGTAAATTTGCTTCGATCCGCTTCACTACCTCAATCCACATTCTTTTTGGTCTTCCTCTCTCTCTTTTAGAACCTTCAACTTCCACATTTCATCTAACTGGGGCTATAGTCGCCCTTCATTGAACATACCAAACCATATAAATAGAATTTCTCTTAGTTTATCACCTAATGGGGATTCTCCTACATTTTTATGAATGCATTCGTTTATAATTTTATCTATCTGTCTTTCAACTCATTCATCTCAACATCCTTATCTCTGATTCTCAATCTGTTAATGTGATGCTTATTGATCACCCAATGTAGTATAAAGGAAACACTGCTCAGGCAGACTTCTTAAGAATGATATGCAAACTAATAGAGATTGGCGTTATTTAGTAAATGAAAATTGTGATACACTATATTAAAACTCAAGATAAGGATGTGTAGTTTAAGAAACATGGAGTGTGTAGGTGGTAATGTAACTTCATAATTTTTCTATTTTTTGTAATCTTACAGGAGATTATAGTTCTCTCTAATATTTCAGTTTATCTACAACTCTTTTATTTAGAAACTGTAACACAAACCTTTTATATTGAACTTTGATTGTGGATTGTTATAAATTTGGGATCATATTATGTAGGAAGTAGTTCTTCCCTGGTCATATTCTTGAAGCATACATATTTCCTTTATCTATGATCCTCAAATTTGGTAAAATCAATGCTATCCAAATGGTGGATCATCCATGAACTATGGTCTTGGAAACTACATGTCAAGAAAAGATCCCCACCAAATGCCAATAACTACCCAATACTCAAAAACCAAGGGAAAAGGTGAGGAAATGGCAGCAATTAACCTTCCCAGGCCCTGCAAGGAGGACAGGTTTCTCTGTCTTCTGACCACGGCGTTGCTGAATGGTCTCCAAACCTGTAGCGTCCGATGATGAAATCAGAAGAAAAAATCATTTAGAAGCAGTAAAACATGTTTCTTACTTCTGCAGTGGACTAATATCCAATCCAGTCCAGAATAGAATCATAGAAATAATAGAAGAAAAAAAAAAAAGGGCAGGAATATCCAATGTGAAGCCGGATAAGTAACATGAAATCGATTTCTATCTTACATGGAGATGTTGTTCTAGATGTTATACTTACATGGACTAAGATTTAAACAATAAATTATCTTTCTGTATCATCAAATGGCTATGTGGGTATGCCATTTTCAGCAAGTTTTGCTTGGGTTCCAAAGTTAAAACACTTTTTATTATGATCTAAAGAGCTCTGGCTTTAAAGTATGTTGCCCATGTACGCACTTTCAAGGTACGAATTCAATTTTAGGACAAAGAAACATGTCTGCAATAGATGATGGGCTCTCAAATAACTTATGGTGCTTACATGATAAAGCTACCTTTCTCAAAAATCGAAGCATAATAGTACTTATAATTGTAAGGATTAATCCTCAGGCTTCTCTTCTCTTGGAGAATGAGAGCAAAGGTGTCTTTACGTGGACTCCTCAATGGGAAAACCAATCAATCTTGACCAAATAAATGAGTGAGTGAACTCTTGGAAGGGCATGACCATATAATTAGAGTCGCCACATACTCCTACTTGTAAACTACAACTCTTTTTCCTTAATTGAATGATGGCAATTAACACTTATTGTAGCTTATGGTATCAACATTTTCCAATGGAAATCCATTTTATTTTATTTTTCAGGGCAGCTGATACTACATGCCCTTATTGGACATTCATATGCTCTCAAAGCAACATAGTTATACCCTATTATCAAAACCTTATCCCAAAAATTTGGGGTTGACTGAAAGAAATATGTTCTCCAACTACCTAAATCCATATTCTTTTGGTTTTTCTTCCGACTCTTTTAGAAGCCTTCAACTGGCATGTTCCTTCAAACTAGAGCTGCAAATGACCTCCATTGCACATGACCGAACCATCTCAATGGACCTTCTCTTAGTTTATCGCTTATTAGAGCTAACCCGGAATGCGAAATAATTGAAGAGAACGAACAAGAAACAAGAAAGAAAATCAACCATAACACATGAATTACGTGGGAAACCCTAAAACAAGGAAAAACCACGGAGCCGCACTGATTCCACTATGCTCAAAGACCAAAGGGAAAACTACAATATTCTCCCGTAGAAAATCACTATGCATATCCCCAACGATTAGGGCTTTACGTAAAAACTGTGAAATTACATAAATACCCTTAGAGGAAAATTTGGCTTGATTAACAATACCTCCTTATTGACCAGTATCATTAGGCTCCACAAACCACAACATTATTACAATTTCAACAACCTAGAAATGATATGCATCAATGAGTTCTTGGGCAGTGTTGTACACGTTCAAGGGCGGAGCTAGTAAGGAGGCAATGGGGGCACTTGCCCACACAAAACTTTGAGATACCCCTTATTTTCAATTAATTACATGCCTTATTTGCGCCCACTCCCTCATCTCCCTCCCCATTTTCCCCCACCCCCTTCAATTTCTTGAAGGTGAAATTGCCTCTTGACTAGGCCTTCTCTCATAGACTAATTGGAAATGATCTAAATATCCTTTTCTTCAACTTCTAACAAAAAAACCTATGAATTTCTCCCCAATACTATTCATCTTCAAGCTATTCAAGTGTAACATTAACTATAGTTTGCCCCCACTCTAAAAAAATCCTGGCTCTGCCCCTATAATGCATTTGTATTGTGGAGACATGTAACGTTGATAAGTAATATTGTTTTCTTGTTACATGTATTAGATCTATCATTCAACTTTAGACGATTGAAGTAATTAACACAAGAGTGCAAATTATTACCACAAACGGGAGCACAAGAACGTATTAAAACCGCAGCACCCACTCCTTCCTTGTCCGCCACAATATTAAGCATTGTATGAAGACCATAGCATAAATAAACATAGGCATGTCCTCCTGCCCCAAACTTTAAAAATAAAAATAAAAAACCCAAATTTTATCAAATTCAACCACCACTCATAATCATATAAAATAAATATGGAAACTAGGTCTAGGGCTTACAACTGGGGCTGTTCTTGCTGTGACACCAAACCGACCATGACACGCTGTATCGTTAGGTCTATATGCCTCAACCTATCATTTTTATTTGTTTGAACCAATCTAATTAGATTTTTTTTTTTTTTGGGTACCAAATTAGAATAAAACAATAAAAAAAAAACAAATTTTTTGTTTTTTTTACCTCTGTGATCTGAAGAACAACGTCGTCTCTACGAAGAAACTTGCCGAGGAGACGTGGTGCAAGATCTAGAGCATCTATTTGAAAGAAATTAGGAGTCAAAATCATGGATTTATCGAAAGATACAATCGATGGGGATTTGGGGATTTTAGCCCTAATTGATGAAGATGATTTAGAAGGTAAGTTCATTAGATCAGCTCCATTATCTTGATCGTTGGTTTTAACGATTTTTTTCGGTTTTATTGACCGTTTAAACCGTTGGGTTCTCTTCATTTTTCTCTCTGGCTTCTGCTCTAGGGCACTTTGTACAGTTAGGAATTTGGCGGGAGATCTTTTATAAAGGGAATTAGAAGATTCATAGACGTTTGACCTAGAGATGCTAGGAATTTTCTGCTAATATCTAGGAAAAAACTTAGTTTTCCTACAATCTCAGCCGTAGGATTTTGAGATTAGAGTTTGATAAGATGACTTCAAAAGCCACGTGTCAAAATATCATAGTAAAAAATTAAAATAAGATATTATTACCACACCAACTTTTGCTAACACCACCCCATTTGTGTACTAATTCCCGAACGATTTATATAAAGTGAATCTCTATTTTGTGTTTTAAGTATGATGAAATTTTAAGTTTGGTATACTGTTCATTTTAATTCCTAAAACGTTCATTCGTCATTTTTATAAATTACGAAGTTGTGACTTCGTCACTTTTAATAATTACGAATTCGTAGATTTACCAGCGAATTCATTGATTATATAAGTGACGAATTCACTCAAAATACATGTTTTGGGAATAAAAACGAATAGTGTGCCGAAATGGAAATTTGGACATAAGTTATGCAAATTTTAGGAATTTTTTATTATTTATATATGAATTGGAGTGGCATTAGAAAAAATTTCAAATTCATGTGTAAATTAAAATGAATAGTGTACGGAGTCGGAATTTGAACATAAATTGCCCAAGTTTCAGGAAATTTTTTATTTATATATGAATTGGGGTGGCATTAGCAAAAGTAGACGTGGCATTAGCAGTCTTCTAAAAAGCAGATTCGTCGCCTGAGAGATTCGAACTCTCGCGGGGAAACCCCATGTACTTAGCAGGCACACGCCTTAACCACTCGGCCAAAGCGACTATTGCTGGGCATTTCTTTTAAAATAAATTTATTACTTAGAAAAACAATGAATATTACTCCCAAATGGTCAGAGTTGAAAGTGGCCCATACTATGTCTTACTTTTCCTAGACAATTGTTTTTAAATAAAAAAAAAAAACTAAAATGTAATTAATTCCTTACCTCATAGTTGATACTTGATATCGACATTAATTTTTTGTTTTTTTGTTTTTAATTGAAAATAAATCCTTAGAATATTATCTAGATTCTAATTTTATTTGAAGTACATAAAGGTGTGTTCAGAAGATAGAGTTAATCCGAGTTGAAGTTGGAATTGGTTCGAGTTGGAATCTGTGGAGTTATTTATAACTCTTCTAATAAACTCTAATGTTTGGTTTTTCTAGGAATTTAACATAGGAATTGTAAAAAAAACTTCTACCCTTTTATAATTAAAAAATAAATCATTTGCATTGTTTGATCTTGACCGGACAATCTTAACTTATTTTTCTTCCTATAAACCTAACTAGATTAAGTTCAATTATTTTCCTCTATCGATCAATTTGTTCGGATTCTTTGATATTTTTCACTTTTTTGTAGAATCATTGCATCCCTTCACTCCACACTCTTCATTCTTCCTATTTTCTTACCACTTCCTCCATTCCTATCATCAATGAATCTATTTAAATGAAATTAAAACTCTCATTTCATACAAGAGATGAATATAGAAGCTCTTAGGCATATTTATTAGGTTATTTTCCACGCAAAATCTTTTTTTCCTTCCAAAAGCAAAGAGTAGACAAAACCTAGGGGTTTTCTATTTTTACACGGGGCAAGAGGGGTGAAGCCAGGATTTTGCTCATCTGGGAGCAACCAAGAGTAGAAAAAAAATTGTGGGAATAATTAAGAGTGAAAAAAATAGTTGTGGGGGCAACTAAGAGTAGAAAAAAATTGTGAGGGTAATAGTGACCGATTTCTTTATCTTTCGCTAAAATATGTTTCAATAGCACATTAATCCATAAAATTTGAAAACTCTATAAATCCACCCTTGCGGACTGTAAGGAATTCAACCCGAAATTCCCAACCTATGAGAAACAAAAATAGAGAAAAAACATACGTCGAAAAAGAAAGTAATCACACACACAAAACAGTATTTACATGATTTGGCAATTTTGCCTACGTTCACGGAGTTGCAGAGATTTCACTATTTCCAAGAAGAATTATAAAGTGCGGCTGAAGTCCTAAAGACGAAAACCAAAACCTTAAAAAACCCTATGCACTAAAACGGCTTCTATAAACTGTGCACAGGATTCACAATAGGTTACAAAACGGGCCCAAAAATTTTTCCCTGGGACACTGCCCCCTGGGCCCCCAAGAGGCTTGTCCATGAGCACTCCGGCTTGGGCCACTCCATGGACTAAGCCTCAGAAAATATCCCATCAAAATACCACGCAAACATTATTCGGGTTGGGTCGGGTCGTCAACCAGATCAAACATAACTAGGCTCCACAAAGCCCAACACAGGCAACATTATCTTTTATATTTGCATGAAGGACAATGCCCATTTGTGTATGTGTGTGTGTGTGTTTCGCATGTGAGAAGCCTATACATTAGATTATAGAACGACATTGAGTTGGTATACCTTTCAAAATTCTTCTAACAAGAGTGTGTGAAATTACTAACACGAAAGTACCCACACAAACTTTACTTTTTTTTTTATTTTTTTTTTTTTTTTATTTTTTTTGAAATGTAAACTTTGTAAGGACTTGGAGTGGTTGGATGATGCAATAACATAGTTTAAAGAAAAACATTTATCTGCAGACTTCGAACAAAATTCATTTACATCGGCCTCAATGGTTAATCCAACTTTTTTTACACCTGATATAATCTAAAAAACTATTTATATTTGTATTGGAAGAAATATACTTTTTTCTTCTCTTTTCTAGGATGCTTAATTGCATCGTCCAATTGTTAAAACCCATGGACCTAACTCTTCCTTGAAAATCGGCTTGCAAGGAGAATATTGTCCCCACTTTATACATTGCAAAACCCGAGTATCCAGGCGCTGTGGGACTATGCTAACATGGCCTCTTACCGCTAAGGTTGGAGAGACTCGACTCTCCCCCTCCATGCAAGGCTGGAGATACTAACCCTATTAATCCCTAAGGTACACCCACTCTAATACCATGTTAAAGCCCATAGGCCTAACTAATCCTTGAAAACCATCTTGCAAGGAGAGGATTGCCCCCACTTTATATATTACACAACCCAAGTACCCAGGCAATGTGAGACTATGCTAACACCAATAACTCAAAGTTGCTGCAAAATTTGCACTTCACAAATTTTGTTAAATGTTGTGTCATTGTTTTGATGTCAATAATTCTTCACACTGGCAAGAAGAATTTCTCAATTGTATAATGTAACCCAAGGGTTGTTTCTATATATCCCAATCTATAGTTTCCTTGGCCGTTTGCAAAGCATTGAAATTGCAAAAACTAAATAAATAATAGTAATAATATAATTCTCTCTCATGAATATAAAAATAGAAATCCTAGACTTCTTCATTTTTGATATTTGAAGAAAATAATGATTTTGCATGTAAAATAACTCTAGGAATTCATCTTAGATTTTTAATATCAACCCGCTATACGAAATGCGAGATTTTAAGCTTGATTTACATAGATTCAATGAAAATAAGGATGCAGATCATTAGTGAAAAAGGGGGAGAAAAATAAGAAAAATGAAAAGATAGGAGTGTGAAAGGATGAGTTGATTCGCAGAAAAATAGAGAAAATAAAAAGAATTTGATCGAAAGAGAAAAAAAGTCGAGCTAAATCTTAGTTTATATAAAGAAAACGAAGTCTACACCATTCAATCAAAATAGGATGAGTGAAGGAAGAGAAAAGAAAATAGGAAGAACGAAAAAGTGGGATTGAGGGTAAGGGTGAATTTACAATGCCCCCACAAGAATTTTCAACCTCTATAAACATTTCTGAGATATTGTGATAGATAGCAGCGACGGATAAAAAATCTGTCATCACAAAAAATTCTCTCCTCTTAGTTGCCCCCAGAAAAAAAAAATTCAATTATTAATTACCCCCATGAGGGCGAATCCTAACTCTGCCCCTTGTCAAGGGGAGGGTAGGTAAAGGGATATATGAACTTATTCTAAATAAATAAATCAAATCAAATATTCCTATCAAATCATGAAGAAAGTTGACACACGCATCATCCCCTGTAGAGCGACCTGAAGCTTGCCACTAGGCCAACCCGAGATATATACAATGGCATTTTGATCATTACAAGTGTGAAAGATTAGTTTGTCACTTTGAAAATAAACCTCAATTATTTCACAACCAATCAACAATTCTGTCTTTTTAAGATGCTTCTTGCATCTCATAAGAGCTTATGAGGATCCTTAGTGAAGATCTAAGTTGTAATTATTCTTGTTGAGAAATTTTTGTTAAAGGGAGGGGACCTTTAACTTATCAATCCAAAAAATTGAAATAAATAAATAAATAAATTTTGTCTTCTGGTGAGAGGACAAAGATCTCATATGACACTTGTCAGCAGTATCACTTGTTTTATCAATCAAAATAAAAGTATATATCACTAGTTTTGAAGGTTTCATTGTTGGATTTCTAAAGGGACCGACTAGTTACAAATCACCTAGTACTAATTACATTCTATCGCTAAAAATATTTTCATTGTATTTTATAGGGAAATTACTTAAAAAACCATTGCAAAGGGATTTCTTTCTAAATAATCCCTAAGTTCTCAATGGTAGCTTGGCAGGACATTTAGTAAACTTTTCTTTTCTAAATGGTCCATCGTTATTGATGAACTCATTGTTTTTTTATCTACTGTCGAGTTGACAATTTTTTTATTTATTATCAAACTCAACACTTTTTATTTACTGTCGAGTTTACAATTTTTACTATCGAATTCAACACTTTTATTTATAGTCGAACTCGAAGTTTTTTATTTACTATCCAATTCACAATTTTACTATTGAACTTACCACTGTTTACTGTCAAGTTCACTACTTTTTATTTATTGTCGAACTTGGTGCTTTTTATTTATTGTTAAATTCACCACTTTTTAAATAAAAAAGTAGTGAACTCGACCATAGTAAAACTCACCCATTTTCAATTTTTGACCAATATACGTGGAAAGATCAATTAAAAACTTGAGATAACAATGCGTTTAGATGATTTTAATTCAAAAGAACCATTCTCAATAATATATAATAAAAAATATGAAAAAATCATATTTTTTACATATATCTTCAAAATGTTTGAAAAAACCATTGAAAATGGCTTTCTCTTCCTTCTTAGATCATTTCTGACAGAATGGAGTCTCCAAAACTCAATTGAGATGCCAAAAATCCAATTTTTTTAAATGAAAATGATGAGTTCGAATGGTTAGGACATTCGATCGTGAGAAATGTGGGAGATGAGTTCCAAAGACTGTTAAGAAAAGAAAATTTTACTTATTGGACTATTAAGAGATTGTCCAAAACTTAGGAACTATTTAGAAATAAGTCCCTCTCGAAGGTCCTTCAAGTAATTTTTCCTATTTTATATGCATGATTGCACTTTGAAAAAAAAAAAAAAAAACAAAAAACAAAAAAATAAAAAAAAAATGTTGCACTCTTTTTCTTTTTTTGTCTTATTTTTTCTTTATCACTATTTAAAAAAAATAAACTAAAAATTGAAAGATTGCACTCTATCATAATCATTATCATCATCATCATTATCATTGTCTTTGTCTTAGACTAATTGTACTCTATACTATAAATATAACAAGAGAAGGTGAATGAGAATTCCTATGAGGGTAATCTCAAAAGAATAAAAACAAAGAAGAGTGGATTGAAAAAGATTTCAAAGATTTGTGACTTCAGATTTAATTAGTAAAATAAATTTATAATTTTAATTTTTTAATTAAAAAATAAAAAATAAAACTTAAAAATGGGTATTTTTAAGAATTGAAGCAATAACTTCGACTCGATTATTCAACTAAAAATAAAATAAAATAAAATAAAAATAATAAATTAATTAATTAATAAATAAATAAAATATATTTCTTTATCAACATATACACAAGTATTTATATATTTTCGATTATAACCCTTAAAACCTTAATTTTGTGTAAAAAATTAATATAGAAGAAGTCGTCCTTAGAAGAATTCCTCCAAACTACTATAAATCCACGTAATGTCGTAACGCGTCATGTCAACCCGGCACGTGGTAACGTATGGTGGCGTGTCGTGCACTTATAATTAATAAAGCCGAGGAAACACATGAAGTGGTGTGTCGCACACCGAAAATTTTAAGTTCAGCTGTACACTTGTCCGAATTCTATTGGAGATGATTGCATTGCAATTTTACACGGATCCCAAGATATTCTTTGTCCAATGAAAATCGAACAAATGGCAAGTTTTTTTTTCCATTTTAGTAATATATTACATCTAAGTTGGTCAAATTAGGCCAATGGAACATTTCATGTCCAACTTCTTGAACGAGAAAATAAAGACAGCTAACGGTGTGGAAACACGTCAGATTTTTCGATTTCGTGACTTTCTTTATAATCTAGAAACCTGCTATTGGCACCCCAAAATTTTGCTTATAACACCCCAATTAAAAATTAAACACACCGTTAAAAAATTACAAAACGTTTAAAATTATAATTGGATTCATATAAAATCTTAAACCCAAAAGTCTGGGAAAAAAAACAACAAAACTTCTATTGTCACCCCAATTTTTGTTTACTTAGGCCCTGTTTGGAATGTTGCAAATCATTTAAAGTTCTTAATCATTAATTAATTTCTTACAATATTCTTTTAATCTTCAATATTATAATGCGATAAGGGTCTAAAATCAATTTATTAGAAATACAAAAAATACCTTTTTAATCTTCAATTCTATAGATAATTAAGTTAATAATCTGGTGCAAATTTAAAATTGTCTTAATTAATATTTTAATTTACCAAAAAAAAAAAAAAAAAAACACCTTATTATATAATAAATAATAAACTATGATACAAAATTAGATTTCTAATTATAATTTCTATTTTTTTTTATTCGACATGAAATCATTAATTTTGGAGCACATGTGCATGTGCATGTGCATGCCACCTACTAAGATTATTAATAGAGTCGTGATAATATGACTTGCCAGTTGGCATACTCAAATGACTCCATGACGTGGCAAGTTCGGGTATCGTAGACCTGAATGTCTCGGGATACATGATTTCACTTTCTCATAAAAAATGTATTTTGAGGGGATTGTGTATCCCGAGACATGTAGATCTATGATTCCCGAGCCATAGAGTCATTTGAATATGTCACTTGGCAAGTCATATTATCAAGACTATTATTAACATGATTTGGTGAACTCTAGCTGTTATACGAGTCTACTTTTTTAGGAGGAGTTTTATAAGGCCTGTGAGTGGGATATGAGTCAATGATAGAAAATAAAGGAATAAATAATACCAATTAGTTTGATTTTTAATTCTTAATTTTACTTACCTCGATACACAATGAGCCATATTTGAGATGCCCCCCTCAATTACTTCTTTTTCATGAGTTGCCTCCTTGAAGGTATGACCTAGGCATAATGGAAATGGATAGGTACTTCCTGGGGTGGAGTCAGGATTTAACTCATGTGGGAGCAATGTAAGAGTGGAAGATTTTTTGTGGGGGCAACATAACAATGAAAACTGTTTTGTGGGGGCAACTAAGAGTGTAAAACAAATTGGGAGAACAATAGTTCATTACTCCAAAGAAGGTTTGAAAATTCTTATGGGGGCAATTGCCCCCACTCTAAATCCGTCACTGGGTACTTCATGTCTTTTTACACTCAAATCTTTCACTCTTTCATGCCCACCCAAATATCCTCAAGAAAATTAAATTTATCATCATTGGTATTTAAAGTATAAACTAAACGAAAAACCTATGTTTAAAGGGTTAGAATCCATTAACCCATTAGAAAACATATGATCTCCACTCTGTAAAAGACGAATCCAACGGTTGAGATTTATACATATAGAATAATGATTTTCTGACACCCAACTCTGACATACGTATCCTTCTCCTGTTGCTTCCTATACATGGCTGTCCAGGTAAGCTTTGAAGGCTGAAGTCGCTACCTTTTTCATTTTTGATTGGCGAACAGAAAGACCTGAGAATCTGGATTCACAACCCTGAAAGCCTTACCAGGATATATCTTGGCAACGCTGAAGTGACAGAGTTCAGTCTTGAGAACCATGGCTGTTTATCGTAGTTGGTGTTGTTCGCAGTTCACATTACAAGGGCTGGGATCTTGTTTTGAACCATGGCATGTGCTTGAACCATTGATCTTTTCATCGGGATACACAACTATGCATTTATGGGTATGTGTTGTTGTGTATCTCAAGAAAAAAGATCTATGTTTCTAGTACATGCCACGTCAGGGAGCGTATGTTAGAGGGGGCGTCAAAAAATCACGACTCATACCTATATCCCTTTAACACACATCTCTGAGATATTAATCTTGAGGATAAATTTCAATCGTTGGATGTTGTATTTAAACGATTGAGATCATGTGTTTTTTCTCCAAGTCATTCTTCTAATCAAAGTTTAAAATTTGGATTCTTCATTTTAGAATGAACCCAATTACTAGCGAAAGGTAGAGCAAATTTATTTCTTCATTCTATAGCCGGGTTTCCCACATATTAGATATATAAGTGATTATAATCGATTTCCCATGGCGTACCTGGTTATTATATAACATAGTCAACTTAGAACTTTTCTGAGTAAATTAGCTATCTTAGAAGTCCAGAGTTCAAGGAGGCAACTCAAATTCATATAAAATTGAGGGAGGTATATAAATAGGCCTTTTTTATACAAGGATAGTAAAAGAAGAATTATTAAAATTATTATTTTAATTCTCTCTTGACCATATGCCAATTTTTTATTTATTTCTATTAGGTAACAGAGCTTGGAGACCTTCTCAATATCTTCCTCAAATCAAACTAGTAAAAGATCTCAAACTATTATTGTTCCAAGTCAATTAGTCGGCTCTCTATAAATCTATATAAGGCCCCCTCTTTATAACTTTCTTCAATAATTCCATTAATCCATTCTTCATCTCTCCTTCAAAGTTTATTTTATCTCTAAAACTTTCATTCCATCTCTTATCAATCCATCGAAGATGTTGAACATGTTGTTCGAAGAAGGTATGCTCGTGAAGGTAGGCATGTTCTTGCTTGTTCAAGCTTTGGTTTATTTCATCCTTTCGAGTTCTTCCAACATTTTTTCCAACGAGAATATGAGATCTCTTAGCTTCAAAACCGTTCGTTCGGCTAGTGTTCGAAGAATTATTGCCGCACTTTCGGATTTGCCTCCTTCGGCCGAGCCTTCGCCATCACCTTCACCAACTCAAGAACGTTCGACGACGACCAAGGATCATTTATCTTAATTAGATTTTAATTTTAATATAGTTATTGAATTATGGTGTGTTGGTTATGGGTATGTATGTATGTAAATGATCAAAATTAATATTCTTTTGTTTTTTTAAGTTTGATTGAAACATTTGGTTTGCTTTTGTGGATTAGAATGAATTTGAATATCTAATCTCATCTTTAAGAATTTAGATCACCAAAAAATTTCTTTGGTGTTAATTACCTAATCACATAATCTGAATTCTTATTTTTCAAGTTCAAGTTTGTTATTCTAATTTTAGTTGTTAAACCAATAACAAAGAGGCGTGTGGGTGTATCTTTTTGTGTCTATATGATCAACAATTTTTAACATTTGGGTTATGATAAGGACTCGATCTGGTAATACGATAACTATGTGCTACCTTGAAATATCTTTTCTTTTAATGACGCGGGTGTCCGAACTTACGTCCGCCTAGGGTGACCAGAAGAGTCAAGGCATATGGGTCCCTCCCCTGTGCACGTGCAACGCCTGCACATCACATGCATCGGGTAGGTGAGGGTGTACCCTCGCGGATGGCCCCCAAGGAAATACTTCTCATACTGGATATCAAACTGACAACTTACGGACTCTCACCGTTTATTAAAATGTCTAATTAATGATGTATACTTTTAGGGGTGCCAATTGCCGATTATGGGCTGATTTCAATTGGGTTAATTTTCTCATATATCCATAACTAGAACCTAAATAAAATATCAATTCCGACTTCAAGTATGGGGGACCCTTGGAGCCAAAACCAACCAAACAAATATGTGATACCCATCATATACTCGATATGATAGACATTATTTTCAATGGAAAAAAATATAAATCATAAATGTAAATCTTCATTTGGTAGTTGATACTAAAAATGGATTCTTTAAGCAAAACAACTTTCGACAAGAAAACTTAAAATTTTTTAATATGGAGTCTTCGGTTGTAGTTGTAATTGAGAAAGAATGGCAAACATGGACGTTTATGCAAAGAGAAAGTAAAATAAAAAAATAAATACTCATTTTTTCTCATTAAATCAAATTTTAATTAAGGTATATTTACTTTTATATATCTTTTAATCAATATTTAATTAGATTAGGGGTGCCAATGGTCGATTCCAATTGGGTGCCTTAAGGAATTGGATCCTCACTCATAAACTTTTATTTGTTTCGATTCTCAATCTGTTTGGTTCTAAGATAACCAAATCTAAACGGCTCTAATAAAAAGGGATCCAAAATTGATATTTTCGATTCCAATTAAATGGTACTCATTGCTACCCCTAAATTAGATTGCTTAATGTTCTTGTAATTATAAGTATATATATATATATATAAAAAATCCACCAAGTAGGTACCATCACGTATCGAAGAACACTCGATTCTTATCGATCCTTAAGATGGTTACCTAGAATTGACTAATCGATTCTATATACATTGAGTAATTGGGTTATTGGGTCATCATTGACATAAGTTATAATATGCATTTTATTTAGATATACAATGTGTGTGTGTGTGTGGTCTTATTGACAACCAACATTAGGAGTCAAAATTTGTCCTGTATGAGTTAAAAGCTTCAGATTGAGTTGATTTTTTGTAAGGAGATTATGCTCACTGAAAATCTGTTCATTCTGGAACTTATAGCGCCATCAAAAGTGATTAACAAGTTGAAGAATTGTGGATCGTGAATTTGTAAATCATTTTTGATGTGGTTAAAAGTTCCAGAATGGACTGATTTTTGTAAGGATGATCTCTTTATCAAAATTAAAGTCCTTCAAACCTGAGGGCACAAAATCGGATTTACTAATCTTCTTTTTATTTATAAAAAATGATTGAATCTAAGATTACCACATAAGGTAGAGGAAATAAAATGTCTAACACCTTTCATATTTCTTAAAATGGACTCTTTAATCTATATGAGAGTCACTACAAAAAAAATGATTTTTTTTAAAACTATTTTTTAAGTGCCCATTCACATCCTTTTTCTAAAAATGAATGATAGGGACTCCAAAATCATGTAGTTCGATATTTCGTACTCGAAAATCACATAGCTACACATATTTTTTATTACGATAAGCCCTCGTTAAATGGGTATCTTGCTTTCCAAGAGCTCAACCTACTGAAAATCCTTTCAATCATCGAGTCCCAAATACTTTTACTCTTATAGGGAGCTCCCAAAGGTAGACCCAAGTACGATGAGGGAAAGGAGCCCACCTAACACTCCAAAGAAGTTGCAATAAAATCCACATCCACAACTATACCCACTAGATACACTCTACTCTTTCGCAAGTTCATTGGCAACCCAGAGATTGCTTCAAAACAACACAACAGGCCTCCAAGGAATCTAACCTTATTAATGTCACTATCCAAAAACACTAACGTATCATTTGCAAATTGCAATTGAATAACCAATGGCACCCTATCACAAGGGTGAAACCACATAAGTCACCATTCACCACTACTTTGCCTAACATCCTCCCCAGAGCCTCGGTCACCACCAAAAATAGAAACAACAATAATGGATCCCCCTATCACAAATCTGAAGAACTCTTAAAAAAATCCTTAAGGAGAACCGTTAACAATGATGAAAAAATAAGAACTCACACACTTCAAAACCCACACATTCGACATGATCCTTGAATCTAAGCATTCGTTGGCAATAAAAACCCCATCCCTAATCTGTCTTCCGTTCAAAAAAGCCCCTTAATTGAGATAAATAATCTCATTCATCACTTCTTTCATTCTCGTAGCCAACATCTTAGAAACAATGTTATAAGTAGTACCTACTAAACTAATTGGTCTAAGATCAACGATGTCTTCAACTTCCACCTTCTTGGGCACCAAAACAACAAAAGAGCAATTCAAACCAGGATCTAGAACCCCATTCTCAAAAAAAATCATTCACAACTGCCATCAAGTCCTCTTTGATTGTCACCCACCATGTTTTAAGGGGCTTTATCCGAACACAAACTATAAATAATTGCCAAGACTTCGCTTTCCGAAAATGCCCTTGCTAGCTACCTCCTTTGAATGTCAGATATAGAATAAAACTGCAACCCATTAAGCTTAAGCCGCACATGGTGAGATTCAGTGTACAAACTAATATAGAAATCAACCACACCCTTCCTTACCTCCTCTTTCCCCTCTACTCAACAACCCCTAATTTTGATTTTGGAAATGTGATTTGATCTCCTGTGAGCATTAACCATCAGTGAAAAAAATTGGTATTTCCATCCCTTTTTTTAGCCATTTGATCCTAGTTTTTTGACGCCAACAAACTCCATTCATGTTCATCATTTGCTTATAATCTTCTTGAAGAGACGACCACCCCCCCATGAGAAAGAAGTCCCTTTTCTTCCCTCCTATACAATTTTTTAAGCTCAAACAAACAATATCTCTATCTTTTTCATTTTCAAATCTTTTCTATTCCAAATTTTGAGTTTCTCTTTTATATTCTTCAACTTTAATTTAAAAACACCCTCAAACAACTAACAAAGCACAAACTTGCCCACCAACTTTCAATGAGACTTAAGTTTTAGGAAAATCTTACACCACAACCCTCTAAATTTCATGAAAAACTTAGAACAAAAAAAAATTGGACTTTATTTAAGGTTTTAAAAATGAATGATTACTGAACTTTTACAAAATATCCAAATTTAAAATTAAAATTCTAACAATGAAAAATAATTTAAAATTTTAAGATTTTTCAGTGAGTTTAAAGAATTTCGTCCTCCACAATTTTGTAGGATGGGATCATGTTTTTGGACTCCACAAACGTGAGGTCAACGACACGTAAGGTGGAAACTCATAAGCCCACTTAAGGTCGAACGCGTTGCGTCAAATCCATCACGTGATGAAAAGGACAAGATAAGGTGACTTTTCGTGTACTAATTAGAGCCGTGGAAACTCACGTGTGACTGCCACTTGTCTTATTTTAATTGGAGGTGATTGAGTTACAAGTTTATCAAATGAAAACTTAACAAATGGCCAACTAAGAAGTTTTCCATGGGACCCATCTTATAATATCATACATCTAATCTAAGTTGGTCAAATGGTCAAATCTCATCCACAAGACAATAGTCAAACCGACTTGATACAGATAATGATGTGGAGACACGTCAGATATTTAGTTTATGAGAACCAAGTCTTAACGCAAGGTGTCGATGGGCCCACCTTTGGATTGGTTTGAGAATAAATATCCTAAAGATCTATTTATATTTTATGGGATTTTTGACTTAGCTCCATGAGTTATAGACAAATTTGAATACACTCCTTCACTACTTGGCTTTAAAATAGGGATATTTACGAAAAAGTGATCAATTTTTGATGAATTTACGATTCCGGCTCACTATTCATTTTAATTGCCAAAAAATGAATGATATCGAATTTGGGGATGTTTAAAGTGATAATTTCACGAGTTTAAAGTGTCTAATTGGAAATAGTCACTTTAAACCTGCGAAATAAGCACTTTAAAACCATCGAAGTTGTTGTCGTTCTGAAATATTTTTTAACGAAAATGTGAGCAATCACGTTTTGATAATTAAAATGAACAATTAGCCGGATTAATGTGCTATTACAATAGATTTTAACGATGGATAAAGAAATTTGCCACTATTGCCCCGACAATTACTTTTTTCACTCTTAATTGTCCTCACAATTTTTTTTCTACTCTTGATTGCCCCCACATGAGCAAAATCACTTCAAAGTATTATTTTTGACGATTTAAAGTGTAATTATTTCAGAAAGAAGTGATTTAATAAAAAGGGAGGAGCCCTTTAACCCTTACCAATAAATAAATAAATAAAAACTTTAAGGGAGACTTGTTAAACCTTTATTTTTTTCACTTTAATACATTTGCAAGAATTAACGGGAATGGTGACTAGATGTTATAATCGCGTTCCTCCAACTAATCACCTGTTATCTATCAAGGATTTCAAACTCAACGGTGGCAACTAAACATGATATGATTTGGTGAATATTTCTTCTTGTCATTTGAGTTTTTTCATTGATTAATAGGAAATAAATTAGCTATCTAACTCCAAAAATTTCAAGATCCATACCCTTTACAAGGATCACATTAAACATGAATTTCTTAAACTCAAATTCTCATAAGTTCAGATTCTTAATTTAGTCGCTATTAAAAGCATTAAGGGTGAATTTCTTGCGTCTTGGAAATACGAAGAATTGGTTAGGGCGATCCAGATAAAGGCAACCTCATTTATTTCTTATTTTTTTGAATTTTATCGGAGGAAATCCAATAGGGTTGCTTATTATCTTGCTTGATTGGGGGCTCTTAGGAGGGATTTTTATGTAATTAGTAGAGGATTCAAATGTCATTCCTCAAGAACTAGTGGGAATACTTTTTGATGATGTAACTTGTAATTATTCTCAAAGTTGATTTAATAAAATGGGTGGGCCCGACAATCCAACTTACAAATGATATATAATATATATACACGGTAGCAATTAGGTTCGGTTTGAGGTCAAATTGGAATCGATCCGACATAGGTCAATTTCATTAAATAAGAATCAAAACCGATCTAAAGTCGGTTTTTTTTTTTATGAAAAAACAAAAATTTAATAAATAAAAATTTTCATACAATAATCACTAATCTATTAATAAAAAATCATTAGTTTATCCATAAAAAAAATCACTAATCTATATCCTAACTCCTAAAATAATTCATAATAATTATTATATACATATATCGTTATTTATTGCGTAGGGGTTTGGTTCTGTTCTATACAAACTTGATCCAAGAACCAAATCAAATTGATCGATTCTCTAGTGTAGATTGTTTATTTTGTAGTGTCTGGAACCAAACCGCAATTTGGTCCAAACCAAATCAAACCACCCCAAAACTATTGGTTTGGCTCAGTTCAATTTATATATATATAATCGCATTAAAGTCAAAGGTCCAAGGAGTCAACTCAATATTATATAATTTTATTTATTTTTATTTTTTTGAAGGGGGTGGGGAGGCTTCAGCACGTGGAAAGCAGACCTTCCTAATATCTTCCTCAAATCAAAAGAAAAGCTCCCAAACTAATAATTGTACATTCAAGTCAAAGAGGGCTCCTTGCACACCACTCTATAAATCTATATAAGAACCTCTCATTACTTTCTTCAATTATTCTCCATTAATTTTTCATCTCCTCCTAAGATTATTATTACATCTTTACAACTTCATTCCATCAGTTATCGATCCATCAAAACGATGAATATGGTGTTTGAAAGTGCTCTAGGAGATATGTTGATCAAAGTAGGAATGTTCTTGCTTGTTCAAGCTTTAGTTTACTTCATTCTTTCAAGCTCATCCAACATTTTTTCCAACAAGGCTAGATCGTTTAGCTTCAAAACCCCTCGTTCGGCTAATGCTCGACGAATTATTGCTGCACTTTCGGATTTGCCTCCTTCGGCCGAGTCTTCACCTTCACCTTCACCAACTCAAGAACATTCAATGATGACCAATTAGATTTGGATTTTGAAATATTGATTGAATTATGATCATCAGTTTGTTATGGTTATGTATGTGAATGAAGATTATTCTTTTATTTTTTTGAAACTTTGGGTTTTTTTTTATTCTTGTTGTTGGGATGAGAATGATTATTGGATTTGAACATCAAATCTCAATTTTACTCTAATTTAGATCACCAAACATTCCATTTGTGTTAATTATAATTTTTTTTTTTTTTCTAATTTTTAGTTGTTAAACCAATCATCAAGAGACATGTGGTGCATGGCATCTTTTTCGATCTCTTCGTTAGGCCACAAGTCACTAACACTTCTTTTCATCCCTCAGTCCATCACTTAAAGAACTCAATGATGAATTCAATCAACTTACTTGACATGAGTCGGTTCCAGTTGGGTTCTTAAGGAACTTAAAACCATAACCATTATATTTATTGTGGTTCGGTACTTGTTGATTCCGGGTTAGATTTCAAAATAAATGGGATTGGATCCGGAACAACTAAAAAATATGGGTACTCATCTGTTCTGGTTATCAAAGAATCGAATGTGAAAAAAGTATTTCAAATTATTATAAAACTTTTATCATTCCAAAAAATTAACATATTATTTACAAAATTATTAACTTTATTATAATTAAATTATATTCAAGATACAAATTAATAAAATAAAAATTCATCTTAGTTAAAAGTAAAAATAATTTAGATAGATAGCACATTTTAAACTCCAATTGATAATCTTTATGAAAAATTAAAGAAGTCTATATAATATGCATTAATTTTGAAATAAAAGAATATCTTAAATCATCTATAGTATAAAAAGAAATGACAAAATAAATCGGTTCTAGGTACCCATTGGATAGAACCTAATGATTCTGGTTCATATCGGTTTGGTTTCATTTTAGACCTGGCTCTAATCGGTTTCAATAATAAAAGAATTGGAACCAGAGTTTTCGATTCTGAATTCAATTTGATTTCCGATTAAATGGGTTCTCATTGACACCCCTAGACGTGACAGGCTTGGAAACCGTAGATACACTCTCCTTGGGATATAAAACTCTACCTTTTTATGGGGATACGTAGTTCTCTACGATTCTCAAGCTTGTCATGTCAGGTAAGTCGATTCATGAGTTATCACGTGCCTAAGTCATATTATCAGCGCTCTTGGACTTATTATAAGGTTGTTAATGGATCGGATCGTACTCGAATCTTGTTCTATTGAAATCCAATGACCATACGAGCTAGTTTTAGATCAAGGATTTAGATTCTAACGAGGATTCTTGCCGATAATAATTTATCAGATTGGTCTTCAATCAACTATTTTTCAATCTAAAACATGCACAAAAAATCGAATAATTCCCAAAACAGAGCACTATTGAACTTAAGTTCGAAAACGATAACTTACTATTTTCGAATTTTTTTATTAAAATGGTAAAAAAAATCATGAACAATAAATTGATAACTTTTTTTATATCGAAAATACCATTTTTAAAATGTTATTTATCAATGGGATCCTTTTAATACTACATAAAAAGAAAAAAAAGAAAAAAAAATCTGATCTCATGTCAAGAGAATCATGTTGCCATTGAATAATTTTTTGTTTTTAAATATTCTTCATCAATGGAGTCCTTTTGACATTAATCAAAAGGAAATCTTAATCTCATGTCAAGAGGATGCTCTTGACATTAAGTAATTTAATATATATATAGGATTAGGATCCGTATACACATAAAGCTACAATGCGTTTTGTCTTATATGGGCAAAAATATTTGGAATGGGCTGTTTTTTTGTAAAGATGATCTCTATGGTGAGGAGATCATCCTCGCCAAAAATCAGCCCATTATGAAACTTCTAGCCCAATGTTTACAAGTTGAAAAATTTTAGACCGTCCAATTTTTGTAAATCATTTTTTATGGGGGTTAGCAGTTTTGGAATGGGATGGTTTTTTGCAAAGATGATTAAATCATCCTCACAAAAAATCAGTCCATTTTGAACATTTTTAATCATATAAGACAAAAACGTTGTAGCTTTATGTGTCTACGGAACCTGACCCATATATATATATATATATATATATATATATATATATATATATAGTGTCAATACGATCCTTTTAAATAATGTACAAAAATAATACTGATCTCATATCAAAAGATATTTTCGGTATAAAAATTTATCAATTTATTGTTCATAATTTTATCATCTTAATAAATAAAAAAAATTCTTAAAATAATAATTATCATTTTCGAAAATAAGTTCAACAGTCCTCCATTTTAAAAATTAATCAAAATTAGTATTCCATTTTGATAAATTTCTCAATAAATAATGTTTATTTAGGGGTGCCATGTTGGGTTTAAAAACTCAAAATACATATATCTTGAACTTTTCACATTCAATAAATTTACAATAAAATTGTACATTAAAAGGAGATTGAATCTACTTGCATCAATGTCACGTATTGTACATAAAATTTTAATATCATCTGCCACTTGTCCTATTTTAATTGGAGGTGATTTCGTACAAAGTTTTGCACGCATTTGAACACGTTTTTGTAGCAAATGAAAACATAACAAATGGTCAACTAAGAAGTTTTCCATAAGACCATCTTATAATATCATATATCTAATCTAAGTTGGTCAAATGGTCAAATATCAGCAACAAGACACTATTCACACCGACTTGATACAGCTAATGATATGGAGACACGTCAGATATTTCGATTTTCGTGATTTTGTTTATGAGAAGAAAGTCTCTACGTCTGTAAGTTGTCGATGGGCCCACCTTTGGATTTGTTTGAGACTATTTATATTTTATGGGATTTTTAACTTAGCTCCATGAATTATAAACAAATTTGAATACACTCCTTCACTACTTGATCTTAAAATATAGCAATCTTTCCTTTGTAATGTCATAATAATATGTTTTTTTCCCCTTTATTTATAATATTTATACATATATATTAAATTTCAACTGTCGATGACTAATGATAGTCGAAATTTTTTATGTTCTCCGATTTGAAGGCTTAGAATCGTTGAATTTCTCCTATCCTCCAATAATTTGATGATTTTCACCTGTCAAAAAAAAAAAAAAATCAACAATGAAAATTTTGATGATTTGGTTTATTGAATTTTATGAAATTTGACAATCTTTGGTCGTCATGGTTTTAAAACTCGTCCGAAACCAAGATGTATCGCCTAAGTTAATTCGGTATTGGGACTGAACGAGACCAACTCACAAACATATTTGATATGTCCACGTATCTTGAGATAAGAGAGACGTCTTGGACGAGATCTTCAGAATCTCATCCAAGTTAAACTAAACAAACGACTTAAACGTTTTCACCTTTATATTCTTTCACCCAAATCTATTTTTCTTCATCTTCTCAACTAAGTGAACTAAAAGAAGCAAGGTTTTAGGGAAAAACTTCATCTCCTTCATCCGATTTAATAGAAATCATTTATGAATTTTTTGAATTTTTTAAATGATTAAAAATCATTTTCTCAATATTGAACAAGATAATTTGAATGAGACAAAATGTATCGTTCAAATTAACTCAATATCGGGGCTGAACAAAATGAGACGTGAAACCGAGTTTAAAAATCATGTGGGCCGTCAAATATGGACCTTTTTTTGTTGTGTCGACTCAACCAATTGCACATAGAACTTTTTGTGACGACGACAATGCATGCGATCATGAGATTATTCTCACCCGAATGGAGGGGATACCCACAATAAGCAAAAAATTTAAAGAGTTAACTCAAATTTATATAAAACAAAGGGGAGGGGAGGGGAGGGGGACATATCAATATGCCTTATTATAGAGAAGTATGTCAAATAAACTATTACCATTATTTTAAGTTCTCAAATGACCAAGCCCAAATTTTTATCTTGGATCAAGTCAATATCTTCCCAATGTTTGAGAGTTGACCTTCCCAATAACTTCCTCAAATCAAAGTAAAAGCTCCCAAAACTAGTAATGTTCAAAGTCAAAGAGGGCTCCTTGTAACACACACTCTATAACTCTATATAAGAACCCCTCATAACTTTCTTCAATCCATCCATACTTCATCTCCCCCTCTACAAATCACTAATACATCTTTGTAACTTTATTTCATCAATCACTTATCGATCCATCGAAAACAATCAACATGGTGTTCGAAAGTGGCTTAGGAGATATGACATTGGTGAAAGGAGGAATGTTCTTGATTGTTCAAGCTTTAGTATACTTCATCCTTTCAAGTTCTTCGAACATTTTTTCTAATAAGATGAGATCACTTAGCTTCAAAACCGCTCGTTCTGCTAGTGTTCGACGAATTATTGCCGCACTTTCGGATTTGCCTCCTTCCACTGAGCCTTCACCATTACCTTCACCAACTCAAGAACGTTCAATGACGACCAATTAGATTTGGATTTTGAAATATTGATTGAATTATGATGATCAAGTGAAGATTATTCTTTTATTTTTTATTTTTTTGTAAGTTGGATTGAAACAATTGTCTCGTCATTTTAAAAAAATGGGGTCTGTTTTTATTCTTGTTTTGTTTTTTTTTTTTAAGATAAAAATGAATGGATTTAATATTCAACATCAACTCTACTCATTCAGATCACCAAATATTAATTATCTAGTTGCATGACCTTATTATTTCCAATCCAACGACTGCAGGTTTGGATCACGGATTTAGATTCTAATAAGGATTCTATCGACTAATAATTTATCAAATTGTTCTTGGATCAACTATTTTTCGATCCAATCGGGACCTACTCGGCTAATGTGTTTGAAACATATAAATAATGTATATTTAGGGGTGTAATGTGGATTTTAAAACTTTTTTTTTTTTTTTGAGAGGGGGTGGGGGTGTGTTGTGTTGGTTGGACCATAGGCCCTAGGGCATAAAATGGATCAGATTTTATCCAAAATCCGAGTGGTCCAAATTCAAATTTAGTGGGTTTTCTTTGTTCGAGTATATCTAAATAAAAAAATGGGTTGATGTCCCTTGACACAAGTCGAATCCTGATTGGATACAGGTCCAACTCTATATCCGCATAGATCCAAGTGATATATTACTTTGAAATTTATATTTTTATATTTTTCAATATATCTTTCTTCAACAAACAAATGTTAGGTGTAATGGAGAGGTCTTGAGCTCAAGCCTCCGTTAGCCACTCTTAGGGATTTTTCTTGAAATAACCTGATGTAAGGGGATTTGAATGATTTGAAATTATTCGACCCGACAAACCCTGATTCCCTAATCAATTAATTCGGGTTGGTTCCGAAAATACAGGTTTAGTTAAAGCAAAATGCTTTGGATATGATTTTAGCTAATAAGATCCAAGTTGAATTTGAAATCAGATTAAATAATATTTTTGGATGAGGATATACTCATATCCGGCCTAAACCCGACCCATTTTAAGCCCTAGTAGGCCCGACTAAGAGGGGCGAGGCAACTAACCTCTTAGAAGTATCAATCAGAGGCAATGATCGACCATACAATCGCTATTCATAATCAAAAGGAACATTTGCCTATTTCTATAATAGATCGTATTGTAGGTCACAAATTGGGAGAATTCGCACCTACACACTCATATTTTAAAAATGGCTATCGACAAATATTTACCAAACCCATTATTTTATTTTAGATTTGGTAGAAAGGAAACCTTCCCACAATCTTCAACAAATCAAAGTAAAAAACAAAAAGCTCAAAGAGGCGGCTTCTTACACATATCTCCATAAATCTATATAAGAAACCTTTAAAACTTTGCACAAACATTCCATTCTTCATTAACTTTCATTCTTTCACTTATATAAAAAAATGATGAACATGGTGTTTGAAAGTAGCCTAGGAAATATGTTGATGAAGGTGGGGATGTTCTTGATTATTCAAGCTTTGGTTTACTTCATCCTTTCAAGCTCTTCCAATATTTTTTCTAACAAGATAATAAGATCACTTAGCTTCAAAACCGATCATTCGGGTGGTGTTCGACGAATTATGGCTTCACTTTCGGACTCGTCTCCTTCTTCAGAGCTTTCGTCTTTACCGTCACCAACCCAAGAACATTCCACGTCGGTGGCCAATGATAGTATATGTTAGATAATTGCGATTTGAAATCTTTATTGAATTATGTTGAGTTGATTATATATGGATATGTATTTAATGATGATTATATTCTTCTTCTTGTTTTTTTTTTTTTTTGAATTTTTATGTTTCAAACATTCCATTTGTGTTAATTACCCAATCACATAACCTTATTTTCAAGTACAAATTAATTTGTTGTTGTTATTTTTAGCTGTTAAAGATATATTTGTGGTGGCATCTTGTTAAAGACCAAAGGTACTATGTAGATAGGGCCATCAATGGGCCACGAGGGCCCGGGTGGCTTAGATTGAGCCCAAACCCGGCGCTATAGCGGTGTGCTATACTTAGACGGTTAGACCAGCCATATACTCCTATCAGGCCTGCATTGGCTACGCTTGAACCCGGACCTAATGCACCTAACCCGGGCTCGTGTTGATTTTCCAGTTCCATAAAATTATTGTTTTGAGTCGTGATAATCTAACACTCTTTTTTTTAGATGCCCCCATCACAGAATCATAGATCATTTGCCTCGGGATACACAAGAAAAAGATTTATAGTTTGTAACTGCTAGGTCAAGAAGTGTATGGGGGGTGTCTGAAAAGAGGAGCGTCATATTATCATTAGTCTATTATTTTGTAAGAGTCGTGCTGGAGTAACATTGAAATTGACATTGTTTCACACATTGGTGTGCCCAGAACCATAGATGCTTCTCACTTACATCTCGATGAAGTGTGAAACGATGTCAATTTCAATGTTACTCAAGCACGACTCTATTTATAATACGTTTTAGTCTTCTTCTTTTTTTCTTTTTTTTTTTTGGTTAGAAAATTGTATGTTGATTTATACAGAATTATTGGGCCCTAGCACAGCCCAGATTTAATGGTTTGAAAATGTTGAGTCTAGCAGGCTCAAATCAAGGCCTTTTTTGGGGTAAGTTGGTTCGCGTTAGTGGGCCAATGGGCTCAAAGTTCACCTCTACATACAGAGCATGGATTAAGGTCTTCATTAATTGGGCCATGTGCATAGTCATATTGGCCCAAATGACACCACAATCCTGAAGGGTTAATGGGCTAAATTAGGTTTAAAAGAAAACTTTTTTTTTACCTGATTAAAGGCTTTGAAATAAACAAGTGCTAAACTCCCAAGTTTAAAATCAAAATCCTACAATGAAAAACTTGGATTTCTTAGTATTTTTTCTTCTATACAGGGGTTTCAATGGATGGTCAAAAATTCAAATTTGAATTCAAAAAATCGGATATCGTATTCGAATTCTGATATTTTATATATTCAAATCCTTATCGGATATTAACATTTCGTATCCGAATCCGATAATATCTGATTCGAAAAAATATATCATATATATTATTTTATTTTATTTATTATTTATATAAATAATATAATATATAATAGTTTTTTTAATAATGAAAAATCAATTGGATAAGGAAATTTTTTTTTTTTTTAATATACAAATTATTTGAATTCTAATCGGATATTATTCGATATCTGATAGGATAATTGGATTCGAATTTGAACAGACTTCTAGAACATTTTGGATATTGTTGTATCCGAACCAATAAGCATCCATTGACAGCCCTACTTCTACATTCATGTGGCATTCAATCATATATTTTGGGTGCCCATGGATATATATATGATCCATATAAAAGGTGGTCCTTCGGTGCATCATATACATACATATTTAAGTGGATGCTGTCACTTCGAGACTACGAGTAGCTTTAGTTGTTGAATCGTGTGTAAGTGCCAGTTTTGGTTGTATTGGCTGCAATCGGAACATAGGCGCTATGGATTACCATATTGGTTCGAATGACACTAACTCTCTAAGGTTCATTGTTTAGATGAGATTTTTTTTTTTTTTTTTTTTATTTGATTTTTCTCTCGAAATCTTAAAAATCGATAGATGCCACTAAAACTTCGAAATTTAAATTGCATTAATGGTGAAAAATGTCTTTATTTAGAAATATTCTTCAAATGTTTTGCTCTATATTAAGTAGGGGTGCACATTGGATCGGATCAAACAGAGAACCAAACCGAACTAAGGCATTTCAGATTGGTTTGGTTTGGTTTTTTAGCTCATCAATTTGGTTATGATTTTACAATTTTGAAAAATCGATTGATTCGGTTCGATTCTAGGTTCAAAAAATCCTCTAACCGAATCAAATTCATTACATATATAATATTTATTTAACAAACAAAAAAAGAGCTCTCACTGTTTGCTTTTTGTATTCTAACCAATTTAGTCACTGATTTGAGTGGTCCAAATGACATGGCCCTAACCACTCATGTTATTAAGTAGATAATTGAGATTATAAAAATATTAATATTATATTTCAAATATCATTCTATTCGTTGTGTCTTTTAATTGAAATCATTGATGGTCGTGGGTTTTTTAATTGTAAGATTTGATAATTGGTGTCTTGCATCTATGTTTATGAGATTCAAGAACGATCTAAGAACCGAATCAAGCCAAACCAAACTTAGGTTGGTTGGTTTGATTCTAGGAGGTAATCGATTTGGCTCCAATTTCAAATTTGTAGTGATTAAGTTTAGTTCGATTCCATTTTTGCCCCCAACCCAAACCAACTGTGAGCACCCCTAACATCAACATCATGTTTTTTGGTGCCATGTTGAAATGGAGTCCATATTAGATAAGTGTGGTCCATAGGCCAACACTAAATTATTGTAGGCTATGTTCTCCATGTGTCATGTTTTACATTGGATGCCAATATAGTGTATTAGAAGAATAAAAAGACAAAGTTGCATATAAGTGCTATAGACAATGCATGGGGACGTCGACATCAAACGAAAATAACAATTTCAATAAGGAGCCATATCGCATTGTTTGAGGTGAAAGTGGATACGAATCATAGATGCTTTTCCAATCGTATCTCAATGAAAAGCATCTATGGTTCCCATGCACTTTCACATCAAGAAGTGCGATATGAGCTTTCAACCTAAGGTCACTTCATCATTATTCTTTCAATTATGTAATATTAGGGACACATTCTATTTTTGAAATGGATTGATTGGTTAATTTTAGCATTACAATTATAATGAGAAGAGGATGGGTATTGTTGACTCAAATACATATTGGTGAGCGTTGGGAGGCCCTGAAGAGAGTTAAACATTGTGCCAAATATTTATCAAAACATGGCTTAGAAGCTATGGAATAGGCTGATTTTTTGAAGAGACCATCCTCACTAAAAATAAGATCATTTTGAAACTTCTAACCCTAGTTTACAAGTTGAAGAATCGAGGACTGTTCAATTTTGTAAATCACTTTTTATGGGGTTAGAAGTTTTGGAATGAGCTGATTTTTGGTGAGGATGATCTCCTCACCAGAGAGATCATTCTCAGGAAAAAAAAATTTAGCCCATTCTAAAACTTTTAACCCATATATTGAAAAAATGTCTAACTCACTTTAGGGCCTCCGAACGCTACCCATACATATTAGGTCAATTTTTTAACTTGTAAAAATGCTTATGCATTAATTGATAAGTTTTAGGGTCCAACTCAAAACCAATTGGCAATAAGTGGAGATGTCTAGGAGTTTATAGGGAGAGAGACAAGGCATTGAGTGTCTGATGTGGGACTAAACTCAACACTCCCTTGCATGTGTAGGTCGGATTGGACTAAAGCATGTGAAGATATGAATTAAGTGACGTGAAAGAGAGAGAGATTCGCTCTGATACCATGATAAGTTTGGGAGTCTAACTCAAAATCAATTCGTAATTAGTGGAGAGGCCCAAGAGCTTACTAGGAGAAAGACAAGGGAATGAGTATCCAATGCGGGACTAAACTCAATATTAATTATGTTCTATATTATTAATCCAAATCCTAACAAAATTATCTGATGGAGGTTAGTTTGATTAATCATAATTAACTTGAAAAATTTTCAAGTGGATGCATAGATTTGAAAAAAGAAAGCAATCAAATGAAGGGATAAAGGGTTTTTTTTTTTTTTAAAGTCAATTATGTCAAAAGAAATCAATGATTTTTTAAAATAATTAACAATTTATTAAAAAAAATAATAGCTATTTTTCCTCAACCAATGGATTACTTACTAATACTTTTCACATGCCCCCTTTAAGAATGTTATGACTATGATTATAGTGAGGTAGAGTGAGTATAGTTTGATACAAATCCACATCATTTAATAATGAGTCGCGATAAACTGATGAACAAAATTAACGCTCTTGACGTTACAATACACAAAACAATAGATCTTTTTCTTTGGGATACACAAGGAAAAAAGATTTATGGTTCTATGCACATGCCACGTCAAGGGCGTCAGTTTTGCAAGTCAATTTATTATTAGTCTTTAATATTTTTAAAATTAAACAAAAGCTCTTTCATGAGTTGCGATCTGTACCATTGGTATAGCAACATATGGTGTCTATGTAACACATTTTCTTTGGAGAACAAACACATTGAACTGCATGCCAAATAAAAAATGACTTTTTAAAGCCCCAATATGTTTTAAACTTTAATCAAAATTTGCCATATAGACGAGATACCTTATGTATCATGACTCTTTTATATTAAATAACATTACAGTTTTCATTGACTCAATGCATTAGATTAGATGAATCTAAATCAAGAATTTAGGTTTTAATAAGGATCCAATTTGATAACCTGTGGGAATAGTTCTGGAACAACCATGCCTCAATCTGATAATTCCAATCTCCTAAAATGTCAGAAAATATATAAATTGAATTTTATAAAATACTAGAGTTCGCCCATGCCTACGGGCACGGGCAACCTCATTGGGGTAAAGAGGGTAAAAATAGAAAATGGGTATTATAACAAAAAATTGAGATTCAAATGGTAGAAGACGAAAAATAATCTAAAAAAATAGGTTAAAAGGGTAAAAGAAGAAATATAATAAAATCATAGAGAATGAAGAATATAAGAAATAAAGTGGAACCCACAAAATTATAACTAGTGAGATGTTTGTCTCATACAAAATTGTAGTAGATGAGAATTTATCCCACACACAAAGTGTGGGCCTTAACATTGTGTTTGATAAGATAGATGTGAAGTTTATTCATATTTTGTATATCTAATCAGATTTGGATCCCAATTTGAGTTTTGATATAAAAAAAAATTGAATTGGACAAGAGTCTGACTTGATACTTATAATTTGGTCCTAGATTGAATCCTATCCCTTCACAAACCTAAATAACATATGTTAGGACTATCAACGGATCAAATCAGACCAAAAATTTGATTTATTTCGATCTGGATTGATGTTTTGAATTTTGAATAAGTTTCGATCAGATATCTTATTGGATCATACTTGGATCAACATGTCCCAATTCAATAAAGACCGGAAGTGGTAAAATGATCAAAAGTAAATAAATTGTAGTATATGTTTATTGAAATATATTAAGTTTATTTAGATTTTATATGTAAAATAAGATTTGACTCGATCGGATTGTTTGTAGATCGAGTCTAAATCTTAATATTGAGATCAAATAAAAATCCAATCCGATAAGAGTCTGATCCGATACTTATCTGATCAATCCTAATCCGAACCTTATTGGATGGGTACCAATTCGACCCGATCCGGATCCTATCCATTGACAGCATGACACATGCTAGTTCACAAAGGCACGTGCCATCCACTGGTCACTTATGAAGTCTAATATTTTTAAGTAAAATATTTTAGAAATTTATATATATTTTATTAAAAGAAATCTATACCAACTCATAACCATCTTTATTGACCACTAGATCACACTTGGGGAGGAATCTAAGAGAATCTGTGACTGTGCATACTTTCTCTGTCTTCTGTCCGTGTAGAAAATATTTCACCCACTACGGATCGTTAAGAAAGATGAGAGAGCACGAGAGCCAATGTCTTAAGATCAACATCTCTGCCAAAATTGACCATTTTTTGCTCGAGAGAAAGAGAGAGAATCAATCAAAACCCATAAATCCCAAAACCTCAAAATTCAGGAAATGAGTTCATCATCAAAGACATTAAGGAAATTGGAGGTTGCCTCGCCTGTTCCAGCAGATATCGACATTGCCAACTCTGTTGAACCTCTTCACATCTCAGAGATCGCTGAGGCTCTCAATCTCAGTTCCAAGCACTATGATCTATATGGGAAATATAAAGCCAAGGTAAGGTCACTTGGTGAGAACTCAGATCATAGTTTCTCTTATATGGGTTGAAAAATCCAATTTTTGGAAGTTTACTAATTTGGGTAATTGTTTTTTTTTTAAGGTTCTCTTATCTGTGATTGACGAGCTTGAAGGATCTGGTGATGGGTACTATGTTGTTGTTGGAGGAATTACTCCTACCCCTCTTGGAGAAGGAAAATCTACTACTACTGTTGGACTTTGTCAAGCTTTGGGAGCATTTCATGATAAGAAAGTAATCTTTTTTCTCTGTTTATTTATGACTACTTGTTTTTTTTAATTCATATTTGTGATGAATTTTGATGGGTGGGATTTGTTTTTGCCCAATTCTAAGCCATTAGTGATTCCCGTGTGTGTTTGATAAAAAAAGGTAATCTTTTTTCTCTGTTTATGTCTACTATTTCTATTTCTATTTTTTTTGTTTTGTTTTGAACTTCATATTTAGGATGAATTCTTATAGGTAAGATTTTTTTTTGCTCAATACCAAGCCTTTAGTGATACCCATATGTGTAAGATATTGGTGATAGAGTATTAATGCCTTTTTCAAACAGATCCTGTAAAAAAATTTTGATTTATGAAAGATATAGGGATCTGGCTCACCATGATCCGATGATCTTCCCCCAACATATATTTAGCATTTGGTAGAAAAAGAATTTTACAAAGAAAAATGGGCCAGAGAAAACTTACATTAAGAAGGGGGGCCAGAGAAAACTTACATTAAGAAGGGGTGGTGAGAGAGAGTATCTCTAAAGGCCTTAAAATTCAAATAAAAAGAAGAAACAAAGGAAACAATGATCATCCTAGTGAAGGGTTAGTTCCCCTCACTGAAATACAAAGTCGTTGAATCCAAAACCTCTAAATTTGCAAAAGGGATGCCAAGGTAGGTTGAAGGATGGCCAATTTGGCATTTAAGGAATCGGTTAGCTAACACCATCAATGAGAAAAATTTTGGATTGAGCCAAATTTTTTCTCAAACTAAACATATCAGAAACGGATTCATAATTAGCAGCTTTGATTCATGTAATTCTGATTTGATTGTAAAATCTGTAGGGAAATTTTGCTGACATAAGTAGATTCCTTCCATTGTGTGATTGATCTCAATATTAATTCTCTTGGGTTCTTCATGAAAGCAACTCCTAAGATGTTATTTAAGTCGATATCTATAATCTCATTCTGAATAATTATAAGGTTTTCAGCATGTGTAGTATGCAAATATTTACACATAGTTTGAGCCATATGTGTGTCACCTCAACAAATCTTCACCTTGATTTGGGCATCATGACAATTCTAGAGAAGTCAGGTATCTTTGAACTCATGAGAAGGGAGATTGGACATTTCCAACTTGGTGAGGAGGGGCATGTGGTAGATCATATAAGGAATTTCATTTAAAATCAAAATCTAATTTTATCAATTGAGATTTGGATGAGATATTTATGAGAAGGGAATCAATTATTCTCTTGTTTTTAGGAACGGTTTTTGCTTATATTCTATTTTAAGTTCCCAGGCCTATCAAGGAAGGGAACAATCTTGTACCAAGAAGCAATCTAGTGAATTAGGTGATGAACCTCATAAAAATCTCTATATATCCATCTTTCTTTCTTCTTCCCCTTCTTTATAGTTTTTTATTGTGCATATGTTAACTGAAGATCATCACCATATATCATGGTTGTAGTGCACATCTCGTGGCCAGCAGCGGCCCAAGAAATTGTCTTTCCCCTTTAAAATATAGGTGCAACATTGATATGGACATAAATGAATTGATGGGAAATTTTTTGGTGACAACAAAATCCAATTACTATCAAGAATATTTCAATGCTATTCATCAAAATATTAATTCTTGCATCTATATGTATGCTAAGTGTCGAAGGTTACCCAAGATAACCATTGAAGTGGGTTATCCACTGAAACCGTGTGCGATACTATCCAAATATAATCATTGAAACCGTGTGCAATCCATGTGATCAATCCTTGCTGTATAGATTTTTCTAGATACTCTCTAAGTTGTTGTATCATATCTATTTTGAATGATTGTACATCTGTGCATATTTGTCTGTATAATAAGATTTCATCCACTGATCCAATTAAATGGTGAGACACCTTACAGAAACTCATTCACTTGAATCTTGAAGCTGTTTAGTCATACTCAAAATTCTTTCACCAAGTAAAATTTGCTTGGTGCTATTTTATTTTACTGATTCCTCATTGCAACATTCCAACCAAATAGTTATCTCCACTTGTACTTTTTTAGGTTGTCACCTGCCTTCGTCAACCATCTCAAGGGCCAACTTTTGGAATTAAAGGGGGTGCCGCAGGTGGTGGTTACAGTCAAGTGATTCCGATGGACGAGTTCAATTTGCATCTAACCGGAGATATCCATGCAATCACGGCTGCAAACAACCTCCTAGCTGCCGCCATTGATGCTCGGATTTTCCATGAGTCAACCCAGTCAGACAAGGCTCTTTTCAACCGGTTATGCCCAACTAACAAACAAGGGAAACGAAGCTTTGCTGACATCATGTTTAAGCGTCTTAAAAAGCTTAGTATCTCCAAGAACAACCCCGAAGATCTTACTCCAACAGAAATCAAGAAATTTGCTAGGCTTGATATTGATCTGGCCTCCATCACTTGGAGGAGAGTTATGGATGTCAATGACCGCTTCCTGAGGAAAATAACTATTGGTCAGGGTCCCGAAGAAAAAGGGATGGTGAGAGAAACCGGCTTTGACATCTCAGTTGCTAGTGAGATAATGGCAGTGTTGGCCCTCACAACTTCTCTAGCTGACATGAGAGAGAGACTTGGGAATATGGTAATAGGAAACAGCAAGGCTGGTGATCCAATTACAGCGGATGATCTCGGTGTCGGAGGTGCATTAACCGTACTAATGAAGGACGCCATCAACCCAACATTGATGCAAACTCTCGAGGGAACTCCAGTTCTTGTTCACGCGGGACCTTTTGCTAATATTGCTCACGGGAATTCGTCCATTGTAGCTGACAAGATTGCATTAAAGCTAGTGGGACCCGGTGGGTTTGTAGTCACTGAGGCAGGATTCGGTGCGGATATTGGCACAGAGAAGTTCATGAATATAAAATGTCGGTATAGTGGTTTAATCCCTCAATGTGCTGTTATCGTGGCAACAATAAGGGCTTTGAAGATGCACGGTGGTGGGCCTGAAGTGGTTGCGGGGAAGCCTCTTGACCATGCCTACTTGACCGAGAATGTGGCCCTTGTCGAAGCTGGTTGTGTCAATTTGGCAAGACATGTTTCAAACACAAGGGCTTATGGGGTGAATGTAGTGGTTGCTGTGAACATGTTTTCAACTGATTCCGAAGCAGAGATGAATGTGGTGAGAAATGCAGCATTGGCGGCTGGTGCATTTGATGCTGTAATTTGCACTCATCATGCCCATGGTGGAAAGGGAGCGGTTAGTAAAATCTTCCCCCATCATCTCTTATTTACTATCCAAGAATTATGAGACTGTTTAGATCTTCACCATCAAAAGACATACATTCTTCTTGATATGCACCAGCCAATATCTAATAAAGCTAGGATTCCCATCTAGGTGATCTTGTCACACCCCAAACTTTTAACACGAATCCCCATGACCTTGTGTTAGTTTTCGAGGCATGAGACACATCCCAATATATAATATCAGATTTCTCATGCCTCGAAACTAACACAAAGTCATGGGGATTTGTGTTAGAGGTTTGGGGTGTGACAAATCTAGTCTAAAATCTATCTTCTTCTGACAATCCCAACCATTATATCCTTCAAGGGATATTCATGGATTAATCCAGTAAAAAAAATGTCCATTTCATGGATGGTTTGGATCTCGTTAATGATATGGTTTAGGATACAAGGGTATCCCAGTATTTGCCATAAACCTATTTAACTCCAGCATGTCTTTAGACACAATTGAATGGAAGAACATGGTTTGTTCATCCAACCCCAATTTTTGGGCTAAGGCTTCGATAATGATGATGATGAATTGATGTTTCCGTAGTCTGATTTGACCTCAATGCTTCAGTTTCCAGGGAGCAGCGCCCCTTGAAAATTCCAGCATCTAATCCTCATATAGTTGCATGAACTAATTGAAAATAGAAGGGTATTTTAGAAAAAAAAAACCCTGCTAAAGTGGTGATTATTAGGTTTACCCCCTTGCAAAATGCAAGAATAGGTTTACTCCCCCTTGACTGTATGTCAATGCTGCTTTTTCTTGATGATTTAATAGTGGAATTTTGATTTTGATTTTTTCAAATTTTGATTTAGTTATTTAAGTATTTGAAGAGCATTTTGAAGAAAGAAAAAATCAAAATTTCAAAGTTAAATCATCAAGAAAACACAATGTTGACTTATGTTCTATGGTGGTAAACCTAATATCACCAATTTAATAGTGGGTATTTCTAAAATACCCAAAATAAAAGCATCCCATAGATAGTGTATGCCATCATCAACATAAACCAAGGCCTCATCTCGGTTACTTGAGCTCAGCCAATAAAAACCCATATTTGGGGTCCACTATGTGAATCTTGTTCTGCCATGGAAAGTAATATATGGATAATCAAAAATGACTGATTCAGAGTTTTACCAAAATCTTACAGGTTGATCTCGGCATTGCTGTTCAAAGAGCATGTGAGAATGTGACACAACCATTAAGGTTTTTGTATCCTTTGGACATCAGCATCAAAGAGAAAATAGAGGCCATCGCTACCTCCTATGGTGCCAGTGGTGTCGAATACTCAGAGCAGGTAAATTTCTTTTAAACCTCATGAACAGCATTATTCGATTACATGATCTATGTTGGTCAAACGTGTTGACACGTGTTTCGTCACTTTGGTTTACTAGGCCGATAAACAGATTGAAATGTACAGCAAACAAGGATTTTCTTCTCTACCTATCTGTATGGCAAAAACCCAATATTCATTCTCACACATTCCATCTCAAAAGGGAGCCCCATCTGGGTTTGTGTTACCGATTAGGGATGTCAGGGCCAGCATTGGTGCTGGATTCATTTATCCTTTAGTGGGGGCTATGAGTACGATGCCTGGGCTTCCGACACGTCCATGCTTCTTCGAGATTGATGTCGACACTGCTACCGGGAAGGTTCTTGGTCTCTCTTGAATGAGTTTTTTTCCAAATTTTTTTGTACGGCATTCCAGTCGTAATTGGCTTTCGAGGTAAGTTTGCTTCTCTGTAATAGCTTTTAAATGATTTAAGATGTTGAATAAAAGCCTTCTTGTGATGATTCTTCCTAGTCAAAAACATTAGTTATAATGCATGCCTATGTGGTCTGCTTGAATATCATTATGAATAAATGATAAAATTAAGAATATAAATTTCTCTTTTTGGTTGTTTCATTTGTTGTGGTTGATTTGACCTCAATTTGACACCATAGCAAAGGTGAAAAATGGACCATTGTGTGTGTGTGCGCGCAGGTCAGGGTCTCCATTGGTCACATGGATTTGATTCACATTCCATGTTCTGAGTTGAACATCACATGCATTGCTAGTGCTTCCAGCTATAAAAAATAAACAAATTGACTTGGTCTGTACTTTTAATGGGATTCTATGTCACTCACATATGTTGGATTCTATGGATCATGTGAGTCTTACTTGCTCATATATTGAGTTGTATGTCTTCACATGACACTGTAGAATAGTACAAATGAATATTTCTACTGGTCCATGCTTGGCACATCATCTTTTAGTTGTTGATGCTGTTGTGTCAAGGCATGATTCAAAGTATCAGGATCATTCGAATAGTTTAAGGCTTCCACAAATTCAATTCTTCGCCATCTCTAATACCTTAAAACACTTGTTCTTGCTTGTGAAGATTGTGTGTGGTGTATGCTTGTTCACAACGGCATTTGTTATGACGTTCACCATGTTTGTGTTTGGTTCCAAGAAATTGGACTTTTTTGCCACAATAACATCATGATTACCAAGTCTTTGTTTAGGGTGAAGACAATGATGTCGAGGAGAGGACACGACTGGATGATGTGTTTGCTTTGGTTGGTATGACTAGATGGTTATTTCACATTTATGGATATTGTTTCTTTGAGAAACTAGTGGGCTGAACATGACTATCATTACACGGTGAAGAACGATGCCACACATCATGATGATAAGTCGTCTATAGAGGAATGCCTCAATGGTCGTCTATAGAGGCCCGGCCTGCCATGGATCGGGTTTGGGTTTCAAATGTGGACCCATTGGATGGTCCCGTCCGCTATACTATATTAAAATATATTACATAATAATTTTTTTTAGAGTGTGCAATTCTTTGGTGCTTTATGTAGGAATTGGTGTGGCATTAGTGAAAGTTGGTGTGGCAATATCAACTCTTTTTTTCCTTTTTCCTTCAAATAATAAGAAATTAAGAATGGTGCCCATAAAATATTATTGTGTATAATGCGTTAATTTTGTCAAATCTAATAATAAAATATTATTTTGATCAATTTATTGTTATTTAGTATACTTTTTATACAATAAAAAACTAGTGAATAACAGCTTCGTCCCGGCCGCAAATGGCCCAAATATAAGTGGATTGGGTTTGGACTAAGGTTTTATTTCTTAAGTCCGACGTGGCCCGATATTTAGATGGATTGGGTTTGGCCAAGTTTTTAGTCTTAAAGGCCTGGTCCATTGACTACCCTTGTGTTAGAAGAAATTACCCTTCTACATGATAAAAAATTAAGTTTGTTTTATAAAAATGTCCAAGTATTTAGCTGAAATTATGGGCCAAGTCATGTTTTCAAAATATATATTAAAAGGGTCATATACCCATTTTTGTAATATTTCTTTCTTTCTATGTAAATACCGTATATTATATCGCCAAACCTGTGAAATTACTATTATAGACTTGGCTTGTTAATGGTTAGATATCAAATTTGGTGTAAATGTACCTAGAACCTAAATTTGTCATATAAAGCAATTCTATTTCTTAATGATTTGGTCCATTTATAATATTTAAAGTCAGCGATATTCAATTTCTATTGTAATTGGAAAATATGGGGAAAAAAAGAAGGAAAAAAGGTTACCTCACAAACAACTTGACATTGTGTGTATCGTATTATATGGAATATGGTGTTGAAACTTGTTTTTTATTGTAGGTATCAAAAATTTAAAGAGACTTTGCAACTCTCTAAATTATCGAAAAGTCCCTTAAATTAGGTTTGGGTTTACATATCTAAATCAAGACCCATTAATTGAGATGGATTTCATATGGTATTGGTTTGGATTTTCTCAGATAAAATTCATAATCGAAATAAATCTAAGTGATTTACATTAGGTATTAAACCATAAACCCAAATAAATGAGTTTGGTCCACCTACAATTCGTAGAATCCTTAAAATTGGATTTAGACGAACTTAATCTTTAGAGGAACCAATTAAAGTATTTTAAGTTGGGGCATAGTTGAAAAATTAAATGACTCTTTAAGTCTATAAATACCAAACCCTCTCTCACTTGGAGGGGACTTGTATCACTTTCTCTTAGAAGATAAAAGCTCCCCTTTTAGTGATGAAGTAGCTCTCAAACCCTCAAGATCTCATCTAGAGACGAAATAAAGTTCTTTAAGACACTTATACTTTAATTAAAGAGAAGATCAAACCAAAATCCCTTATTTGAAAGTCAAGAAAATTTTCTCAGTTAATCAGCACGAAGCAAGGAGGGAAGAAATCCACACAAAAAACCTACAGAAGATCAAGTACAACAAAATCACCATCAAAATAGTCTTTTTAGCCAAAAGTTAATGATAATATTGAGATCAGTATCTCCCCTTTTATCAAAATAATAAAATCATTTGCAATCTTATTTCACGTATCTTTAGGTAGATGTGAAATTTGTTGTCGACGGTTACCCAAAACTACTTAAACATGTTTATGACTTAAAAATGCAAATTTGGGAATTTTAGCTTTTGAGTGATTAAAAGTGTTTTTGAGACACCATGTTTGCCATGCATTTGACTTCTGGATTCTTGCAAAATTTTCTAGACCAATTTATGACTTTAAAAATGTAAATTTTGTACCAATATGTCTTAATTGACATGCTTAAATCTACTAAATTATCCCTATATCTCTTCGTGGATTCCTCAAAGGTGCATTATGATCAACCAAAGAGTATACAAAAGCTATTGTTTCCGAACATCAATACAACTTCTAAAAATTGTCATCAACTAAATGATGTCGTAATATGTTATGACCCCAAAGAAGTATAAGTTTAACTTTCCACACCACCAACACGTATGTAGTTTTGGCATATTGGTGTCGTTCGGTACTAAAAGTAACATCAAATCTCAAGTTCAAATGTTGGGAAGGACAGTAATCGACACCCACTGTGAAACATGATGGTATATTATCACTCCAAAAATTGAAAGAGTCAAAGAGATATGGGCTTAACTTTCCGCACTAAATCACTGCTAACACCTAGATATTTTTGGTGTAGTGGTTGGGTTGGTATCACAACTCACAATACCTATAGTGAGGGAACAAGTAGGGATCAAAGTTCATAATATTGGGTAGAAACAAACCTGACTCAGCCTCGAATTCACAATTACGATCGTAAATTTGGCTACCTACTACTGAACCAAACTTCAATTTTTGAGTTCGATTCAAGTATGTACATAACCAAAACCAAACCTATAGGTTTGGGTTCAAGTTTTATCACATATAGGAAATACCCAAAATTGGAACGAACCCAAAAATTCAGGTATTTTTCAAGTTCGTTCAATTTTAGGTATATTTAAATAATATTTTTTATTCTTATTTTAATTTAGTTTAAAACTATAAATATAAACAAATTAAACTAAATTTTCTATATTTATAAATGGAAATACTAACAGTCAAAACCTCATGGGAACATTAGTATTATCCAACACATTTTCTCCTCAATAATACCCTTTCTCATTTTGTCTTTTAGTGACAAGAAAAGGGTATGTTAGTCTTTTGCATAATAAATACATTTATTATACCATTAATAAATGCATTTATTATGTTGGCATTGATTATCAAAATATTTACTTTAAAATACTTAAATGCTCATAACATTATTATATAAATAAAAATTTATTATGTAAAAAACTAATATACCTTTGTTTTTTCATTAAAAAACAAAACGAGAAGGAATATTATTAGAAAAAAAAAAAGTGTTAGACAATGCTAACATTCCCATGAAGTAACTATGTGTTAGTAATTGATTTTGGGATGTGAGGGAGAGGGAGGATGTCGTTCGTTTTTTTTTTTTTTTTTGGGTAACAATCTAGGTTTTGAATTCAGGTTCGAGTTTTGGAATCAACCTATCAGGTAGGGTTAGCAATGGATTGGATCATACCCAAAATCCAATCCATTTCGTTTCGATAACTTTGAGCCTGGATCGATGATTTAGATTTCTGTAAGGATTTGATATGATAATGTCTCAATCTGATATCTTATTTGATCAGATATGGATTGACCATGTCCTGATTCAATAAAGTCCCAATCCAATAAAATGTTTGAAATTATATAAATTATATTATTTATTTATTTAAACATACAAAATTCTATTTACATTTTATACATTAGATTGGGTTTGGACTGATTCAAACCCAATCCGATTATTATTGGATCGGATTTGGATCTTCATATTGAGATCTAATAATAATCAATACGTTAAGACTCTAATCCATTACTTATCAAATCAGTTTTGGACACAATGCCTTAATAGATTGGTACCAAATTGGCCTAATCCAATCCATCTTAAAATAAGAATTCAATGCATGGTTTTTAAACTCTGTATTTCTTCTCGCCTCATCCCGGCCTGATATCGAGTCATCTTGAACAAGTTTTTTGATACGCTTGAGATGTCTCATGAGTCAAATAAAAAAAAAATGAACGTGAGTCATAAATCTCGGTCAAAAAATGATTTTGTGAGTTGGTCTCGTTCAGCTCTGATATCAAGTTAACTCGAATGATACGTCTCGGTTCGGATGAGTTTAAAAACCATGATTCAATGTGATTTTAGGGTTGGAAAATCAAAATCAAGATTAAACCAACTCGGGTTTGTATGATCCTTTGGGTATTTTATGGATTCGGTCCAGGGTCGGTTCTCGGGTTTTGAGTAATATGTACAACCCTACCCGAAACATACCCCTTTACTTCAACTTTACTTTATTTTGTAATTTTAAGATTCAAATTATTTCAGTGGGAAAATACTAATGCCACATCAAATTTTGCTAACGCCACACCAAGTGTGTGCAATTCTTGGTGATTAATATATATATGTTTCAGTATTTGAAAAAAACAAGGAAAAAAAAAAGAGAAAAACTCTCCATCCAAAAATCTCAAAATCCCCGCCATGTCCAACAACAAGCCTTCTTCATCCTCCTCTGCAGATCCTCACAACCATCAATCCTTCCCAAACCCACTATCATCATCATCATCATCAAAACCCTTATTAACTTCTCCTCCACAAACCCAAACTCCATCTCCATCTCCATCTCTCCCAGTTTTCATACCTCAACCTCTCCCCAAAAACCTTAATCCCTCTAACATGAATAAGATCCAAGATCACTCCTTACCTCCTCAAGCACTTCTCTACCCACTTTCTTCTTCTGGACGAGGTTTCATCCCCAAAACCATTATTCGACCACCTCAATCCACCGATCAATTGGTCACTGTGGCTAATCCTGGTGGGTTTCTTCCTCGATCCGTTACGTCATTTCCAAATCAAGTTCGCCAATTTGGGTTTCCTGCTTCGGATCTGCTTCCGATGAGACCCCCCGCTGTGCAGCCCTCGCACCTTGGATCGCGCCAATTGGTTGGTCCTGTCTCTGCTGGTCCTGTGAAGAGCAATAGTCCTATTGTGAGTCACCCAAAGGTTTGATTTGTCTGTTCTCTCTCAAGAATTTTGATCATGGGTAGTCTTTAATATAAGTTAATTTTATGGGTTACTATTTTTTTGAATCTTATAATTCATTTGGATTTTTAAAATTTATGACGATCTCTGTTGCTCTTAATAACCTAACTGACCCAAAGGTTTGATTTTTCTGTCTCTTTCAAGGATTTTTTTTTGTTTAATTTTTAATTTTTTTTATTGTGGGTAGTCTTCAATTTAGGTTAATTTTAATGGGTTACTATGTTTTTAGAATCTTATTCGTTTGGATTTAAAAATTAGTGATTATCTCTGTTGCTCTTAATAACCTAAATGGCACAGAGGTTCGATTTTTCTGTTCTTTCTCAAGGATTTTTAATTATGGGTAGTCTTTAATTTATGTTAATTTGGGTGGGTCACCATGTTTTTTTAATCGTATTCGTTTGGATTTGAAAGTTAGTGATGATCTCTGTTGCTCTTAATAACCTAACTGACTGTATTTATTCAGTCACCCAAAGGTTTGATTATTCTGTTCTCTCGACGATTTTGATCATGGGTAGTCTTTAATTTTGGTCAATTTACGTGGGTTACTATCTTTTTTGAATCTTATTGTCTTGGATTTTAAAATTAGTGACGATCTCTGTTTCTCTTAATAACCTAACCGATTGCATTTCCGGAAATTTGATGACACTTTCCTTACTAACTTAGTAAGATATCAAATCTTACTAAGGATAGTTGAGCTCAAATGGATTACTACATTGGCAATCCAACCCATGGTCCTCTAGATTTCATGGAAAAAACTCAGATAAAAAATAATAAAATAGTAAATAACAATTTATTTGGGGCTTGATCCAAGGTATTGAAAATGGACGGTTACAGAACTCCCACGGAATTCCCAAATTTAAAATTAAAATTCAACGGTTAAAATTAACTTTTCTTTTTGTTGAAGTTCATAGAATTTTTCCTCTACAACCTGTGGCATCGGATCATGTATTTGGATGCCACAAGGTGAGCTCAACTACCCTTAGAAAATTTTTAAATCTTACTAAGTTAGTAAAGCTAGTCGTACTCATTTACGAGTGTCAATGAGCAATTTTCCATCTAAGAGGAGAGCCCGTTGTGCTGAAAAACCCATGGACCAGGTTTTGTATTCTGAATGTTTTAAAATGCTACGGAAGCTTCTGGTTAAGGATCACATTGTCAACAAAACTGCCACTTTAGTTTTTTTTTTTTTTTTTTGGAAGATAAGCTGGGGATTGGGCAGACCCCCCGAAGCTCATATGTTGTGCATTCAATGTCATGGCTGTCTATTTTGTCGTATTCATTTTGTGTCATTATCATCAAATTATTTAGAGTTTAAGTTGTTCTTGAGAATCCTGAGTAGAGGATGTTTTGCTTTTCAAGGTTAGGTTTTATTGCATTTAAAGATCACTCATTTCTCCTTTGGATTGAATTGTTTTAGGTTGCTTCACTACCAACTTCAGCTCCTGATTTTACTGTCTATAAAGACTTAAGGTGATTTTGTTTTTGAAATATTAATTCTTAATCTTTTTGTTTATATTGCATCTGGGCGCTAATATTTTTCCCTCGTGTTTTCTATAGGGATACAAGTAGAGACGATACAATTGTCACAATTAATGATCGAAAAGTAAGTAAGCACGATCTTGTTAATTTTGAGCTATTTATTAATCCATGCACTATAAATGTGGTTGCAAATTCATTTTTTGAAAGGATACTCACCATGTTCTAATCTTAAGAGATTATATTCATTAATGTCATCATGCGGTCTTTTATTGCATTGCATGTGAAATTTTGGGACCGACAAAAATTTATATGCGGAAGTGCTTTAAGTGAATCTGATTAAAAAATTCGTTCTTTTTATGACTAACATCATCTTATTGAAATGTTGATCAACAGGTCACGCTACACAAATTTTATGCCTTTTGTATATACATAAACATTTTTATTCTCTATATTTAAGTATGAATTTTCAACACGAAATATTTTTGTGGTTCTTGGGCATTTCGTACTAAAACCTTGGTTGGTAACAATCAAAGTATTAGATTCTAGATACATGCATCTTGATTATTTAATGCTTCTGAGGTAGTAGTAGATTTCAAAGGAGGTTTAATATTTGTAAAATGTTTCAAATGAGAATCATATCAACATCGTGATGTAAGTTTTATGTAATGAAGATGGGAACATAATTGGGGGGCACTCTTAGGATGGTGAAAGTCCTAAAGTGGATGAGTTGGAGAAAGAATTGAACTCAACATGATGATTATAACTAAGTAACCAACTACATAACATGCATACTTCTTTTTCTAAGGATTTACCACATTGAACACAGTGTCCTAGTCATATGTGAAGACACATGCTTGGGCACTTTTTCAAACAAACCAAAAATTTATTTAAATATTTGGTTTTCTTATTTAATAAATAAGAAGTTGGCAGCCAATAAAGTAGCAAGGTTGGAAAAAGAGTAGTAGAGGAAAGACAATAAAGCTAAAGGACTATTCTTGGAAAATGAGGTATAAGAGGTAAGTCAATAAAAGTTGGAAGGGCATTCCTGAAAGAAAAAAAAGAGGAGACAATAAATTTAAAAGTTGTCATCGAGATTCGTAGAGTGATTAAATCCCAACCTCTGTTTATGTAAGGGATAAAGGGAGTGGGGTCCACCGTTGTGTTTTATTGTATAGATTTTAATGTATATAGGCTTATCTCGCACGTTCTTTTTAAATGGTGCTTAAAATAATGGTGCTAGCTTGCTAAGTTGGTTTTGTGAGTGTTGATACCACGACCTGGGCTCAAAACTTGTCTTCACCTACTTATTACCGACCACTAATCTAGCTCGCCCAGCAAAAATAGAAATAAAAAAGAGGGATTTACCGGCAGACCCAAATGTTGCTTTTTTAGTACAAAAACTCCCTTGGAGTTCTGACAACTCCAAGGGAACCTTACTTTATCAAGTTTGTTACGAAGCAAACCCTGGAAAGGGGATCCACGTCATAAAATTCAAATTTATGATGCTAATTTGTTACTTACCATACCTTGGAGTGATTCTAACCGCATCAATTTGTGGTATCCAAAAATGTGATCTGATGTCACAGGGTTATAAAAGACAAAATTCTAAGAACTTTGAAAAAAATTAGAAAAAAAAAAAATTGTTTTCACCGTTGAACTTTAGTTTTAAATGTGGGAGTTCGGTACCCATCCATTTTCAACACCTACGATCAAGTTCAAAAAGGGTTTCTTTTTTGAATATATATTTTTTTGTATCTGAGTTTTTCCATGAAACATAGAAGGATCTATTGTTGGATTGCTAATCTATGTGGGGCTCAACGACCATTGGTAAGGTTTGAAATCTTACTAAGTCATGGTAGCATGATTCATAAAGTAAGGTTTGTTCAAGTAACGAATGAGATAAAGCAAAGGAGATTTTATAATAAAATTGCAACAGATAGGTCTGTCCGGTAAATGTCTCAATAAAAAATGGTATGCTTAAAATGATCTAAGGTTTTCAAAAGATATATCTTTGAACATGTGGAATAAACTGTATGGATGTGTTGGCATACTGTCTTGCCAAGATTTTAAATTTTAACGAAATTTTCAGGAATTTTTTTTTTTTCAGTTTTGGGGGACCTATAGAACCACAATCTTTGTAGAAGTAGTGTTCTAGCTTCTACCTATAGATACAGAGTTGATCCTCTTTATGTTGGTTTCTTATCCTTGTTTGAAGTACTTATTTTTTTCTCAGCGAAGCTATTAGTTGGCCTTAGGAAAATAGAACAGAGGAGAACATTTTTTTTAAATTCTATTTATTATACCAGATTTTATTGAAATTTGTCCAAAATTTTGAATTTTGGCTATTTCATTTTGATCCTGTGGAAAACCTAGTATCCGTTGGGTTCTTATCCTGGTTTTCTGCTTTGGTTGTCCTCCATTCAACAATGAGTACAATTAGAAGTCACTTTTTAATATATATTATCTTTCTTAAATGTGTGAAACTTGTTATGGCTTTATGTTTCATTGGTGTGCCTTTTCATGATCCTTTGTTCTTTATATAGGTCAGATTATCGGATGGTGCTTCTATTTATGCACTTTGTCGTTCATGGGTGCGGAATGGTTTGCCTCAAGAAACTCAGGTTCGCTCATTTCCATCTTAATGGGTCCTTGTGTACAATCACCAGCTTTTAATGCTTTGTATGTTATGAATAATTCTGATACAACCTGTTTTTTTTTTTTTTTTTTCCCATTTTATAATTCTTGAACTCATGCTCTCTCTTATCTTTGTTATCATCTGCACCTTGTCCCAAATATCAGGTCGGCAACATGAATCCTATTCAACCATATTAATTAAATGGGCAATGCAAGCAACAATATTAGTATAGCTTTGAATCATTAAGAAATCTCAGCAAAATTAGAAGGAAAGATATAGAGCAATCAATGGGTCTTCTAGAATCTAGGAGCGGTTGATTTTGGTTCTAAGGTTTCTTTAAAGGAATTATAAAGGGTTTCTCAGGGCATTTGAAATCAGGTTTTGGGTTATGGTGTGGTTTGAATAAGATCAAAGGTCACTGGTTAAAATGAGGAAAGGGTAGCTGCTAGTGTTTAAAAGGCTGAATAGAATCTGTAACAACTAAGAAGACAATATTTAGGGAATAAGTTGCCAGTTTGAAAAGGTTATGATTGATGCTAAATGATTTGATTGGGGCCAAAACAAGGTTTATTGGATTTAAAACAATGATGTATTTTTAAAGGACTCTAGAGGGCCTGGAACTAACTAAGATTGATGGTAAAGGATTTGATTGGGGTTAGAATGATGTTTATTGGGGTTAAAACAATGATGATATTGGGGACTATCGAGACAATTTTTAAAGAGCTATGGAGGGGCTGGAACAAGCGGTTAATGGGAGATCTCAGAGTGTACAATATTCCATAGAATTAGGGTTTTAGAAGTGAAATTAACGCTAGCAAAGATGAAAACTAGTATTTCTTTATGACTGAATGGTATTCCAATTAGAGTGGAAATGTAGGGGAAGTTTTGGATTGTTCCAGCTAGCTAAGCTATTCAAAAATATTATACTGATTGAAAAGGTGCCTAATGAATGGAGAAAAAGCATCGAAGTACCTTTATAAAAGAATAAAGGAGACATACAGAGCTATACTAACTATCGACATATTAAATTTGTGAGCACACTAGGAAGCAATAGAAGAGAGCGACTAAATAAATGTTTAGAGGAAATACAAATGTATTCCATAACTAATTTGTTTTTATGCCAGGTAGATCACACATCAAGGCAATCTTTCTACTCAGATAAATAATATATGTAGGGGAATGCTAGCGTCCAAGATAGTGTGGGGACGTTAGCATCGTCTAATAATTTCAAGTGACAAAAAATATCCTTCATTCAATGTTAACTCCACTTTTTTAGTAAGGGCAAAAGAGGTCTTTGTACCAAATTATTTATTCAATTCACTTTCTCTCTCTCTCCACTCACTCTTCCTCTCTCTCACACGTTAAGTTGCTATTTGGTCCTCCATCACCATTACCCAAAAAAAAAGAAAATACAAAAAACCAACTTGATGATTGAATAGATTTGGTTTTCCAGGAGCAAGGAAGGGGAGATGATTCTTTTGCCTTTTATAACGTGTCCAAATTTTTGTGATTGTCATTTCATTGAAATCCTTCAGTTTAGCCGAATTAAGATTAACGTGGTTCATTTCTTCAATATCTTTATAATTTGTTCTGTACTACTTTCTTGGGCACGTCTCACATTGCTCTGGATTACATTGTTGGATAGCAGAATTTTGTTGCTCATTGTAGTGCACTTGCTTGTGTATGTTTATATAAATATATCTTGCATATTCACCAGTGTTCATGAGCAGTCAAAACACACCTTGGGCCGGCATATATATATGTGGTTCATTCCTCACGAGTTTTCTTTATGATAGATCAAATGTTCAAGGGACATCACTTCAACAGGCCCACATGTCCACAACTAATGCTTACATGTCACCATTTTGATGAGTTGTCATCTACTAGACACACCATCAACATTTACATACATTTTTTTATTTATTAATATCATGGGTATCCCCACACTTCGGGTGGGACTAATCCCTCGGTCACACACACTGCCCCCTCGGAAAGTCCTACTTGCAACAGGTTGAGTGAACATTTACATACATACATATGGATGACTGTAGTGAAATGTTCGTTTCCAAGTCTAATTTTGTAATATATATATATATATATATATATATATATATATAAGCAATATTTATCATTTGCTTTCTACTTTCTTATCTTTGATGGTAGGAGCTAAAAGAGATGAATGCAAGATTGCATCACATTCTATCCCTTTTTCTTAACACTTGTGAACTTGGTATTGGCAGCCACAATTTGGCGAAGGCGTCAACCTTTTTCCAAGACCCTTGCCTACATCTGTGACAGATACTTGTCCAAAAATAAATGGAGGTGACGACGATGAAGAAAGAGAGGTTAGTAGCTCTTTATTCTTTTAAAAGTGATTGGAACACTGCATGCATTTTAGTGTTATTGTCTTTTACTCGGAAAGATATCAACTTACTTATTTCTTATATCTATGGACACCATTCACAGCAAGAAGTCGTTAATGAGGATGAAGTGTTGTGGTGTACATGTAGGAAGATTATATCTGTCTTTTTCTTTTGGGGTAAACCATAAACCTATGTAACCTGGTTCATAGTTCACCCCTCTTAAATGAACCTGGTTCGTAGAGGTAGTTCTTGGCAGATATTTAAGTCATTTATGTTAATCTCATGAAGAAGACTCGGGTCAAGGGGGGCATATCATTATTTTTAAAACAAAGGGGAATATTTAATGTTGACCAAATTTGGGATTTCTAAAAGAGTCGTGCTGGCGTGACCTCAGGCTGGAACCTCATATCGCACTCCTTAACATGAAATTGGATAGGAAGCATAGATGCTTTTTGACTCTTATCTCAAATGAAAAACATCTATGGTTCCCATACACTTTCACTTCAAGAAGTGCGATATGAGGTTCCAGCCTGAGGTCACGCCAGCATTATTCTTTCTAAAATATGGGTTATCTCTAATATTGACCAAATCATGGGGGCATTACGAGATTAAGTTTTTTTTAATAGTTTTATAGCAATTGACACGAGCCCTTTGATCAATTCTTTGATATTACATGGCAATCACAAGGATCACAGGATTGAGTTTTATTGAACCTGGCTAGAACTATTATTCGGGCTTTATGTGGGGTACTAAATGGTTAAACAATGTTTCTTTTCCTCCATATTTTATTTGTACCTCGTTATTTTATTTCCATATATATATATATATATATATGGAAAGAAAGAAAGAAAAACCTAATAATTCTATTTCCTTTGCTTTGAAGTAATAAATTGACTTGGTTTGTTTTGATTTCCAGGATGTAGGTTCTGTGGAGCATTTATCTCCCCATGAGTTGTTACAGAAACATGTAAAGCGTGCTAAAAGAGTTCGTGCTCGGTAAGTTATTTTGTTTATTTGAATAATTAAATTTTCATATCTCCACTATGTGCTATGGAAACTTTGGAAACCCTGGAGAATTTAAGAAATTATTTTTCTATGATTCTGATAGCTTTCATGCAAAATTCGTATCTTGTCCAAGGTAGTTCTACGTCAGTTCTTCATGTTTCAATAAAAACACATGTATTTACATAACTTTTTTAATGCACCAATATATATATAGAGAGAGAGAGTCGTGATAATCTGACTACCCCATGTGGCATACTTAATCGACTCTCCTGACGTGACAAGTTTGGGAACCGTAGATCTGTATACCTCGGGATACACTTTTTATGGGGAATTGTAGTTGTGTATCCCGATGCGTACATATCTACGGTTCCCGAACTTGTCACGTAAGAGGAGTCAATTGAGTATGCCACATGGGGTAGTCACGTCAGGGGAGTCAATTGAGTATGCCACATGGGGTAGTCAGATTATCACGATTCATATATATATATATATATATTTAAGCTAACGTTGTGATATTTCTTCAGCAGTATTGCAATTAATTATGTAATTTTTGTCACATTTCTTTGAAACACTGAGCTAAAACATAATTAGAATATTTCCATCGCTCTTTGTAATGTTTTCTAGTTTCTATGGCTGTCAATGGATTGGGTCTGGGTCGGATCGAGGTCGATTCGGTACCAATCCAATAGGGATCTGATTAGTAGTGTGTTGTGGGTGTGTCATATGTGATTCTGCCAGTGCGGGTATCGGATCTCAATATTAAGATCTTGATCCGATCCTTTAACAATCGGATCGGGTCTGGATTGAGCCAAACCCGATTTTATATACAAAGTATAAATAAACTTTATATATCTCAACAAATATATAATATAATTTACCTAAATGATTTTCTGACTCGAAAATTTTCACTTGGTCTGTACTCAGCTGATGTGGCAAGGGCATAGAACCGTTGTATATTTTTCCTTGTGTATCCCGAAGAAAAAGATCTTTGGTTCTATGCCCTTTGCCACGTCAGCCAAGTACAGACTGAGTGAAATTTTTGAGTCAGATTTATATACTTTCTAACGTATTATCAGATTGGGACATGGTTGATTAGATCCAGATCCAGATCCAATCCAATAAGATATTGGATCGAAACCTTATCAGATCAGATCTGCCTTGGAATCCAAAACATCAATCCAGACCCAAAGTTTTCGGAACGGATTAGATTTCGGGTCTGATCCGATCGATTGACAGCTCTATCTCTTACAATTGTTTATTAGGATAGAGAGTTGTAATTCGAGTCTTTAATTAAGCGAAGCTTGTTTATTATTTATGTTTGCAGACTGAGAGTTGAACGGGGACTAAGGATTCAACGATACAAACCAAGGCTCGCACTTCTCCTTCCATCATCCTTAGAACAATTCCAAAGTGACGGCTTTGAGCAAATCCGAAGTGATGCGACCCCTGGAAGCTGATCCATGCTGCCTTGTTCTTACATTCTAGTAGAAGTCGCGTTCTCTGACATCTTTTGATACCAAAACATTTAAAAAAAAAAACAACATAGATCGGCAAAGATCTTATAGTTGTTGCTTTGTGCTGTCTTCATGAAATATTGATCGATATTATAGGTAATCTAGAAATTGGTTTTACATTTAGAAGTGTATGCATGTTGGGGGAAGCGTTTCTGATCGAAAGCGTAAAAGCTCGTAAGACGTAAATTTCATCTCCTGAACATTTAATAAGAGATTTTTTTTTTTTTTTTTTGGAATTATTTCTAATGCTAATGTTACTTAGGGGTTTAGACATAATCCTTTGTTTAATAATAATAGATAATTTAAATGGGTGATTTAGACACACCCACTTATGTTTTGTTGAATATTTGAGATACCCCATATTTCTGAACTGATGATGTGCTTCATTGACCTTGGTCTTCTCTTATAGATTAATGAAAATGGCCTAAATGTCCTCCCCTTATCTTCAACATCAACATTAAATAACTAGAACAAGATAGGATTTTGGGAGAAGTAGAAGACAATGAGATTTATCCAATAAGAATTGAGTTAGACCTTTGTTGGATCGGGTTTTATCGGATCTCAATATTTTTGGACCAAAATCTGACCTTATAACAACTGGATTGCTTTAAATATGATTTGATTGAAAAAATAGATATTGTTTGAATTCATATGTTCATGCACAATCTCAATCATGTATATTTGAGATCCAACTGTTGAGATTTATCTTAGAGATCCATAATATATTCTCGGAATGAGACATGGTTGAAAATCCTTATGAAATTCAAATCCTCAATCCGTATCTAGAGGCATTTGAAGGGATTGAATTTTGGGTTGATCGGACCGTTGACAGTCCTAGTTCCAATCGAGTCGGACCAATTGGACATTTGTTCAACCCAATCACCGGTTTAGAGGGCTAGCTACTCATTGGGGTGGGACCCACATTAGAAATAGAATACATAGTTGACAAAATAAGCATCCATGAAAATCCATTTTCCATGAAAAAAAAAAAAAAAAAAAAACCAATCGAACATAGGGAAAATGTGATTTTTACGTCCAAGAGGTTGGCTTACGTGGAGGTGTCAATTGAGCCCATCGGCCCACTCGCCTACTCGAGAAATTAAGGGTTAGGGTCATCATATTGAGCTTGCAAAGGTAGGGCCGGATTCAATAATTTTTGCCCCGTAAAATCCAGGTTGGACAAGGAGCTCATAGTGCCTAACCTTGCCCGGCCGACTACTAAATCTTATAGAACTATTCGTAATATATTTAATTAGATGAATATTCTTTTACTAAAAGTAAAATATATTGTCAAATTACAATTTAATTTTCATCTATAACCTTTATAGGTTATATCACATACCCAAAAAAATAAATTTGTTTCATTAAAACTTTTGAATTTTAGTCATTTTTAGTTGGCCCGAACCCGTTAGAGCCTAGTTGATTTAGGCCCAACAAAGGTATAGGGCCAATCTAGGTAGAACCCACCTCTTTAAGATTAGGTTAGGGCTCAATCAAACCTGACTCAAACCCTCCCGCCCAGTGACACCCCTAGGCTCAGGGTTTGCTCCCTCTAGTCATGTTTTTGTGATTAGGTGGCCTCTTGACTTATCATGTTACACATCGGAAAACTTCTATGGGGTCAAGACATGTAACCACGTTGGATTAGTCCACAACTCGAAAGGGATGTGAGTTACCCTACGTTATTAAAAAAATTGATATTTAAAGAAAAATAAAAATCCGACTCATTTTCCATCGATAATCAAACACACCCTAAAAAACTCTGAGGGGTGGCTCAATGGTAATTTTGGATCTAGAAAGCAATGAGAGTTTGTAGATTGTGAGTTCGATACCCAATATGAGCAGTATTTCCTTTGGGCCACCAGCAAGGGCAGACTCTCACTTACCTGGAGCGTGTGATCAGGGGTGGAGCTAGTAAGGAGACATTGGGGGCGATTGTCCCCTCTAGCTTTTAAAGGCATTTTAGATACCCTTGAATTTATGTTTAAATTTGAGATACCCCTGCATTTTGAATTACTAATATGCCCCCATTTGACCCTGTTGCCCCCACCCCTCCCCCTCCCCCTCCCCCTCCAATTAACTATAAGTTTGCCCCTACTGAAAGAAAATCCTAGCTCCGCCCTGTGTGTGAGATCTGCAGGCGTTACACATGCCTGGGGGAGGGACCCATATGCCTCGGCTCCGGCCCTAGTTCTATCGTCCCCCCTAATCGTTTGTAAGTTCGAACACCCCCGTCATAATAATAATAATAATAATAATAAATAAATCATAAAGACTTCAAATTCGAAATCATTGGGGACAGTCAAAATTGGCCCAGCTTTTCTAGGTCACTTTTCTCACCTCTCAAGACATGCTTCTCCTATGTTCTCTCTCTCTCTCTCTTCCAACAATTTTCATTAATATAAGAGAGTGGTGCATGACAGTTGAATTATTACAAAATCCCAAAAGCGTGACATTCATGACCAGAAACTCATACTCCTTAACCCCACACCACCGCATGTTCCGGTTACTCAACCGGTTAATACCGGTCACCATCATCATCACCACTCCTAACTAATAATGCTTGGAGTTGGACCACACACCTTTCATCCCTCGTGGTCATCAAAAGATGGTTCAATCCATCTTGTCGACCAAAAAGGAGTTTATGTTGATTGACTCTTTGGCTCTACAAGATTGCCGTAGAAAGTGGGCCCAAAAATCATTGTTCTTTGAAATTATTGATTTTAAATTATGATTTTTTTTTCCTTCCTAACCAATTTTTCCTCTTGTCTAGGAAAATATTTTCCCATAAAAGATTAAGCATGGTAAATGGGTAAGAAAATTATTTTTCTTGAAAAATATTATTTTTAAGGGTAAATTATACTTTGACCCTCTAACATTTTGATAATTGAACTTACCTCCCTTATAATATCTAAGGAGTTCACTTACCAACCTATCAGTTAAATTCCTTTTTTATAAAGACTATTTTGACCTTTTTTTAAATGTTTTTTTTTTTTTTATAAAATAAAATTATGCCTAGGAAAAGATGGGTTCAATAGGAGTGCAACTTGGTCCAGTTCAAACTGAGAACTGAACCAAGACGATAGTTTTGGGGTGGTTTGGTTCGGTTTAGAGCAAATTGAGGTTCAATATCGGGTTACAAAAATGGAGAACCGATTAATTTAATTTTCTCGAATCAAGCTTGTATCGAACCAATCCGAGAACCAAACCCTAATGAAATATATATATAATAATTATTATTATGAATTATTTTAGGAGCTAGGATATAGATTAATGATCTTTTATGGATATACTAATAACTTTTTATGGACAAATTAGTGACTTATTGTATGAAATTTTATGTTTGTTATATATTTATTTTTTCATTGAAAAATGTTACTTACAATTTATAGAATATTGGCAACCCATAGAATCGAATCGACTTTAGTTTGGTTCGAGTTGTTTTGGTTCTAATGGGATTTGGTTCGATTCTAATTCTTATTTAGTGGAGTTGACCAATGTCGGTTCGGTTCCAATTTGAACTCAAACTGAACCAAGTTGCACCCGTTAGGGTTCAATTAATGCTTAGACTGGAGTAATTTAATTATTGCTTTAAAATCTTTTTTTTTTTATTAGTATAAATAATATGAAATAAGAGGGTAAAATAGTAAAATAACATATGGATCGAAAATGAATGATTACATATTTTCTTAGGAATTCAAGTTTTTTTCACTTTGGGAAGAGAATCACTGGATCTCTGGAGAAAATGATTTGTTGATTTTCCCTAGATTACCACCACACCAATGACCAAAATGATCGTTTTAAAACTCAAAAAACTTGACTCAGATTTCCATCAAGTTAGGTCAAATTGACTTATCACGAATCAACTTGAATGAATCAAAGGAAAATATATTAAATTTATAAATATTAAAATTAATTTTAATACTTTAAAATAAACAAAATACAAAATTTATGTTCTCCATAAAAATATTATATGTAGCCAATTAGTAAAATAACATGGTCGAGTATTCCACTAGACTCCGATGCATTTTCAAGTTGACATGGCAAGTTGATTTCATCAAGCGTTGGGCCAAGTCATCTCAAGATCACAAGTTTTAAAATTACGTTAAAAATAAATTCTCTTATGATATTTTCATATAAATCATGTATTCGAATTCGATGAAATTTAGATTCTATTGTTTTGTAGGAAAATAAAGAGATAAAATCTATCTTCCCATGATTATATTTTAGAAATTTTAATTTTTAGAAAACATTTTCTCTAGAAAAAGAATAAATTCTAAAGAGTCAAGTGGGGGTATTTTTGTCCAACTCTCGTTATAATCTTATCCTACTCGTCGTCGTTTCTCATCAAATTAATACTATTTAGACACGTGTCAAGACCGATTCCCCTTCTTAAGGTGTCCATGTGGCACTTTTTACTTGTATATAATAATATTGGGCTGCGTGCCAAACAGAAAACGGCTTTGTTAGAAGCCCAATGTATTTTAAACTCTAACCAAAATATACCCACATAACTCCACGTGGAGTACTCCCCTCCTCTCTCTCTCTCTCTCTCACACTCTCTCTTTCTTTCTGACACCCCCCACGACTGCTAGATTTATTCCTGACCCCACATATCTAATTGGCAGTATTTTACCACTTTTTTTTTTTGTGTCCTTTCTTAGGGATGGGCCAAACAATTATTGATTTAGAGTATCCGACCTAGATTCTAGGTTGCGTTTTGTTTGGGTGTGGGGGCTGTCAATTGGGCTTTAGGCCCACTAACCTGACCCGACCTGTTGGAAAAATAAAGATCTAGTCCAGGACATTGAGCCCTCTAAGGTAGGGTCGAGCTTAAATAATTTCCAATACACTAAAATCGGGTCAGGTTAAGACTTACCTAGAGATATGTATTATTAAGACGAGTCGTACTGGAGTGACAACAAACTTGTACCTCATATCACACATCTTGACATGAAAATGGATAGGAACCATATATACTTTTTCAGTCGTATCTCGATGAAAAACATCTATGATTCTTATACACTTTTAGGTCTTGACTCAACCCTATACATTAGTTAGATGTAACCCCAAGGAGTTGGTTTAGTGGCAAGTTGAGTCTTGATAAGCTCTTCAAGAAGGGTAAGTCAAGTATTCAAAAACCCACGAAGCAGTGAAATCCTTGGGGCCACCCTTCACAGTCCAGTTGACCCTTGACTCAACCACTCGCACATAGTACTTTTTGAAGAGGCGATGCAGGTGATCGTGAGATTAGTCTTAGATGAAGGGTGAGGATACCCATGTTAAGAAACAAAAGTTAGATGTATAATTTTATAATAAATTAACTTTCATATCTAATATTTTCAAGTAGAATAGGCTATAGAGATTTGGATCCTTGTTAAAATGTAATAAATTTTTTACTAAAATATGAATTTGAAAATTTAAAAAGATTGACTCAACCCTAATCTAGGCTCGCTAGGATCAGGCTTGAGCTTAGTTAATTTAAATCCGATAATCTAACGTATAGTAACCTTTAGGAATGGATTAGGATTCAAGCAAACTCGGCCCAAAACTACTCATTGTCATCCCTAGCTAGGGTGGAGACAAAATGGTGGTTTTCAGAGAGAGAGAGAGAGAGTTTTCCCTACTGGATGACAGTTGTAATTATTATCATAATAAAATTTTAAATCTTACTAAGGGTTATTTTACTCAAATGGATTATCACATTAGCAATTCAACACTACAACCCTTTAGATTTCATGAAAAATTTAAAATTAAAATAAATCAATCAATCAAAAAACTCTTTTTGATTAGTCAAAGATTTTGAAAATGGACGGTTATCGAACTTCCACATAACTCCTAAATATAAAATTAAAATTCAACGATAAAAATTAATCTTTTTTGTAAAAATAATCGAACTTCGTAAAATTTTATCCTCTACAACCCTGAATCGGATCATTTTTTATTTTTTTTTCAATGAAGGTGGGCCCGAGGATAATTACTATGGGTGGAATCCTTACTTAGTAAGGCTAGTTGGACTTTTGGAAAATCTTTGTTATTAAGAAGGTGGGTCCCAATGAGTAGACCTGCCATAAGTCAAATCATCATCAAAACTTGATGATCATACCACCCATTGATGTACAAAAGTATTTAAAGCTTTTTTCTTACAAAAAAAAAAAAAAAAAAAAAGGACACAATAAAAGCTAATAATCTTTCAGATATGATTTGGCGTGTAATCCGTGTTGGTAAGAATTCAACAATCACCAATCTCTGGAATAAATGTAATAATTAATTAATATTTGGATTTATGGTTGGGGTTGATTTGGTGGGTTAATATTAATTGTCTCTTAATTTATTTTTCAAACAATATAAATATAAATTTCTACAAAATTTTAAAATTGATTTTAAATTAACCAGGCCAAAATATGCTGACCCGACCCATTCCTAACCAAATTAACTGTTTCCAAAATGGATCCTAACTTATCCGATAAAAGTAATTATAGTAACGAATCATAATGAGAACGAATCGCATTGGGAACTAGTTCATTTTGTACATGTTTGCAATTCAATCTAGTATTAGTGAATTTGGTATTTTAGTTCCAAAGGTTATTCATGATTCGCAGTGATGAAAAATATCCCATGTCCAGGGACGGATTTACAGTACAAAAATTTTCAAAATTTATAAGGATTTATCAGTTATTGTGACTATAGATACATTGAAAGTTTAAATATTTAAACCTCGTCTACTTGGATTTGAGAGTCGCCGTCATTCAAAGAATTTAAGGTGTGAATGGACATAATAAAATAAGTTTTAAAAATCTATTTTTTAATGAGTTACTGATTCAAATTTAGTCTAACAAAGAGGTTGTTGGTTTTATGGAACTTAAATTTTTTTGGGTGTCCATACAACTTTTTAGGGCATTTTCATAATTAAACATGTGTGTTTTGTAAAGAAATATCTTTGTTGCCCGTGGACGTAGGCAATTTTGTCGAACCACTTAAATCTCTTGTGTTCATTGTTTTCTCTGATTTTATTTTCGTAATTTATCAATCTTGATCGGTCAAATTAAGTTTTTTCGCAACAAAGATTAGAGTAAGGAGGTTCGATAATGAGACAAGAAAGATATTAGGCACCTCATCTCACCCATCAAGTTGATGGTTACTATGTATTGGCCAAAACTAAGAGTAAAACTATTTTTTTAGGATTTTTTGAGTTAGAATGCATGTATTGATGAGTGCATGAGATAACATAAAAGTGAGTGTGTGTAAATGTGTCCATATTGGACTATTTTTAGTATGCTTTGAGTTGTAAACACTAATCCATGAGGATAACACTCTTTGACTTTTTACATTTTTAAGAATAAAAGTATGTGATGGTCTGAGAGAATGATCAGCCACTCCCATACTCCTACAGGACGCAGTAGTGGGGAATTTTCCGCAACAAAGGTGTATGCATGCAAAGGTTCCTCAAAGAACTTGTTATGAATTTAAAAATGAGAGATTACTTCACATGAAGGAATTACTTTATTCCTCCTTAGCCATTACGAGTGCTTACAATGCATGCAGTACAAGTAAGTTAAAAGTAAAAAAATAAAAACATAAAAGAATATTTAAAATTAGATGTTCCTTAGAAAACTTGTTATTGTCTTATAAAGGGTAAATTACTCACATGGAGGAATTATTCTCTTCCTTCTTAGCCATTTAGAGTGCTTACACTACATGCAGTGCAAGTAAGTTAAAAGTAAATTAAAAAAAAATATTGAAAATTAAATATTCCCTAGAAAACTTAGTATGGTCTTATAAAGGATAAATTACCTAAGGGTAACTCATGGACAAGTTTAAAAAAAAAACAATTTTTGATAGCCAGAGCCTAGTTAGCAATTCGGAATATGACAAAAATTTGATTGATGAAAAATTCTAGTTATATTCGATTTTGGATTACAAAAATCCGATCTAAAATTCGACCAAAAATTTGATAAATGAAAAATATGCAGCATATGCTTCATGTGCGTATTATCCGTTTCATTTAAAAAAATCAGCCATATGATAGTGATGTCAATAGTGATGATGATGATGAAATTGATAATGTTAATGGTGATAATGAGGACATTGAGGTAATTGTTCCATTGATTTTTAAAAGAAGAATAAAGTCAAGGGACAAATTATTAATTTGTAAAATTAAAGTGTAATCTCAAATAAACGTAGAGGGTAGTGTCATTATTTTTTTAAAGATAAAAGGGATATTTGTCACGTAAAATGTGGATTCCTCTAAAATGTTGAAATATGGCCGCTTCAAAGTCGACTTGTGTTACATGTCACAACTTACAAGTTTATACTTTGCAACATACAATGAGTTATAGTAGCATTTTTTTTTTCTATTACGTTTATAAAAATTCATAAAAACCACGTTTTATTCATTTCAAACTTAAAATCTGTGAATTATTCAGCACAGTTTAATAATCTGGAGAATAATACTTTTATTGAAAAAAATGATAAATAAATTTTAAAGAATAAGACAGGAGATTACTAACAAGGATCCAGTGAGGCCTTAAGTCCCCTCTCGATGGATGTTTGAGCTTTTTTTAAAAAAGATTCTTGGGTTAGCCCCTTTTCTGTAGGGTTTTGGAGCTTTTGAATTCGATCTACAACAACGGATAAAAAAATCCGTTGCTATTGCCCCAACAATTATTGGCATAAAAGACTAGGTAGACATTGTGAGTCAATGTGGTAGTAGAAAGTTGTATGAAAAATTTATCGTTTCTTCAAATCGACTCAATAGTGCTTTGTGTGTTATTTTTCATGATGGAATCATTGAAGTTGATCAATCTAAGTCTCCCAAAATTTAATGGGTTGGGTCACCTGCACTTCTCAACTGGTACTATTGTTCAATTTGGAATCAGGAGAGTGTTTGGATGTTTCAATTTTGAGAGTCTTATATCTGTATTTCCAACTTTCACAAAATCCTCTTCCAAACAAGTCCTAATCTCAAACCCCATTACTTTTTCAATGATTTTATAAGATTCTATTTTATTCTGACTCTAAGATTTTGTCTAGAAGTTATGAAACATAGGGCTGTATTTATAAAGAGAGTTACTATTGCCACACCAACTTTTACTATTACAATGATTTTATAAGATTCTGTATCTTCAAGATTTTGTCTGGATGTTATGAAACATAAGGTTGTATTTATAAAGAGAGTTATTATTGTCGCATCAACTTTTATTATTATCACACCAATCACTTGAAGTATAAGAGATACACCAAAAAATAAAATGTACACACCATTTGTTGGAAAAAAAACAAATGCACACACCATTTATTTTTACTACACACCAATGCTTTAGGACAAAAAAATCTTAGCATTTATATTGTGTTAATATCATCTCGCAAAGAAGCACACATCTATAACTATCAAGCTCAAAATCTCCATTAACAAAACTTAATGTTAATCAGAGAGGGAGAGAGAGAGAGAGAGAGTTCTTCTCTTGGATGAGGGGTAAGATTAAATAGAGAAATCAAGTGGTTCTTTTTGGAGTTACTTCTCACACCCCATCTTGATTATTGAAGACTTTAAATTGGTCTGGCAATAGTAAAAGTTGGTGAGGCAATAGTAACTCCCATTTGTCAATTATATATAATAATGGGTTGGGTCCTTTGATTCTTAAAATTAAAATTTATATTATTAAAAGAAAGAAAATAAATTTTATGAAAAAAGGGTTAGGAGAAGCTCTGATTTTCTGAACTTTTCTTTTGTTTAAAAAAAAAATATTGGATTCACGTGTGTTTGTCAACCTGGTTTTTTGTCGGTCAAACTTGTTTCTCTCACAAGGGCAAAAGAGAAATAAAAAAGGACCGTTTGTGATGTCTGCAACTCTCTTTCTTTTAAGAAATCCGATGAGATGAGATAGTCTCTCTCTCTCTATAAAAGACTCTTTTTTCTATCTGATCGTCTACTTTATCTGGTTTTCTCTCTGTTTTGCTCTCTTTGTGTGTGTGTGTGAGAGAGAGAGAGAGAGAGAGAGAGACTGACATATGGAGTTGGGTTTGAGCTTGGGAGATGTTTCGAAGTCGTTTGGGTTCTTGAAGAAGAATCGTAAGATTAACAACAAAGGTTTAACCTTTTGTGTAGGTTCAGAGGTTGGGTTTAATGGTAGAGAAGAAGAAGAAGACGAAGATGGAGAAGAAACAGAGGAGAGAAGGGTATCTGTAGATCAACTTGTTCAGCTCGATCTTCTACCTCGCGTTCCTCTTCATCGTAAACCCACTAATTTTCATATCTTATTTTATCTAAATCTCTCTGTTTTTGTCCCTTTTAGGGGATTTAAGATCTGGGTTTTGCCTATTTTTCTTGTTTTTCATTCGTTTTAGGGGTTTTTTACTTTTTTATTTTTTACAGGAAATTCTGAAACTTGTTCGGGTCTGGTAAGAGGATTCGATGTCAATCGATCAGTGGAAATCGAAGATGGATGCAACGAAATCGATAATGAAAGAGCGTCATCGAGAGCGAGTGATGAAGAAGAAAACGGTTTAATTCGGAAAAAACTTAGACTTTCTAAAGAACAATCTGCTTTTCTTGAAGAAAGCTTCAAAGAACACAACACCCTCAACCCAGTAAGTAAAAAAAATCAAAACTTTGGGATCTTTTTTTTCCAAAAATAAATTCTATTAAACCCATTTTGTGTTTGATTTGAAATTTCAGAAACAAAAACTTGCTTTAGCCAAACAGCTTAAACTTCGTCCTCGACAAGTAGAAGTCTGGTTTCAGAACAGAAGAGCAAGGTAGTACCAGTAGTGTTTTTTATATTTTATTTTTTATAATTAATGAATCAAACAAAGATAAAATCTAGATTTGTAAAATGGGTTTGTTTCCTTGATTTTATCTTTGAAAAATCCAGAACAAAATTGAAGCAAACAGAGGTAGATTGCGAGTATTTGAAGAGGTGTTGTGAAACATTAACAGAGGAGAACAAAAGATTGCAGAAGGAGCTTCAAGAGCTTAGAACTTTGAAAACTTCCAACAATTTCTACGCGCATCTACCAGCAACCACTCTCACTATGTGTCCTTCATGTGAGCGCGTCTCCACTAACAAACACAGATTATATCCACTCTCACAGTCTCACGCGCACCAATCGACAGCTTCATGAGAGAGAGCATCTATGGCCTTTGGGTTTAATGGCAGATTTGTAAATTTTTAGCCCTTTCTGTTTTTTTTTTTTTTCTTAGGATTTCCTTTTAATGGTGGAATGGGGGATTCTGAAGGGTTTTTTTTTTTTTTTTTTTTTTCAATCCGTCTTTATGTATGGGTTTTGGATACAGAAAGAGTTGGATCAAAAAGAAAAATCCTTTTTTTAAGCCTTATTGTCTCCTAATAAAATTTGGAAAATCTCTATTGCCACACTGACTTTTATTGATAACACACCAATCCATAAAATTATACAACAAGACCCCAATAAGATTGAATAGATGCCAAATATCTCTTCCTCCTAGGGTTGCCATAAACCCTGAATCTTAGAAGAAACCTGAGAGAGAGAAGGGAACTTTTCTTTTAGAAGCTTTTTGAGGAAGAACGAACTTGTGTGAGAAAAACAAAGAGAGCTGTCATTGGCACTCCGACATTTACTTAGTTACACCCCAATTGAAAATAAATAAAATAAGTGAATGGTTGAGAGTAAGTAAAAGTTGGGGTGCTGATAGAAACTATTTCTTTTTTCTTTTTTTATAGCTAAATATCACTGTTTTTTGGGTTTAGAATTTTATATTAGCCTAACCATGATTGTAAACAACTATTGTAATGGTTTGAACAAGTGTTATATTTTGTAAGAGTCTTGCTGGGGTGACACAAGGGTGACAAAAATTCGTACTGTCGTGCACATTATCGTAGATGCTTTTCCATGAGATACGAGTAAAAAGCATCTACGGTTATATGCACGCCACCACATCATTTTTGTCACTTTTGTATCTTGAACCGAGTCATGATAATGTTTGAAGAGTGTTTTAATCTTTAATTGGGGTGGTAGATAATTTAAAAAATTGAGATGTGATAAGTAAAAGTTGGGGTACCAATAATAGTTTTGGTATTTGGTGTTATATACATATCTTCTTCTCTTCCCGTACCTATCCATGAAAATGAGTTCGAGTTACTCCATTATTTTAAGTTCAATGCGAGTGTCAATTAAATGGATGAAGGAGGGATATAATAACACCAAGTTTTTTATTTTCGAAAGTGAAAAATGTACATGAGAGTGAGCATCATTTTTACGAAAGCATGGATGTGAGAAAGCCCAAGTGATTTGATGGTTTCTCGATGGAATTTTATAAAAAATGTTGGGAAGTATTATAAAATGATTTCATGAAAAGGATTATTAAATTTCAAGAAAAGGGACTTTTGAGACTTTAGTTCCAAATTATACTTTCAATGTGAAAAATTAAAAAGTAGGGGAAAAATGACATTTTAGATTTAAGGCCTATAAGGCTTGTTGGTAGTACTTCCAAGATTTGATCAAAAACACTAGGAGAAAGAGGCTTTAGTCCACATTCCACATCATTGACTTGGAACGGTCGAATAAGGAGCTTTTGTCAAGTTCAACATTCCTCGTTAGTCACTCACAGGGATTTATCCCGATTTATCTAGTATGTGTGATTTGTAAGGTATTGCATTTATTAGGAGGATTTGAGTGAGATATACTGTTTTAAGAGGCCAGTTGCCTCACCCTTACTAGTTAGGCCTATGAGTTCAGAACTCTTGTCATAAAAAACAAATCCTAGACTGAGTGCTAATTGTTAATGAATCCATTGATTCTACAATTTAAGTAGGCAAGTTGATTTTTGTAAAATTATCGTGAAAAAAATTATGATCATGTGAACTAGAGTTTTTGGATTATAAAATAAGTAGAATGGGATTTTGGAGAATGTGGATTAGTATGTATCGGTCTTGACCGTGAAAAAATAAAAAACGAAACATCAAAGAAGAAATGACACACAACACAAGAATTTATGGGGTTCGACAGTAAGCCTATGTCCACATATCAGATCAATAACAATCATTATTTTATTTTATTTTCTTTGATTTTACTATCTTAAAGATCTCTATTTATAAAATCAGAAGGTGCTAAACACATTTATCTCCCCAAAAATAGAAAAAAAAAATCCTTAAAAATCAATTATTACCAAAGATAACATCTTAGGGAGTTTATTGTCATTCCCAATTTCTTGAAATATTTGGAAAGAGATAAATGTCAAAAGAAATTAAGGAAAAAAAGAAAAAAAAATTAAATGATTTCATTTCTTGAGCATCAAAGCCTCTTTATTTTTGTTGTCAAAGTATTTGGGGAGTTCTTGGGAAACTATTTTGAGAACTTTGTTTTTAAGGTAGCAAATCATTGATGTGGTAAGCTTTGGGGTTGCACAAGACTTGTATATTTTTTTGTGGAGTGAGTTTTTGTTGCCTTAGTGGTGCTCCTTGGGAGGTCTCCCCCACAGTTTTACCTCACATTCTTCTATCTTTACTTATTTTTATTTATAATTCGGTTTTTTTTTTTTTTTTTTTTTTATCATTTGTAGGTATTGTGTTAAAACTCGTGTTGACGTCTCGTCTGATCTCATCCATGAACAAGATCAAGTCGTCTCAGGCGAGTTTTTCGATACATTTGAGTTGTCTCATTTAACAATGAGAAAAATGACTTATGATTTTAAATCTTGCCTGATACGTTTGACTTGTTTATCCATCTTGTTAGTGGACAATACTAATACATATCGGACAAGTCATCTCGATCACCGACGAGATTTAAAATCATGTTTGTGGATGTTGCAAAGGGCATTTTAGGCATAATGAGAACATAGATTTTCGACAACAGTATTAGATCCCCCCCCCTGCCAAACCTGAAAATAAGGAAAGTTGGGACCACAATGTCATTTTGATTAATGGGGGAAAATTTATGTACCCTTTTGAGAATTTAAATCCCAATAACTTGAGCTTGGATTTGCTGTCAACAAATGGAGTAGTAAGTCCACATAAATTTGCCACGTGTCCACTAAATTGAAATTTCCTCATTAATAAAATTGTCTCCTTATAGCTAGTAATTTTGTTAAAGTGCAATAAATACACAATGGAAATTGGAATCTAAAGGCATTTGGGTAAAAAATATTTTTTTTAAAGGCATTTTCGATATTAAATCCAAATTTTCAAAGTGGATTTATGGCCCTTTGACTTGTGCCTTTAGGGCACTCCTTAACAATACCCATATTTATGTTATAACAATTTTTTGGACTCGGGGGAACACATTAAAGTGGAATAAATACATTTTAAAATTTGAAAAAAATATATATATATATTAAAATACCTTCAGATGTCAAATTTCAAAGTGCATTTATTGCACTTTAACGTGTGTCCTAAAGCACACGTTAACAAGACCCTAAATTGTTTGAGGGTCTTGTTACGTTGTGTCCTTACGACACATATTAAGCTGAATTAAATACAAGTTGTAAATAAACATTTAAGGATATTTTGGTGTTATAAAAATGCTAAGGGCATTTTCGGTAAGAAAACCATTTTTCAAAGTGTATTTCACCTTAACGTGGGGCACACGTTAACAAAACCCATTTTCTAATATACTTATCATTATGAAAATTTTAGGAACAATGCCAATGGAAGGGAAAACGATTTCCCATGAGAAAATGTTTTTCGGTTGTATAATTGTGCATTTTCTTTAAAATTCATTTTTTCCACCAAAAGCAATATTTTATTTTAGTAGGAAAAATGCCAGATGATTGAGAAGGTGAAAGATCAGTGAACGTTCTCATGACTAAGACCTAGCTAGCTAATTTGGTCTCATTCTATTATATGCTATATTGAGTTTGGTTTTGTTGTTATGGCCAAGTCATATTAAAGAGGAGACTCGATCGTCGTTTAGCCGTATAATTCCCTATATCTCTAACAAGAAGCGGGATTCCCCATTTCATTCCTTCTCTGAATAAAAAGATAATAAACGGAAGGGATGAGCGGACTTAAAAGAGGAAGTTATTAGGTTTTATCATTCTATATTATAATTAGAAAAGTAAATTATCGTCGATAATAAAAGTCACTTTGGTTATGAAAATATAGTAAGACCTCCATTTGTTATTCTTATAGACAACGACGGATTTATACTAGGGGCTCTTGCCCCACAAGAATTTTTAAATTCTATGGATTAGTGAGCTATTGGGATAGATTTTAGTGGTGGATAAAAAAAAAATCTACTACTATTGCCCCACACAAAAAATTTAATTTTAGCTGCCCACACATCTACTTTTATTCACTCTTAATTGTCCTCACAAAAAAAATTTACTCTTGGATGCCCTCACATGGGCAAAATCCTGGCTCCATCCCTTCCTATAGAGTTCTTAACAGACTTGAGATCAGGAATCGAATTAAACAAAAAATTTATCTCTTTTATTTATTTATTTATTTTTAAAAAATCCTAAAAACACCCTAAGCCCATTGGTGCCGAGCTTGTACTTCACCAACTTAGCCCTATAAGGGCATAAAACTAGTCTACGATACAATCCACTTTTTCAACTAAGCTCGACCTGAACCTGTCCATTGATAACCCTAAGGGAGGGAACATGGGTGAGGGAGAGAGAGAGAGAGGAGTGGTAAAATTAAAGAGGTAAAATGATTTTGGTTTCAAAAATCTTTTAAGAATTCGAGCTTTTAAAATTCTCTTCTTTTTTAAACATAAAAAATAAAAATAAAAAATTCTATACTAAAAATCATTTGATAAATTTGGGTTCCAACTCAACATCAATTGGCAATGAGTGGAGAGGCCCAAGAGCTTTTTAGGAGAAGGACAAGACAATTTGTGTCTGATATGAGACTAAACTCAACACGTCCTTGCAAGTGTGGGTCAGACTGGGCCAAAGCACATAGAGATATGAACTAGATGACATGGATGAGATGACGGCCTGTTTTGATACTATGATAACTAACCATTAACCCTAAATCCAATTGATGTTAGGGGAAAGCAGCTTCTATTATTATATTTTTTGAGAATAAATGAAAAACTAATACTCAATACTTCCTCTCACCCTTAAAGGTAAAAAGATTTTAACCCACGACCTCTATAAATGAAAGCTCTGATACCAAGATAAATTTGATGGTCTAACTCAAAATCAATTGACAATGAGTAGAGAAGTTGAGAAGCTTATAAGGAGAAAGAGACAAGGTTATTTGTGTCCAATGTGAAATTAAACTCAACATCCGCCATGAATAAAATTCGCCAAGAAATTGGCTCATTTCTCTCTTTGAAAAAAATATTTAATTAAAAAAATGATCCCAACCTTTCTTCTTAGATTTCAAAAATCCTTTAAAGCATATAATTCTTGAAAATATATATATCTTTAAAAAGAGAGCATAATGAATGGTTATAAACATCCCAAGAAAATCACTTAATTGAGAAAAGAAAAAGGGTAGGTTTTAAAAGTAGAACATAGTGTGTCAATAATTCTTTTTAATTTTAATATTAAAATTTTGTTTTTATAAAATTTAAATAACGTAAGCAAAAAAAATTTGTCAACAGTAAGGGTAAATTTGTCTTTTAAAAAAATAAGTCAAAGGTTAGGAGAAGATGTAGTGGAAGAGCATCACGTGATGGATTCGAAGGAATCACGTGACGTGAGAGAGAGAGAGAGAGATGACGTGGGCCAGTAGGGGGTGAAGAGGTGCAGAGAGAGCAATCATGACGGTAACAGATGAAAGGAGACAGTTCTACAGAAGCAATCATTAGTACGGCTCTCATGTTTCTACTTACATTTCTTGTGGGCCCCACAATTCCTCAGTAGCAAGCAAAGCAATTATTATTGGGTGATTGAAAGGGTCTACCCTAAAATAAATGTTTCTTTTTTTTTTCCTTATTTTTTTTTCTGAATTTTTTTTAAGAAAAATTTGAAAATTATCTAATATGGGAGAAATTTTTGTTTATGGTTTCGATTTTGATTCCATTAATTTAAGTACTAGAGTCAAAACCAATAAAATTGAATGATTTTAATTTTGAATCCTTTTATAATTGAATCGAAACCAATTCATTGACATTTCTTACATCATATTTTAGAATCAAATCAAATAATAAGAAAGGAGTCGTACTACTACACTGTCTACGTTTGACATTGGATTAACCATTGAGCTGACCTGACAATGCATTAATAACCATAAATCTATTTTCTCGAGATATAAGTTAGAAAATCAACGATTCTCTATGCACTGTTGGAGATGTCAGTGGGTTGGTTTCGATTCGATTAAATAATAAGAAAGGATACGTGCTACACTGTCTATGTTTGACATTGGGTTCAACATTGAGCTGACTTGACAACGCACAGATAATCATAGATTTATTTTCTCGAGATATAAGTTAGAAAATCAACGATTCTCTATGCACTGTCAACTCAATGTTGAACCCAATTTCCAACGTAGGAAATTAAGCAATTTCCAACTAAAAATTGACTATATTTTTTATTATTAAATCAACGTAGATTGCTTCTATTTTATACATACGTCTTGTAATTAATAAGTTGAGATTACTATCATAATACTACATACCCCTTGGTTTTAGTGAATATTCCAAATACCTTCTACTTGTCCTCAAATTGATGACAAACCCATAAATCTTGCTCTGTACTCGAGTAAAAAATAATGACTTAAACATCATCTTTTTCAACCTCACGCTTGAACCCTTTTGATTTTTCTTTCAAAAATTAGTTATCTTCAACATCTATAGTAAATTTACTTCAATATCTAGCAAAAAATTCTGTAATTTTTCTCCCCAAAATCAAGCACGTCCACTATAATGTTTTATCCTCTTAAGCATTCAAACATAAATAACAATGTAGAATTTTTGGGAAGAAAAAGACTATTGATTTTTTGGTAGCAAAAATTAAGGATTTTCCATGAGAGGTTAAAGATGATAGATTGAAGACAAGGTTGACAAGGTCAAATAAAGTTTATCCCATCGATTAAGGGCTTGAAGCTTGAAAATTGCACAGAGAAAAATGAAAGATATTTTTCCAGAGCTTGAAAATGAAGGTAATTAAGTCATTTTATAATATTCTTCCAATGTAGATTGGGACTAACAGACACATATCATTAATTCTGAAATGCAAGGATATCTCAAATCTATATAATAAAACATAATGGAAAGACCCACTCCTATTGCAGTGAAGTGGGATCTATACTTCTGCGCTTTATTACCTTTACTTTGCATCTCCTTGAACTTTATTGTCTTTTGTCTTCTCCACCCCTTCTACCTTTTTAATAATATTCCTCAAATTTTACTATTTTTCCTCTTTTATCCCCTTATTCTTGGAATGCCCTTATTAAAATTTTGATAGAGACACTAATATTGTTGGTTTTTGGGAGATGTAAACATATACATTCCTCCAATTTTAGTGCATACGAGCATAGTTAATAGAATGAAAAAAAAAAATTGTTAAATACTATAATGTTTTGCTTGATGATTCATTAAAGATTAGTTTAAACATATATTTGACTATCAATCAATTTGATTCAAACAACCTAAGCTTCAATCCAAGGGTGGAGGCAAGATTTTCTCCCCGAGGAAGGAAGGGGGGTAAACTATACTTAAGAAACAAGGTTAAAGTGTTTGAACATGATTAGTTTTAATTGAAAAGAAAAATCCAAGGGTTTTTGAAAACACAAGGATTTCTCAAATATTCATCAAGGTTAAAGGGGTTTCTAAATCAACCAAAAAACTGAGTGGGGGACAAATAAATTGAGGGCAGTGTGGGGTAAAAAATTGAGTGGAAGCGGCGGTGCACCACAATCAAGGCGAACTTATTTTGAAAATATGAGTGTATCACAAATCATGTTAATTTGTAGAGGGGCAATTTTAATTATTCAAAAAGTTGAGGGGGGAATTAGTTCAAAAATATGAGGTATCTCAAATAATATTGATTTATTGAGGGGTTGTTTAAAACAGTCCAGAAGTTGAGGGGGAACCTCCTCCCTAGCTCAATCTACCAAAGTCAAGATACTTCATCATAACCTTGCCCCAAATAAATTGCCCTAGCCCAACATTATCAAGCCTTGATCAAGTTTGGTTGTCTCTTAGACTTGATAAAATTAGTTCTAAAATTATATTCATATTCATTTGTGGGTATGGGGTGTTAATAGGTCAGTTCTGATTCGGTTCCTAAGGAACTTAGAGCCATAACCATTATATTTACTTCAATTCCAAGTCCGGTTACAAAATAAATGGAATCGGAACAAACAAAAACCACAAGTACTCATCGATTCTGATTCTCAAGAATCAAATGAGAAAAAAGTATTTTAAATCATTATATATATTTCTTTTCAAAATTTAAAATATTATCTACAAAAATGTTAACTTAGTTATAATTTGTTACACTAAAGATATAAGTTAATGATTTTTTTTTTAAGTAAGAAATTATCTTATTTAAAAATAATAATTTTTTTGAAGAAATAGTTCATTTTAAGCTCTAATTGATAAGTTATATAAAAATTGAAGAATTTTATATAAAATGCATTAATTTTAAAATAAAATAATACATTAAATCATCTATAGTATACAAAGAAATGACAAAATAAATGTGTTAGAAAGAACCCTATGATCTGAAATATAAATCAAACAAGAACATAAGAATCTCACACGACACAAGATATACGTGGTTCGGTCAAAGCATCGATCTATGTCCACGAGCAAAAATGACAATTTCACTATATTAACCAAAGAAGAACTACGTTACAATTTCTCTCTATTTCTCATATATCTCTCACAATCCTTTAGGATTTCATTTCTTACCATTTATATACTTATGATTACAAAGAGGTTAAAATGGTCAGATCAAAAATCGAATCAAATGGGCTCAATATCTTTGTCTGGAGACTTCGCCTTAAACAGGTCATACGGATCGTTAACGGATCATAAAAAGATTCGAGTTGAATCAACGACAATTTTCCATATACAAGAATAGAAAATATAACCCAACAAAATGGGTTTCAAGTACCCGTTAGAAAGAACCCAACGGTCCCAACTCTAATCGATTCCAATAAAAAGACAATCTGAATCAAGATTTTTAGTTTCAATTTCGACTAAATGGGTACCTATTGACACCCCTACTTGTGGGGGTAAAGATGAAGGTCCTAATCTTAGTAGATCGGTTCAAGAAAGTCTTAATTGAGTGGTATTTTTGTCAAACTACGTGATGGAAGTAAGATTCTCTTACTAAAGAAAAAAAAAAGAGCTGATATTGGCATCCCAACTCTTACTTAGGTGCTGTTTGTTAAACTGAAAAAAATAAGTGCTGAATAGCATTAAGCGCTGAAACTTATAAGTGCTGAATTTAAGTGCTGAAAAAGTTGTTTGTTTAGATGCTGAATCATGTTTGTTACACATTGCTGAAACTGATAAATTGTCTTTGTTACCCTTACAATCATATTATACATGTGTTTACATGTTTCAAATGCTTATTTATTATCAAACACAATAAAATATATTATTTCTTATAAAATTAAAATATAATTTATTTTTAAATAATAAATAATACTCAAATCTTCAATTTATAAATAATAATTTCTATTTATAAAAGCCACAAATTTCAAATTAAAAATAATAATGTCATACAAGTCACTAAAATTTGAAATCAATTTTAAAATAACTTAATTTTGGATGAATAATATTCGATGAAAATGAAGGATGTGTAATTATAAAAGCACCCTATGAATTAATAAGGGCAACCCACACTATAACCATTTTTTGTTTTGTTTTATATGGATTAAAGTTTTTGGAATGAGCAAATTTTTGTGAGGATGGTTTATATGATATAGAGATCATCCTCACCAAAAATCAGCCTATTTTGAAACTTCTAACTTGTTAAAAATAGTTTTAAAAAAAAATGAACAATTTACGGTTCTTGAACTTGTTTTGATAAGGTTAGAAGTTTTAAGATGTGCTGATTTTTTGTGAGGATAATCTCCTCATTGTAGAGATCATCCTCACCAAAAATCAACTCATTCCAAAACTTTTAACCCATATAAGACAAAATAATTTAGCTATGGTGTGGATTTATTAATTTGTAGGGTGTTTATATACTTATCCATGGGATATAAGAGGTAATATCCTTTTAAGAATAAGGGCATACTTGTCCATGCTCAAAAAAACAAAGGGCATACTTGTCCGTGTTGAAAAAAGAGAAGTGCTTACCGCTTCAGCACTTTTTTTCAGCATCAAAATAGTGCTGAATTTTTTTCACTTATTTTCAGCAATAAGCACGAGTAAACAAACGCGCTATTTTGACAAAAGTGCTGAATTTAATTTTTTTCAGCAATAAGCGCTGAAAAATAGCGCAAACAAACACCACCTTACTTTCCTTACTTTTAATTAGAGTGTAATAAATAAAATTTGGAGTGCCAATAGAATTCTCTAAAAAGAAGAATGTAAAAGAGAGGAACCATGATCATAGTACTTGGTCGATGGAGGGTGGGGAGGTGGAGAAGGGGGTTGTTGGCTTGGAACATACGCCTCTCGTGCGGTCAATCATAACCTTTGGATCAAGTAATCATATCAAGAGAAGTGAGTGGGACCCACAATGATCTTTATCAGGATCATCATCATCATCAAATGCCAGTGCCAGCCACCCTAATATGACAGAGACCTATATTCTCTCTCTCTCTGTGTCTTGGATTACGATTCCCAATTACATATTTCATCATTATATATATATATATATATTATATATATATATATATATATATATATATAGGTTAATAAGGCCACCCCAACCTAGAATTGTAGGGCACAGTGTCTTCATGAGTCAGGAAAAGTTGACAAACACTTGACCCCACACTTACCATCAAAATGAATCAACCCATCACTCACTCTCTCATTTTCATGATTAATGCTTAATCATTCCTCTTTTATAAGCTCTATCTATATCCTACTTGGCAAACTCTAGCCTTGGCAGAATCAACACTGAGTCAACTTTAGATTTTTTTTTTTGTTTTTTTTTGTTTTAAAGGAGTGTTTGATAAGAGCATCTCCACCAATGTCTCAGGTTGGGATGATAAATCAAAATTTTGAAATAACCTTTTAAAAGTGCACTCTTAACTCTCATATGAAATGTTATTTTTATGTTAAAATTAATGTTATATTTGATATTGAATTTAGTATATCTGATAATTTATTAAAATGACTTAAATTAGAATCGTGATAATCTAACTACGCCACGTAAAAAACTCAATTGACTATCCTAATGTGACAACACTACGTGAAAATTGAAAAGTTCTACGGAAAAAATTAATGAGCCAAGACCCATAAATTTTAGAAACCGAATTTTAACAGTCTAGGACCGTTGAAATTCTTGATGTTCTCAGATTTGATGGTTTAGAATTATCGAATTTCTCTCATCTTTCATTAATTTGACAGATTTAACCCGTCAAAAAAAAAAAAAAATTTGACAATGAAAAATTTGACGTCAATTCGACCTCTTGATCCATCGAATTTTATGAAATTTGACTGCCCAAGGCCATCGAATTTTATGAAATTTGACTGTCTAAGGCCATCAAATTTGGACTTTTTTCACGTTGTGCAAGTTCGACGATCGTAGATCTGTGCTCCTTGAAATACACAGGTGCACTTTCCCATAAGAATATGTATCTCAAGGGAATTGTTTATCCCTAAAAGCATAGATCTATGATTTTTGAACTTGTCACGTTATATAATTGATTGAGTATGCCACGTGGGGTGGTTAGATCATCACGACTCTTTAAATTATAAAAGGTGTTTTTTAAATTTTCTAACCAAATTGTTATCCAAACAAATGAAAAAGTACTTTTTCCTTTTATATATATATATATAATAATAAATTTTTTGCATTTAATGATCTCAAAAAATAAAATTGCTAAAGGCAAATTTAGTGTTAGTATCACCATTAGGGATATGAATGGATTGGATCACGTTTCGAAATGTCAATGGGTAGATTTGTTACGGATTCGATTTGATTGAGCCCTAATCAAACCTTAAAGAGATAGATTATTTCTTAGAAAAGCATTTTTTCCCTATTGGACCTAAGTTGACTAAGCTGAAATCCAACCCTAATGGGCATGGGTGAGGATCGAATTGATTTACGGGTTTTATAAAAAGATTAAATTCATACATAATCAAAATCATTTGTATCCATTTGATAAATATGGGTATAATCTCTATTTTAGTTAATAAATTAGAGAGGAGAATTAACTTGTTATTCTATAATATGTTTACTTTGTTTTAAAGGAAAATTACACTTTGACCCCTTATAGTTTGGTATAATTCTATTTTGACCTCCTAACATTTTGATAATTATACTTACTCCCCTTTTACTGGCACGATTAAAACTTAAATTTTATTGTAGTTATCAAAATTTTAAAGGGATCCTACAACTTTTCATACTTTTCCAAGTATCAAAAATCCTAAAAAATCAAAGTTGGACCCAAACATCCAAATTGGGTCCATTGATCGGATCATACTTCCTATAATTTGGGTTTTGGATTTTGGGCTTTGCAGATAAATTACATGATCTAATCAAATCTCAGTGATTCATATTAAATATAGGGCTCTACGCCTAAACCATAAGTGAAGCCCACTAAAACTCCCTAGAGTCCTCAAAATTTGAATTTGACGAAAATAACCTTTAAACAAACTAATAAAATCTCTTGGGTGAAGGGTATAATTGAAAAGGTAATTTAACCTGAATTTATAAATACTATAATCTCTCTCATTTGAAAAAAAAAAAATCTGGATCACTTTCTCTTAAAAGACAGAAACTCTTTAAAAAAGAAAAAGCTATTAAGCCTTCTCTAGAGACAAAGTAAGATTCTTCTAGAGAGACATAGAATTCGATTAAAAGAAAATCAAACCTAAAGCCCTTCTTCAAAAATTAATAAATCCTCCTCAACCGATTAAGAGCAAAAACCAAAGTGAAGAAATCCATACAACAAGGTCACCATAAAGGTAACATTCTCAATCAATCAAGTGCGAAGTCCGGAGAGAATAAGACTACACACGTCACTATTATTATATTTGTACTTGACTATTAATCAAAGGAGAACACTTTGTCAACCAAGTGTACTAAGATTTGTACCTTCATTTTCATCAAAATCAATAAATATCATTTGCGATCTGATTTTACTTCTCTCGTCCACTTGATAGCATTCTCCAAAGTGTTCTCCAAAGGGTGTTTTATTACTTATTAGGCTTGAAAGAAGTGGGTATTTTGGTCATTGTCAATTATTAATCAATTATGGAAGAGCTTGGTCAAAGATCAAAGAAGTAGAAAAACATATGGAAAATATTCCACATGAGGGGAAAAAAAAAAAGTTACAAATCAAAATATTTGCAAAATCCGGAACCAAGATTTCGGTACTAAACTGTTACAATAGGCTCGTAGGTATGTTTAGGTGTTTACTAAACCTTTTTTAAAACCCTAAGACTCTTTAAATACTTCAAAACTCCCTACCTTGAATTCATCTTTCTCTTGACATAATATTTCAAAGGAGATGGCTTAGGTTTCTTTTACAAAAATTTTCCTTCTTGCCGTCCTTTTTGTGTCATTTATTATTAAAAATTCACTTATCTTCCAAAACAATAAAATATAGGGTATTTCAGAAATACCACCCTATAAAATTAGTGATATTAAATTTACTCCCTTGTAAAATGCAATATTAAATTTCCCCCCTTGATTGTAAGTCGATGCTGCATTTTCTTGATGATTTAACACTGAAATTTTGATTTTTTTTTTTCTAAATACTCTTTAAATACTGAAATTTCCCTGTTAAACCATTAAGAAAAAAACAATATTAACTTACTGTCAAAGTAATGTCACCAATTTTACTGGGAGGTGTTTCTAAGCAAAGAAATTTTAATTTCTTTTTCAAAATACTCTTTAAACACTGAAATTACTAAATCAAAATTTCACTATTAAATCATTAAGAAAAAAAAAATTTGTTGACTAATGGTCAAGGGGGGTAAACCTAATATCACCAATTTCACAGGGTGGGTTCTAAAACACCCTAATATATATATATATATATATATATATATATATATATATATATATGCATGAGAAATTTCCGAAAAAATATTCAATGTTTCAGGATGAGTGTTTCATTTTGTTCCACCAAAAAATTCCAAAATGGAACGAAAATTTGTACCTCTTGTGCCATCGTATTCTTGTTTCTAATGACCAATGAATGTTTTGATACACTCATGGTAGACTCACAATGAATGGTGGAATTGATAGGTGATTTATAGCCATTGATTTCAAATCTTTCTTCCTTTCAATTTGTAGAAATTATTATAAACTAATCGTCAAATACATGCCAATCGTATAGTTAGATGTGCATCAACTATTCCCAAGTTTAACTTTGTTTCTCCTATTTCACATATGCCCCAAGACATTCATAACAAAAGGGAAGCTTGCGTAGAAGCACAAAGTGTTTGGCTTCGTTGAGTGGTGGTGGATTTTTATATTGGAACCCGACAATGTAGGAGTCTATTTAGGGGGGGATGATTAGATTTGTGTAGAAATCAACACATTCCAGAAGAAAAAAAAAATGTAGTAGTGACTCCTATAAACCATATCCTAAGAGAGTCGATTAATATGGTTTGGGCATGTTCAACAAAGGTTAATTATAGCCATTGTAACACAAGACTCGATTTTTTTTTTTTAAGTCACATTTAAAATGCATTGTGTTGTGTACCTCTAAAGATTGAAACAATTTAAAAAAGAAAACACATTCTTACGTTTTAACACTTTTTTCCATATAAAAAATAAATAAATAAAATAAAACCAATTTTTTGTATGCCTATGGTTGTTTGTGTTTTAGTTCATAAATGCTGTTTAATGTGAGTTTTGATAATAATGTCCTGATATAAAGAGAGATTTAAATAGTGTTATTTTTCTCAAAAGATAAATTGGTGGCTAGACTTGTTGACATGCAAAGATATTCAATAATGCTTTTTTGAAAAATTAGATTAGATGTCAAATACTATATATATATATATTCATATTTACCATTTTTTCTGTTTTATTCTCGTTTTTTCCTAAGTTTTCCCTCGTCGTTTTAAACCCCTATTCTGACTTGGTGACTGATTATAACCCTAGTTAGAAGAAATAGTCAAGATCGAAAGGCTCTGAAAGGGCAAGATGAAGACCTAAAAGATACTGAAAGCAGACTTAAACTCACTTTCAATACCAGAAACCTTGATACTTGATAGAATGGAATGGAATGGAGGAACTGGACTCGTTTAACAGACCCCAACACCTAGGGATATGGCTTGGTCGACTACAACAAATCATCTCGAAAATGAGCGCATTTGGAAAGTTTCAAGTCGTAATATTGCTCTCGGAAATGGTTACTCCATTCTTAAGGCTAGAGTATTTAACTAAGAATACAGTGCATACCACTGATAAGGGATAAAAAAAATTAGAGCGAGTGAAGTCCCCGGATTTTTCTTTAGAAATGAACATGGATATTAAGGTTGCATCTACTATCAATGCTAATTCTTGGGCTTGCACCGACACTTCTGCGGAACTCATCACCATTTGGAGAGAGAGACTAACTCTCTTCCCCCACCTAATAGTTATATCTCCATGAAATCTGCCTGGAATAGTATTTAGATCAGCTTGGTTTAAACATGACTACGACAGATATTGCTCAATATGGACGGAACTAATTATCCAAAATTCAATTGGGGGAGCTAAATACTTCAAGAAACTTCATTATGCAATAATAGAGCTGAAAATATTGAGCATGTATACTTCAGATACATACAGCTATCTGACAACAATCCAATCACATACAATTTCTACATTTGCTATTAAGAAAAAAAGTAGGGCGGAGGGGATTCCAAAGGCCTGCATCTCAAAACAGAAAATTATCGTTCTAAAAATTGGATTCACCACTACCATCTATCAGAGTTGGTGTGAAAGAAACCAAAGAAACTAAAAGCTGCATAAGTTTCGTACCCAATTTTCAATAAATTTGTTGAATTAGCTCTTTCAGTCTAAAATATACCTTAGGAGATGCATGAGAAGTAGGAGGGGCTTATTGAGTTGGAGAAAAGATACGTAAAGGCCACAAAGTGATGGAAATTGTTAATTAAATGGATGGAGAGTCTAGAGATATAGTTACATGAAACCTGGTCAGGGAAGAGGCAAAGTGATGGAGTGATTAAGCTATTAGAGTTGAAAGACCTTGGATTATACAGTAAAAGGGTTTTGTTAACATGTGCCGTAAGGGCACACGTTAATATGCACTAAATACCCCTTGGAAATAAGCATTTGACGGTAGATTTGGTAGGGGGGGATGGGAATTTAGGGCATTTTTATATGAAAACTTATTTACAATGTGTATTTAATGCATCTTATCGTGTGCACTTAGGGCACATGTTAACAAAACCTACGGTAAAATTATCAAGATTATCGCATTCGGATGCCGGAAGGCAGCATGTTGGAATCCTTAAACATGGTTTTGACTTGAGTAGTGGGAAGAAAAAACCCACAAACACACACCAAAGCAATATGTAGGAGATGGAGAGAGGAAAGAGAAACAAATATAGAGAATTTGAGTATCACAAATTAGTACGAATGTACGATGAAAGAGAAAAGAACCTAATGCAGGATGCAAATCAAACTGACAGTCATGGGTTCCACTCTTCCTAAAGTAGAACATGTTCTAGAACCAATAAAACCTAGATCGTCCTACACCGACCGTTACTCATGGCTACGTAAATAGAGTAGCATCACACAATTTGCGCAAATATGAGCTAAAAGAAAAAGGAACTTTCTTCACTTCTTCAAAAACTATAAAATTTCAAGAGCCCCAAAATATCACTGAAACACTCTCATGTGATCTTCCAGCATAACAAATCCTATTCCTACACAATAAAGCAACTCATCCAAAACTTTACTTCTAGAAATATAGAATTAAATAGAAACTAAAGTTGATGGTAATTGAAAACAATCTACAGCCATGAGTTTCGAACATATCATAGGAAAGTTAATAGGAGCAAATTGCAATGCCCACTAAAGTAACTTGAAAAATAAGAAACTAAGAATAATGTAGCAAACAAATTTATCTTCATGTATGAAGCTTAAAGGGATATTTACAGAACTTACCCATGAGTTGGTCTGCTCTCTTCATTACAAATGTCATTAATCCATAAATCAAAAGGTAATGCTCCTTAAAGTAGAACAACACCGAAATATTCCTTCACAGTAAACCAATCCTTGTACGCTGCAAAACTTGAACAATCTGTTATAAAACACCACAGCAAAGTCAATGGGTTGAACCAAGGGTAAAACATAGCATTAAATTTCGACATATTTCCACAAAATATTTCCATTTTCAAGAGATCAGAAACGAAATTTAACTGACAATTTATTTTCGTCAATAGTTCGATGAAAATCATTATTCCTTTCATGAAATATTTTGGTGAAAAATAAATTTCAACCGAAATATTCTATTTTGAAAATAATACTACTATAAATATGGATAAAAAATTATACGTTGCTTATATAAAGGACTTGAAAATTACACATAATAATTACTTAACAAAAAAATTACACATAATAATAGTGTTCACTAATAAAAGAATTGCACATGATATTCATTAATTAGTGTAAATGAATTGTGATTATTTAGATATTTATATCAACTTGTTTTAATGTATTTCAGTCTGTCGGGGGATTTTTTGCAGTTTGTTGGGGGATTTGGATATAAAGGAACAAAAGAGTTGTTCCAAGGGGAGAGAAAAAATCACCTCAACAAGTGACCATGTAGATATTGTGGTTCCTATTTATTGAAGTAAATTGTGTAAAGATTTTGACGGAGTCTTCTTCGAGGACTTTGAGGACAGGTGGTATGAGTTACGCCTTTTGTAGTTTTGTAAGGGCTTGGTTTGTCGTGCAGCAGGTTGCTTTTGTAGTTTTTTTTGCTCTTTTTTTCATTTCTTTCTGTTTGTAAGGAGGCCATCTTGTCCTCATGTTTCTCTTTTTCGCTTTAATAAAATTATACCTCTTAAAAAAGGATGTTAGTACTAAGGGTGTCAATGGGTGTACCCAATTACCCGATGTACCCAAAACCAATTAGTCGTTTTTGAGTCTACCTTTATGAATCCGATCATTTTTGGGTCCGGTTCTAGATAGCTATTTTAAGGACACGATAAGAATTAGGTCTCATTCGGGTACCCAAGGGATGTTCGATGGGTACCCAACTAGTAAATTTATCTTATGTATAAAATTTATAACAAAATTAATTAAATATTAACAATGAGATATCTTGAATTAAATGTACTTGAACTAAAATTAAAATATAACGAGAACGTGAAGTGTTTAGTTTTAACATTTTCTCTGCGTGAACATCCATTTCCATGTATTATACAATTTCAACAACAAATAAATGACTCATACCATAATATTCTACGATTTTATCCTCAGAAGTTTGATTTGATTAAATTTCAATTGAGGAATTACAAATTCAATTATTACATTTATAAATAATTGTCTATTTTATTAGCTACTGAACTTTTTTTCTAATTAAAAAAACACTATCTATCTTAATAGGTACCCAGTGGGACCAATGGGCATTGTGTATTTGTAGGGTCAGTTCTGGTTCCAAGGATCTCATCCCAGAGCCAAAATCGATAAGAACCAGAACATAGATTTTATATAGGTTCTGGTTCTGGGTAGATGCGGAACCAAACTAGAACCGACCCGTTGACAACCCTAGTTAGCACATTCTTATAAGCATGCGCACAATCATCAATGTTTTAATTCACTAGATACATTATTAATTTATTCATACAAATTAAGAAAACAAAAAATACATAATAGCTCATGAATGCAGTACTTACTAGTTTCTCCATTTAAGTAAGTGTTTTACATAGTATGTAGTTAACCTGAAATTAATATTTTCATTTCTATATAGAGTACTATGGTTTTTCACCATCTTGCTCTTAAATACTTGCTTATATCTATAGTAAAACCTTGTTGATCTTCATGTCCACATTCCATATGGTTGTTTATGGTATTTTGAGAACTCAATGAGTGTGCTTTAATGTCTGCTTAATCATCTTCAATAGTTAAAATTTTCCTTAATATTTTCATGACTTCCACAACATTTGCATCATTTTTAAAAAATGTACTGATTTCTGTCAAGCTAGTTCAAAGATCGATCAAGGCCAAAATTGAAATTTAATACCTCCATAAAAGTAACTAAGGAAAATAAATAACTAAATAACAATTTAAAAAATAATAATAAAGTTAAAATTCTGTTAAAAAAAGGAATTTACGTGGGCTTTGGCGAAGATTCCCAATGTGGAAGGAACCTTAATTCCTTGTCAATTTAACCTTCTCCTTCTAGGAGCCCGGGAAACTCCACTGTCAACATCTGAAATCCTTGAAGTATTGGAAGAAAGGGACACCATAGAATCTATTTCCATGGCAGTATCAGCCGTCTGGCTATCCGAATGTATAACAGCAGCAATGCTCGAAACAGAATCTCTATCCTCAATGGGTGAGGAGGACTGATTGTGATTTCTCCTCGTAGGATGGCCAAGAAAATATGCCTGAACATACCTTTCAGCAGAACTTAACGCAGATGAAAGGTAGGAAAGCGAAGAACCCCTTTGCGAATGTGCTCTCAAGAGTGAACGAGAAGAACGTAACTGCCAACTTCCCTCGGCCTCAGAGTTACCTGTATTGCCCTGTGTTAAGTCAACTACATCCTCTTGTGCCGAATGTGGAAACAATTCTGATCTCTCTCGACGAACTCCTGGGGAAGCAAGAATTCGACTAGTCCGTTCATCAAACCTATTTCCAATTCGTTGAATAATTTCTTGAAACGAAAACGAAGATTCGGCCCTCTGAAAGCTCTGTCTCAAACTTTCGATCCGTCTTGCTTGGGGCCTCGGAGGGACCTTCAATCCCTCCACCTCCTTCTCCTTATCCACTTCAGGGGTATCAGACCCACGGCCATAAATTGGGGTAATGTTCATATCCGTTACTTCCCCCTTACACACCGGACACTCTTTTGAAGTCGAATGAACATGAATCCATTGATACAAACAAGGCCAACAGAACAAATGACCACACGAGGTCAGGACCGGATCGGACGCTATTTCAAAGCATATATTACAATCGAAAAAACTAGAATTATCACTATTTTTCTTTTTGACATCGTCACCACTCCCCAATGCCTTAGCTATCAGATCTTTACGTCTCCCTGGGCATTTCTTGCTGTTTTCAGTTGGTCTCTCTCCACGGGTAACACTTCCTTCTCCAATTTGTGATCTTTCAACATCGACTAGTGGATTGACGATCGAAATCATCGAAATGTCCGTCGTTTCAGTTCTACCTTGTCTCCATCTCCTCCATCGATTCCTAGATCTTTGAGAGACTTCTTCTAATCTTAAAATACGTTCATGTAGTTCCATCTCCGCCGGTTCAATCGGAAAAGATGTAGGAACAGGTGGTACGCGATTCAAATCAAGTTCCATTATATCATCTCTATCATCCTCCATTTTGAAAGTCAAAATTTCAAATTAAACCCTAAAACACAGATGAATCAAAACCCTAAAAGATAAAGAAATGAGATTTTTCAAATTGAGATCCTTTACTTATATCATCTCTATCATCCTCCATTTTGGAAACAAATATTCAAATTAAACCTTGAAACAGAGATGAATCAAAACACTAAAAGAGAAAGAAATAGAGATTTTTCGAATCGAAATCCATTATATCATCTCTGTCAACCCCCATTTCGAAGAACAAATATTCAAATTAAACCCTAAAACACAGATGAATCAAAACCCTAAAACAGAAAGAATCAAAGCGTTTTAGGAAGTAGGAATCGAAGAAACAAATTTACCAGAAGATCGATCATCCTCTGGTCTCGATCCGAACCTGTTAGGGTTTCGAAGGAGAGGTTCTCTCTCGTCTTCGCTCGTTGGTTCACTTCGAGAGAGATAAGATTTTGGTCTTTGAAGGCGAAGTGAACAAAAGAGACTGTGCGAGGTCAACAGTCAACTTTAAGACAGTGGAGCAACTTGGGCGGGGCACAGTTTGGGTTGGTTCAACTCGATAGAATCGGGTGGGTTTGGTCCAATGCACAAGCAACCCAACCCACATGGTTTTGGATCTCGTTTACTTGCAATCGAGAGAAATTTAGAAAGATCCATGTGGATGTTAAAAAGACAAGAAAAAAATCCGCAATACTCCTCGAGATTTTCTATGCTCTTGATCTTCTCGATCGAGTTCACTATGCAGTGGGGATTGTTTACCTGCAAAAGATTCTTCGATGCCCAAATTACTATCAGTTTAGTCATAAATGAATAGAAATATGGAAATTTAATATCTTGTTCAAGGGTTTTTATCTATTTTTATAATTTTTGCCTTATATGGTGTGGGTGTATAATTACGTTCAATGATGTGGATTAGGTAAGAGGCCTCCACATGGTCACTAAAATAACAGAAAGTTGAGTTGGGAAAGACGTGTGTTGTATTGTTAAATTCAATAAACTGACTCAATGGATAGGTGGTTTAATTGAAGCATCTACGTGTCAACTCAACATAAACAAAATCGAAGGCACTCGGTTGAACATAGTCTAGTGGTTATAATTTTTGAGGATTCTAGCAAAAGATCCCATATGATCTAAGGGTTATAATTTAAGTAATATTCCCAGATCAAATTAAAAGATAACGATTATTAGAAAGAATTTCAATGTGACATGAAATTAAGAAAGATAAGATTAGGATTCTAAGGTATTTGTCAAAGTTTTGTTAAGAAGTCAGCAATTGAAGATAGACTCTTTGAGTCTATAAATAATAGGTTCAAGACATAGGTAAAAGATTTTTTGACTTATTCTCTAATTAAGTCATTTTTAATAATCTTGTTAACTTGAGCGTCTAAGGGGTCTTGATATAAGAAAAAACTACCAAATTTGAAACTTTTGTACGAACCAAGAGGAAGACTTTCATCAAGATTGGAGTTTGAGGGTGAGGTAAATCTTTTTGCCTACACATGCATTTTTTTTCATCGTGAATGACATTCTAGTCACATATAGTATGATAGGATCAATTATTGTCTCCCATCATTGAAAACTCGTCAGTGCATGACCTTTTATCGACTCTAAGTCCTATGAGGTGCTTTCGAATCCAAATTTGATATACCATAAAAACCTACATCAAACTCAGATTTAGATTCGGTCGTAGGGCTTCATACTTTACATGTGGTTCACATTTGGAGTGCTCAAATCTCAAGGTGACACATGTCATATCAAAGAATTATTTTCCACACCACTCCAAGGTTCGACTAATATTTGAGATGGGTCCACAACGCTATACTGCCCCCGTTTTCGGGCTCTAGCCAAAAACCATTGATCCAACCCCATCCCTTTCAATCTCTAGTGTAAAAAATTTACCCTCATCTTCAACCTCAAAAACTAGAAAAGATTTTTGAGTTAGGCAAAGTGACTAGACATTAAGGAGGAAAAATCAAGATCTCATAAGATGGAATAGGTTAAATAAAATTATCTAAAATGCTGAAGAATTCGTAGTCAATGGATTTTTTTGCTAGAAAAATATTAGTAATTTTTGCTACTTTTCAAGAAAAGAGGCTTTTTAGTGTAGTTAGTATTATTGGAGATGCTTTGACAACTTTTACTTATTAAAATACTAGAGTTTATCCATGCCGATAGCATAGCATCCTCTTTTAGATTAATGGAGTAAAAGAGGAAAGACAATCAAATTGAGGGGTATTACTGGTAATGGGGAGAAGAGAAAGGATAATAAAACTTAAGGCGTATCATTAAAAAAATGGGGGGTGGGGGGGGGGGGAGAAAATGAAAAGTAATAAATAAAGTTAAAAGGGGGAGTTCTTGAAAAATAGGGTGGGTAGAAGAAGAAAGACAATAAAATTAGGAGTGTTCTTCAAAAGGAGGATAAGAAAAAGGGCAATAAAGTTGAAAGTTGTCCTCGTTCTTTTTGGGAGATAAAGATTGAAAGGGAAAGTAGGGGGTAGTCGTCTTATTTTATTATAAGGGCCGACTAATTGCACACCACTAATTACCAATTGCGTTCAATTACTTAAAAATTCCCCTTCACACTTCATTTGGATGATTCCATGTCAAAAATAATAATAAAATATTGTACTCCTTTTCTTCTTCTTCTCCAACCATACCCACATAAATTATTGTTAGTTTAATCACTTTTGTACAGTTTAATCCATGTGCAAATATCACAAACCCCTTGTAATCACCATGTATCCAGAGTGATAAACTAAGAAAGGATTGGTTTTGATGATTTTAACGTGCTTAAGAAACTTGTTGGAATTGAAGATGAATAACCCCTAAATTATAAAATTATCATAATGAAGTGCAATTAGTAAGTTAAAATCAATTTTAAAAAATAAAAAAATAAACAATTTTTTAATGTTAGAGTGCAACCAACAAGTTAGTGGTGTGCAACTAGTTGGTCCCTTTTTATATAGATAAGAAAATTGAGACTACAAAACCACACATGGATAAGATGGAGCTTGATATTGCCGATGAAAATCCTCGAGTTCATCAAAAAAGATTTCTTTTCAAAATTATACGAGGACTTGGCTGTGGCACTAGGCTTGAAGAAATCTCTTTGATTTGCCATGAGCATTTTTATGTGGCAAGTTTCACACCACTTCATCACAAAATTTAAATAAATAAAAAAATTACACTCAAAACTCTCGTTATAACTATCTTTCTATGTTTTGTTTCATAACATTATTATAAGAATCGTGATAATCTGACTTAGGCATGTGGCATACTCAATCAATACCCTTGACGTGACAAGCTCGGGAATTGTAGATTTACTCTCCTCAGGGTACAAAATTACGATTCCCCATAAAAAAGTGGGGCTTTGTCGCAAAGAGAGCAAATCTACAATTTCCAAGCCTATCACGTTAGGGATGTCAATTGAGCATGCAACGTGCCCAAGTCAGATTATCACAACTCTTCTTATAACCAAATCTTTAAAAAATGACAATGGGTATGGTAATGGCTCAAAATAATGATAATATTACATAATAGTATGGCAATCATAATAATATTATAAAACATTTCAATTTTAATTCTAATTCTAAATTTTAATTTTTATAATGAGAATAAAAAAGCCTTATTCCACAAATTTGGGGTCAATTACATAAATTTTAATCCATCAATCCCCTCTGACATTATCTCCATCAACTTTCTTTTGGATCTTTCTCGCTCTTTTAGGACCTTCAATAAAATATTATATAATAATAAAATTTATATAATAAAACAAGACGATAAATCCCACTCCAACTCCAGTAGAATGGGATCTACACTACCCCACTTTATTGTTTTTTCTCTTCACCCCCTTCAACTTGATTGTCTCCCCACTTCCTTTCTCAATAACATCCCTCCAATATATTATCTTTCCTCTTTTGCCCTTTTACCCCAAAGAGCATGTACATGTCATAAGCAGGGGGAGAATTCCAATTTCAATATATATATATAAAAAGTTTAATTGTTGCCTTGTTGGTATCTGATCAGCAATAAAATTCAAAATATTTTGAGAATTCAAGGGGAAGCATGACATTATAAGGGAAAAAGAGAAGGAACCCTTGATAATCCTTAACTTCAATGTAAGAAAATAATACAAAAAAACAACAAATTGTTGTTACATTCACAGTTCAGCTCAACTTATGGTGCAAAAAAATATATATACATGCTAATTAATTACAATAATTTTGCATCACCTTCTGTAACATTGCTAGAAAATATTTACGCCGAGATTAGCTTTGTAGAAGACAGCTTCACCTTTTAACTTAATATTGCAGAGACACATTGATAATGTTGTAATGATACCAGAATGGTCAGACAAGGTATGTTCTCGATCTCGACCTTGATTGAACGATCAAAACTCCTTCTCTCTGTTTCTTCTTCTATGCAACTCATTCTGCAAATTCAGATGTGAATTCTAATGTTATTCAAGAAACTTGAAGTTAAAAGTTCGAAGCAGGAAATCAGAAGGGGTCCAGAAGCGGGAGCTCTAGAGCACTACTTCAAAACTCCCAAGAAGGCGGGTTAAAACACAGAATCTCGAGGAAAAGTATCTATGATTCTGTGCACACCACCACATTAGCAGTGTTGTAGGAAGTCAGTTTAGAATGGCTCTAAACGCATGCACAACATGGTTTTAAAACTCGTCTTGACATCTCATCTTGTCCATGAATGAGACCGAGTCGTCTCGAACAATATTTAAAAAAATGCCTTGGAATTAAAACAAACCATGTCTTTGAGATGACTAGTCAACTCGTCTCGGTGTCAGACAAGATTTAAAACCATGATACACAACCCAAACTTTGGGTAGTAAAAATAATTTGAACATGCATTCAGATACTTCATGCAGTAAGCAAAAAAAAAAAGCTTGGTGAACTAATTTCCAAGATCTTTGCCTTTTTATTATTTCGATGGTGTTGTGACCTCATAAGATCACAAATTGTGAAGACATTAAGACAGGATTCAGTTTTTGGAGTTCCAACATCAGGAAATTGAAGTTTTGAATTCTAAGTTGAGTTTTGGATCCAACATGGCGATCTTAGTTACTCTCAAACTGGTTTTCTTATGGGTAAGACAATTTGATTCAGACTAAACTAGCCCAAATTTCCCACAAATACAACAGAGGCTTAGTGAGAGAGGGACTCGCAAAATCCTAATAGAATCGGGTCCCTGAAAGCTAAAAAGGTGGGGGAAGAAGAGTTATCATGATAGGAAAGAGAAATGATTATGAGGAACCAACAATTCTCTCTTCCTAAACAACCTATATCCTCCACACTTAATCAACATTTGATAGATTAATGAGTAAAGTGGTTAAAATAATTTTGAGATGAAACCATTTTTTGATATTTTAATAAAAGATCAAGTGTCAGAGAATTGCTCAAAACATGATGGACTATAGTTACTCTTACCTAAGTATGGGGTGTCTGCCATGTGTATTAGAGAAATAATGGCAAATCAGATTTTGGCCTTCGAGAGCGCAGAAGTCAACGACAAAGTGATATCACCATACACTTCTTCTTGTTGTACATTGATAAGATCATAACTCTTCAGAACCTACAATTGACTAGTAAAGATAAGAAACTGCATACAAATGCCAAGCATTTCTATTTGTTTTCACTTAGAGCAGCTTAAATATAGTTGCTGATGAGATTGAAGAAACATTTTGCAATTAACCCAACATAGAAAATTATAGTTTTTGGAAAAATCCAAAATCGATGAAGCATAGTGAAAAGTACCAACTTTGGATCACTAATCTCAACACTCAAACAAGAAACGGGAGCAGTGCACCCGATATAACTTCATCACAAGCCTGAACTAATTCCGGAAAGTGACGATACGAGAAATGGGACACCAACAACAAAAGGACCCAATATTTGTAAGTTCAATTCTGTGGGAGAAGAGTTATGGTATGTGAAAAAGAATAAATAGGGAAAATTTAGGAAAAGATCAAGCATACTACAATGCGTTCATCACCGGACAAATGAGTGATAATAGTTACTGGAGTAGATAATCCAAAAATATTACATTATATTACATAATATGAAACCTTTTGCAACAGTTATATGTGCCGGTTGGAGATCGTAATACCCGGATATAATAAGGACACAACTGATATGCTGTGGATACAGACATTCATATAATCATACTAAAGTATTTGACAAAATAAAGACTCCATTTTGAAGAATCCAAGTAGCAAAGCTTGCAATAAATAAAAATATAAAAAAATGTAAACATCGTATAAATTAAAAAATAAAACTAATTTCTTAAGTATAAAATGTATTTTATATATTAAATGATGAAAATAACACTTATAAATGCTAAAAATAAAAATAATCTGAAATTTTTTCAACAAAAAAAATGTCGTTTAATTGTATTTTTTTTTAATCAAAGCTTTTTTCAAAACTTCACGACCGTGATTTAATAAAAAACTATTAAAATTGTGAGCAGATTTTTTTTGTCGCTATGGAGACTGATTAACAAAAAAATGTCATATTTAGGATGATTTGAGTTTGACTATATAATTGGGTTGAATTTTAAGAAAGAAGCTCTTTTAGTTAAGTTAAAACTGATTTGATATTGACAATGAACTAGAGTTCGAACACATTTATGGCAGAAAAAACTACACTAATATCTCATGATAGTACAATATTACCGCAGTACTCTCCTACTGATGAAGCCAGAATAACTGAAATTAATCAAGAAGGGCAGCCTCAATGGTTTCAGATGTCAAGTTTTAACAATCCAAGAGAACTTAGAAAGCAAGAAATTAATAAGAAAAGGACAGTACATAACAAGAAATTTTCTACAACATGAAGAGATGAAAATGTTTAATAAAAGTTTGAATGATTTTACCAATGTTTCATAAAACATACGAGCACATTGCTTTCTTGTTTTTCCTTCTAGGATCTTGTTTAAACTAAGATTACCGAATTGACCTTTCGAGAGTCCAGTTACAGGAGACTGCTTTTTCAAATATTGAGCCACAGCCCTGTAAACAAATTACATAGAAATATATTCAGACCAGAATAGATAGTAAAACACCATTCAACCAAGAAATTGTACTACCTGGTCCTCACAGATAATGTATCAACTTCTTCATTGTCTTCACGTCCTCCTATAGGAATGAATGCTTATTAAACATAAAGTTTTTCTTATACAAAAAAATAAATAAATAATCATTTTTAACCAAGAAACAATGTCTATCACAAGTCATCATGAGATTTCCACAGCGTACCAGCTGGTGTGTTATCCGCTTCCAGAAAATTTAGGTCCTACAAGAAAGATAAAAGACAGGAATCAGAAACGTGAATCATTTTGTGCTTAAGTGAACCAATTGGAACTATTTCCTCCCAAAAAAAATATATATATGGAGAACACTTCTTTACTATTATAGTGAGAGAATGCAGAGTAGAAGTGGTCCAACACCAAAATTTGGATTCTAAAAATGTCTCCACCTTAACAATTAAACTTTATATAATCAAGGTTATTTTGGTAAAAATCTAAAAAATCGCAATCACACGGTCGCATGTCCTGAAAATCACGTTGTTAGTTTTCAAAATTACATAAATATCCTTTTTTACTATGTAATCTTCAAACCACCACATAATTAATATTTTAAATTACAAATAAGCCCTTTCGACTCATGTGCGTTTGCACATGCCACCTTCTAGTGTTTTTGAACCATTGAAAAGGAAAATTGTCACGCCTTAAAAAATAACTCACTTCTGCTTCTGCAGAATTTAGTAATTCTGGAATATCTGAAAGACCAGTGCCCTCCATGCCTGGCTCCTCTATATGAGTCATTGGTGTTTCCATCTCAGAACCCAGCCATTCAGTAGAGGCTGTATTTTCCAGTGTCGATCGTAATTCAGTCTCCAGTGTCGGCAGTACTTCAGTACGAGGCTCTGACCCTAAATTGCTGGCAGGGATGGGAGTGAACTCATCTCTTCTAGACGGAGAAGGAATGAATTCAGGGATAAAAGAATTGTCCACATTGCCTTCCTCAAATCGAAGAAGCTCTATTTCTATATCAGGATCCGGCATTGGAGCAGGAGATCGTGCACCACTGGCTTCGGGTAAAACATTCTCCTTTGGAGTTGTATGAATTTTGGAAGGAATGAAGTCTTTCTTGAACATACTTTGAAGATTTGTACACAATCCTGAAAAAAGATACGTGTCAAGATTCTCAAACGAATTTCTTGGACCAAAATTGCGGGAAGCAACATGATCCATGCCGCAAAGTAAATAGCCACTCACCAGAAATTGAGGGCTCAAGGAAGACTTGATCCATCTTTGACCTCTTGTTGAACTTCCAAAATTCTAAATCCGAGCAGGGAAGCTTCTTTCGCTTGCGGACTAGCTTACTAGCATCCTTAAGCCCTTGCTTCATGAATCTATAAAATCAAACATGCCCATGATCTTCCATGAATCAATAACAAGTACCAACAAGGAATTCGTACGGATTGTGAACTAAGACTAAAATGACTAATACTTACTTATTGGTCAACACGACGGACTCATCAAAGAATTGTTTCCTCTTCCTTGATTTTGCTTTTTTCTTCTCAACAGGTGGAGTTGGTTGAATGGCCATCTCAGTCGATCCATGCCCTGGTCATGAGAAATAGAAGTCACTAAATGAAAGAAAGGGAGGAAAAAAAGAAGCAATTTGACCTTTGGTGGGTCAAGAAACATGAAACTCCAACATAAAGACTAGTGTTAACCAACCAACTACTCCAAAAAACCGATCTCTCGGAGAGGGGGAAAACTATGAATATGAGAGGGTCACGGGGTTAACTGGGGTATGACACCCAAGAGTAGAAAAAAAAAATTACACTCAACACTCCCTCTCACCCATAAGGATGGAAAGAATCGAATCCGTGACCTATATGAACCGAGCACTTTGACACCATGTTAGCCAAACTCCTCCAAAAGACTGATCTGTTGGAGGGGGAAAACTATGAATATAAGAGGGACACGGGGCTTAACAGGGGTATGACACACCTGAGTAGAGGAAATATAAACTCAACACTCCCCCTCACCCATAAGGGTGAAAAGAATCAAACCCGTGACCTATACAAGAACCTAGCACTTTGATACCATGTTAACCAACCAACTACTCCAAAAGACTGATCTGTTAGAGAGAGGGAGAACTATGAACATAAAACCTCAACAATAATAATGAGACAACTTGACGTACCAAATGCAGTAAGTGGATCAAAATTATCAAGAAACTCTGCTGATGCAATATTGGTTGGTGTGTCTTGATTTAACTGAAATGGCAGAGATTGTCCACCAGAAACTGGCATATCCTCCAGAATTGGAGAAAGGTTTTCCTTTTCATTCATGGTATCTTCGAATGGCCTGGGCTGATCAATAATATTGTTACCAAGATCTTGCCATTCTGGAAGGATGTCAGACCCGAAGGTATGAACAGCATCACGCATGACTTCAATTTCCGGAAGGCCTTGATTGAATCGATCTTCGGAAAGCCTACGATTTGATTCTTCAGAATGATTACTTGTACCAGGATCTGAAACACCCAAACCATTGTCGGCTCGAACTGAAGGAACACTGGAAGAAGAGCAGCTGATATTAAGTAGAGTTCCTTGAAATAGAGAAATGCTAAGAAAATCTTCAGAGAAAAGAATAAACATACTCTTCTTCCATTATTCTAACCCCAATTTCTGGAATATCTGCCGGTGGAGATCTGTCCATCCTAATATCCTGTACGGAATTGAAAATTTAATCATTTGACAGTGAAATTACAAAGACCAGAAACAACACAAATCTATGCTTCTATGAAGAAAACTCAGACAACAATGGTTTAACCTCATTAATGAAGAAAGCAATATAAGGGTCTCCTTCAACTGGGATCTGATCTGTGAACATGACAATCCCACAACATCAACTATAACCACTTTTGAAATAAAAAATACGAATCATTCCTAATCAGAAAGAATCAGTAATAGTAATCATTGTTTAAAATATCATATTGATTGAATGTTTATTGTATCGATTGAATGTTTCGGTTAATGAAAAAACCAATACACTAGTGGCCAATACATTTGGTACAAATCGATACATACCCGAAAACATTCAATTTTCCGGGCTAAATGTTTCATATCAGTCTTGGCCAATAAAAATACATTCTGATATTTTAAACCATAATAGTAATAATCATGTGTATGCCAAGAACAAGACCTGTCATTGTAATCTCTTCCTGAGACTTGAGATGATTATCCAGGACCCTGACATATATAATAAAATAAGATTAGAAGAGAACATATGCTTGGTACTGACAAACCAAATCTTACCCCTGAAAGTGGAATTCAGCATCCAAATCCAAAGCATCAAGTTCAAAAGTCTCGGGCAAAGTGATAGAGTGGAACGGTGCATAGCTAGCATCTTCGGGTAGATTGACTTCTTGTGTTGAGGCAAAGGCAGTTCTTATCCGGGTCAATGCCTCGGTGCAGTCATGGTAGAGATAGTCAACTTTCTTTGAATATATCCGAACAACACCCAACAGAAGGTGCCCTGATAATCGCAGCGCGATGGGCACTTCTGGGAACATAATGCAATCTGAGAGAAACATTGACAGTGAAGAAAAGTAGATATTAACTATAGAATGAGAATAATAATGGCATTACTGAAGAAAATGAATGTGTATTTTCCAACAAATGAAATAGGTCAGTTTAGACCCATTTTCCACTCTATGGGGAGGGGAACAAAGGCTAACATAATATACTATCAAATTAGGATAGGAAAATGGTAAGGAATATTTTCACTCAAAGCATAAGCAGCATATTCACTGTTCTAAAATGTTCTATTTTACTTTAATATAATAATTAATATGGACTCTTCTTTCAAATGACTCGTTCGCTTTTCTCACTCAAACAACTGACTTGGTTGCTACCGCTCCCCATTACTCAATAAGGCATGGGGATCAAAACTTGACATGCATATCTTCTTTTTATTGAAAATGATTAGATACGCATAAAAAAGTACTTACTGAAATTCTTCTGTTTGAAGTGAGAGGAACAGAGAGAACAATGTGGGGTCCTAGGAAGGAAATCTTAAAGAATTTTCAAAACAAAATGAGGCCGAAATTCATAATTTTGCATAATTGATAAACATTCAATAAAATAAATGATTGGGTATTGAAAAACAAAAAACAGTTCATGAAATTGAATAGGGACGGGATGAATCCAGGTTAGTCATCCAGTTAAATGTGGCAACTCCAATGGGTTTCATGTGCTGGCCACCTCTCTCTCCTCACTCTATCTTCTGGAAGCGACATTCAGACCAATAATAGTCAGCCACGTGGCAAAAGAGTCAGTATTCTATTAATTACCCATTGCATCTTTCTATACTATAAAGAATTATCTTGAAATCAGAAGTGATGGCAGCTAAATTTTATATGCATTTGTTTTACAGGCCCAGCTCCAAACATGGTTACTGTTTTCTTAAAACAAGAAGGCTCGAAGTATGTGTGATGCAGGTTTAGAATATTAGATAGATAAATCGTAATAAGGTTTATGGTGATAAACCAAATCATATTCTCATAAAGATTATAATAGATTTTGAAATATCGACTAGATTTTTAATTGTGCCATATTTAAAGATACCAGGTGTTCTCCTAGGTATGTAATTAGTAGAGTGTTTTATTGGCATATGGAAGTTGACATTTGAAAGCTTTCGAGAAGACTAGTAGTGAATATGGAGGGGAAAGATGATCTTAAGGAATTTAATATTTGTTAACATGTGAAGCTGGTGAAAGTTCGATCTATTATTGGGAGGGAGTCAATGGAGAGATGCTGAAATTAAAGGTAGACTAGACCGGTGTCATGATCATGTTTGTTGAAAAGTTCCTATATACATGCACACTGGCAATACAAGAAGGCATAGTGATTGGGAAAATGCACAAAGAACATTTATCGATGTGATGGCAATTTACATAGCACAAGTTTGTAGTTTGTACGTGACTCATCATAAAGCAACACGTTACACAGATGCTTGATAAGACAAGCTTACTTGGTCATACTAGGCAACATTTGATTTGTTCTAGGTGTGTGCTTGTTGGTATCTACTTGCCTTGTGCTTGACTTCTATCTTTATCCATCCATCCTTACAGATGATGCCAAGTATTTTTGGGGATTTTCGGAAGATCATCCTAAGTGAAAGCAAATCATACAGGTCTTTATTTCTTTGAATAGTCAGTTGGGTCGGACTCTTTTTCAAAATAAGTTCCATAGAAATGACATAAACAACATAAATAGCCAAAGCCTAATGAATAATAAAAAAAGTGTGACCCTTCCATTGAATATGCCTATTTTTCCCAACTCAATTTGTTGATATCCTCCTCAAAATTGATTTCGATATCATGTTGATTTCATGCATGTGCTTCCTATGTAGGATTTGGGACTGATCAAATGTTTGAAAATTGGCGGCCATTGAATTACTAGATTTAAACAAACGGATGTTATTATCTTGACGATGTGGCACATTCTAAACATTGATAAACACTACAGAGGATCCGCTCCCATTTGAAATACTTTTGATGCAACTTGATCCATTTTCTTGAGGTCTACGCTTGAAAAGTGCGTAGTATTGGTCCAATGAACAAACAAGTTGCTTTTTTCCCCCAATGAATCCAATTAGAAAAAAAAAAATTCACTCTATTTAAGTTTTAAAAACTTTTGTTTTACTTTAATATAATACAACCTCTTCATTCAAATGACTCGTTCGCTTTGCTCTTTCAAACAACTGACGAGGTCGCTACCGCTCCCCATTACTCAATAAGGCACGTAAATCAAAACTTGCTGAAATTCTTTTGTTCAAGTAAAAAGAACACAAAGAACAATGTAGGGATCCTAGGAATGAAACCTTAAATAATTTTTTAAGCAAAATGATGACAAAATTCTTAGTTCTGCGTAACTAACAAATATACCATAAAATCAATGATCGGGTATTGAAAAATAACATTTCATGAAATTGATTAGAGACAGAATGAATCCAGGTTAGTCATCCAGTTAAGTGTAGTAGCCCCAATAGGCTTCATGTGCTGACCACCTCTCTCCCCTCTCTCTATCTTCTTGTAGAGATTTTCAGACCAATAATAGTCAGCCACGTGGCAAAGTTGTAGTATTCTATTAATTACCCTTCTATCTATTTAGAAACTTAAAAAAAAAAAAACAACAACAACAACTAAGGTGGGTAATAGATTTCAGTTTTTTCATCAACTATGATCCTAGACGAGATAAAAGAAAAAATTGCCCAATTTTCAGTCAAGATTACAGGAAAAGTGTATAAGACATAGTAAAAAAAAACTCTTGAAACCAAAATAAAATCTCGAAATTTTACAATTTCCACTAAAATTAGCACTAATTTGTAGCATTAATCAGTCATGAATGAAACTTTAACTACTTGAACAAATTAAGAATCATAAATCGAAAAGATGCAAATCAAAAGGACAAATCTTCATAACCATCCAATGCAAACCCTTGACTTCAATCTCAAAACCCTAATAATAAAAAATAATAAGTGAAATAGAGAGAGAAAGAGAAACCAACCAACAGAAGAGGAAATATCAGTAACTGCTACATGGGATTTGCGAAGCTTGTGTTGGAGATGAGCTGCCATCCAAACCGTTCCGAGAGGGCTTTTTCGAGCGAGAAACGTGTGCGAGTAGAACATCTTCGCCTTCTAGGGATTGCAGAGTTGCAGAGAGAGATAGAGAGAGGTGATTTGGGGATTAGGGTTTTCGAAAGGTTGGAGAAGATAAATTAGGGTCAAATGTCGATTGGATTTGGGGAGGGCGAAACGATTCATGAAAAACGCGGGAAATGTTCATTGGCGCGAAATCTGTGGAGAAAAATATAAAAAGAAAAAATGAATTGGCGCGAAATATAAAAAGAGTAATTTAGACATAACCTCTAGATTTTGATAAATATTATACATACCTCCCTTGAGTTAGGTTTTGTAACAGAGACTAATAAAAAAAATGACCAATATGCCTTTGTCCTCAAAATATTTGTCAATCTTCAAATGTTGTTGACAAAAAAGACTCTATGAGAAATTGGAAATCGTAGATAGTAGGGGTGCACATGGTTCGGATTGATTCGGATTTTGGCAAAATTAGAACCGAACCAAACATGATCGGTTCTACAAATTTGAAACTGAACCAATCCAATTACCCTATAGAACCGAACCAATCCAATCCAATCTTGGTTCGGATCGGTTCTCGGTTCTAATACTTATTGAAGATAGATACCTTATTCCTCAATCCAAGCATCTATCTCCTCCAATATTCAAACCTTAAAAACAAGTAGGACTTTTTTTAAACGTGGACTTTGGGATAATAAAAAAATTAAAAGGAAGAAGAAGAAATAAATAAAAAGCCGAAATTTTTATTTTTTAAATAATTATATATATATATATATGGGAGCGGTTCAGCAGTCCCATTGTGGTGCCCCATGTGGTGCCATGCATTTTTCAAAACATGGGTTACAGGCTTTGGAATAAGCTGATTTTTTGTGAGGATGATCTCTATGATGAGGAGATCATCCTCATCAAAAATCAGCTCATTCCAAGACTTCTAACCCCGTCAAAAGTGAATTACAAAAATTGGACGGTCCACGATTCTTCAACTTGTAAACTAGGGTTAGAAGTTTCAAAATGAGCTGATTTTTTGTGAGGATAATCTCTTCACCGTAGAGATCATCTTCACAAAAAATCAGCCTATTCCAAAACTTGTAACCCCATCAAAAGTGATTTACAAAAACTGCATGGCACCATATGGGGCACCATAAGGGGCTGTTGAACCGCTCCCTATATATATATAATTGGTTCGGTTCTATTATATCCTAATCCGAAACCGAACCAAATTAATCGGATTTTTTTTTCTTCGATCCGTACCCGAACCGTGGGTGTGTTTAGTCCGAACCAATCCAATCCAAAAGCTTCGGATTGGTTCGGATCTCGGATTTACCCAATCCAATGTGCACCCCTAGTAGATAGGGCTGTCAACGGATAGATATCCGATCGGATGGTGCTGTATCCGAATTTGAATCCAAAATTTTTTAGTGATCTCTGAATTCGAATCCGATCGGATGTCACTAACGAATATTCGAATTCCTATCCGAATACATTATCGGATATCCAATATTATCCGATTCGAATTCGAAATTATCAAAAAAAAACTGACAAACATTAAGAAAATCTTACAAGTTCGAAGATGATTTTTAAACTCATCGGAGATCGAGACGTATCTCCCGAGTTAACTCGGTATCAGATCTGAACAAGGCCAACTCACAAAATCAATTTTTTTTTATCGAGTTGTATGTCTCACATACAATTTTTTGAGTTATTTCACGAGACGTCTCAAACGTATCGAAAAACTCGTCCGAGACGACTCGGTATCGGAGCTGAACAAGACGAGATGATATACCGAGTTTAAAAACCATGCAGTCGAACTTCATAGAAAAGATAGGTTTTGAATCGAAAGTGAGTCGATACTGATGACGAAGGTCAGAAGAGGAGACAAAAAACATAGCCGATGAGGTTGTGACCGAAGAGGTCTTTAGGAGATGCTGCAATGAAGAGGAAGACGACGACGGAGAGTTCAATTTCGACAGACTCCGGTTAAGGTCGTTAGGAGATGCTACGATGAAGAGGAAGACGACGACAATGAGTTCGACTTCGACGTTTCGTTATAGATCTACACATCCGTGCTTCGTCGCGAGGTGTTCGACTTCGACAGAAAAGTTCTCAGCTAAGAACTTTTAACCCTAAATTAATGAGTTTCTCTTCCTTTCCCCCCCCCCCTTCCCTCAATCCAAACGAGTTTCTCTTCCCTTCCATTCTCTCAACTAAAATTATAGATTATAAAATCTAAAGAGAAATTAAAAATCTTAAATTTATAAATAAGAAATTTCAATATTGAAAACTAGATTTAATCGAATAAAAAGAAAAATTAAAATTGGAAAAAATTATGAAGGATTAAAGATTCACCACAAAATATAAGTTTTAAATTAAAATTAAACTCTAAATGCATACACATCACTTTGTAAATTGAGTTTCCTTATTTAAGGTTAAAATAAAAACTTTTAACACTCATATACCAGATAAAGAAATCTATTTCACACGAAAGACACAGTGAACATGCACAAGTCTATAACAAATGACCTAATAAAAATATTAAGTTGTTAATGTCTTTCATCCCCATCAAATTATTCTTAATCTCCTCGTCTCATATATTTTTTTTTCTTAATGTCCCCTCATTTGTCTTTATTAATGTTCCAACACCCCTATAAAACATGTGAACGCAAATACTTGAGATTTAATTTTAGTTGAGATGGATCATTTAAATGATCGTGAAGTAAAACTTTTAACCAATCAAACACCTTATAGTATATCAATAGAAAATTATTTTTATTATTATGGTATATTAATTTCGATTTAATTTGAGTGTATGTGAAATATACAATTATCTTATAATACATTGAAAAATATCATTCTTTGTAGTAACCAGAAGTTTTACGTAAATTTTTCGAAATTATCTGAATCAACCGAACCAATCCCTCGTCGAATTATAGTCGAATCCAAATTTTGTTATTATGGTTCCATGCACGAAGGAAATCCATGTTGAAGTTAATGTCTTCCACCTTGTCAAGATGCCTTGTAAACTTGTTGTGAATACATTCATGGACGAGGAATATAATTAAATCTTCATTCCTAAACTCCAATAAACATGGATAGAATTTAAAACAAACTTGATCAGCTCAATTCTCCCAATACAAAATAACAATCTTTATTTACTATTAATTGTAATTCTCTAACAAAACAAATATTTAAAATTATAATATAACCATTGTACGACATTACAACATTACATACACAAAAACATTACTAACAATGCAATAATCTTTACTATTAAAACGTAAGAAGGTGGAGTAAAAGTGATTTGAAACTAAATTTGGATCCCACAAATCCCCACACCTTTACATTTAAACTTAATATAACCAAGGTCATTAAGAGAATATCACTGTGGTTAATTTTCAAATTATGAAATTACAAAATTATCCATTTTTTACTATGTAATATTTAAAAAATAAATAAAACAATAGCATTAATAACAATACAATTATTTATTTAATAAAAATAATTACATATTATATTTGTTATATAGATAAATTAAAGAACAATCTTGAAGTAACCTCAAGGGAACCTAATATAGCACTTCACGATGTGAAAGTGGATAGGAATCATGGATGCTTTTCACTCGTATCTCGATGAAAGTATTTAGGGTTTCTATCCACTTCACGTCATGAAGTGCGATATAAGGTTTCAGCTTGAGGTCACTCCAGCACGACTCTAAATTAAATCATACATAAAGAAACTAAGATCCAAGAATTTTGTAATTATTTGTAATTATAGTCCTATTAAGTACGAGTTTAGAGTCGGAGAAGTTGAATTGCTCAATCCTTATGCCCAAACCCAACCCAATTCGAGTCAGGCACTTTTTATTATTGCCCGACGTTGAGATCAAACCCAAGGCTGCCTATGCTCAGGCTTGACCCAAGGTCGGGTTCAACCCAGTGCCTTCGGGGTTGGCCCACCCAAGTTGCAACCCTACCATCGATAGCCCAAATTGTTATTAAGTTCGGGTTTGGAGTCAGACAAGTTGAATTGCCCGATCATTATGCCCAACCCTAACCCAATTTGAGTCAGGCATTTTTTATTATTGCCCGACTCCGAGATTGAACCCAAGGCTGCCTATGCTCAAACTTGACCCAAGGTCGGGTTCAACCCAATGGCTTCGGGGTTGGCCGGCCTAATTTTAAGCCCTACCATGGATAGCCCAAATTGTTTGGGCCTCAAACCCATATAGGAGCTACACACGTGTGGAAAGTTCCCACGTATAGCAAGTGACGCAGAAATCTACTCTTCTATATATAGTATCAACTCTGTAGGGTTTTTAGGGTTTCCATCATTTTATTTATCTCTAGGGTTTGCGATTGAGAGGAGACTTACAAGTTGCAGAGAGACCTTCAAGAATCCATCAATGGCGCCGAAAGAGGGGAAACCTAGGGTTAGCAGAAACCCAGATCTGATCCGAGGCGTGGGCAAGTACTCGCGTTCAAAGATGTATCACAAGAGAGGCCTATGGGCTATCAAGGCCAAGAATGGGGGCGTGTTCCCTCGTCACGATTCAAAGCCAGCAGAACCAAAACCAGCTGAAAAAGCCCCGAAATTCTATCCCGCAGACGACGTGAAGAAGCCATTGATCAACAAGCGGAAGCACAAACCCACCAAGCTCAGGTTCTGTACATAGGGTTTCTGTATTTCGTTTCAGATCTAACTTTAAAAGCTTCATTTCGGTTTCTTAGGGATTACTTCTATATGTCTTTTATTCTGCATTTGTTTTATAAATCTGAGAATAATAAAGGGCAATTATCACTCCTGTATCTAGGGTTTCTGTATTCCTTTTTCAGATCTAGCTTCAAGAACTTCATTTCCGTTTCTTATGCTTACTTGTTTCTGTGTTTGATTCCGAATTTGTTTTATAATTTGGGAATAATTAGGGCAAGTATTACACCTGGAACTGTTCTGATTATCCTTGCTGGGAGGTTCAAGGGGAAAAGAGTTGTTTTTCTGAAACAACTTGCATCTGGATTGCTACTCATCACTGGTGAGTTCTCCGAAACAAATTAAAGAAGTTTTTTATTATTTTTTATGGATTGATTTTTTTGCTGAAGATCTGAAATGGGTCTGTGCCTATCTTTGTTCATTTGTAATCTAGTGTTGTTTGATCCGAAATCAATTGATTGTGTTGATTTATTAAATGGGTGGTATTGTTTAGCTTCATTCCCTCCGTATCTAACTTGCAAATGTAATTTTAGGGTTTATAGTTGATGTTGAAAGCTAGGCAACGTGATTATCCGATAGTAGATTGCAATTCTTTGTTTTTTGATATATACCAAAATGAATCTGATTATATTAAATTTAAATATGAAACTGGGGTCATTTATAGTCACTCAAATATTGGTGCCAAACCACTTCTACTCCGTTTTCGTTCATTATAATAGTAAAGAAGTTGTGGGTTCCCCATATCTCATCGGAATTTTCTATCAATAAACCCTAAAATAACATTAGCAAATTTTTCTAAAACATGTAACTGTTGCAAATTTGATACAGAGGAAATGAAGCTAGACAAAACATCCCATTTAATAAATCAACGCAATATAATGCAAATTTGGCTTGATTAGCATTTTGATGTCCTCAGCTCAATGCACCTTTGGGTTTGAATCCTTTTATCAGTACTTGTGGGAAGCCAAGGTGTGGATGTGGCTCAGTAGGCATGTGTTGTCCTTTAATGCAAATTTAGCATGCTTGAGATGTACTTGTTTATGGTTGGTGTCTGTGCTTTTCAAATATAAGTTTTTTGTGAAAACTATTGTATATCAATACATTATCTCTAACGTTTGCCTTGATTAATGAAAATTTTGAGGACTCGTGTAAAATTTGCTACTGAAAGATGCTAACCAAACACATTCAAAGGGAATGATGACAGAATGGGGAGGGTTGTCATTTGATTGCTTGGGCTTTTTTCAGTTGGGATTTTGATGAGGACAACTATTCGAACTGGAACAATGCGTTAAGGATTTTTAACAAACTCAACATAGTAAAAGATGATTCAAGTATGTGTTTTGAGGTAGTTTTAGATTAATGTTGAATCTTCTGGATGCTTTTAAGGAATTGCTTGATTGTGTTCTTTTAGAGTGACATGCTTCTTTCCTGAAAGACATGGTTCTGAAATTTTTTTGGTTCAGTTACAATGCCAATTCTCGTTTCTTTTTCATTTTTTGGTGTGCCACACTTTTATTTGACAACTGATATCCTTTGGTTCTATTACTTCAGGGCCATTTAAGATTAATGGTGTTCCTCTTCGTCGTGTAAACCAATCCTATGTAATCGCAACCTCCACCAAGGTGGACATTTCTGGGGTAAATGCTGACAAGTATGATGACAAGTATTTTGCCAAAGAAGCTGTGAAGAAGAAGAAGAAAGAAGAGGGAGAGTTTTTTGAAGCAGAGAAAGAGGTCCGTATCTAACACTTTCTGTTGTGTCTTCGGTTGATTCTAATTGTTTTTTTTAGATTTACTCAGTCCATTTTTCTTTTTTGCAAAATATAGGAAAAGAATTTGCTCCCACAAGAGAAGAAAGATGACCAAAAAGCTCTGGATGCCGCGTTGATCAAGTCCATCGAGGGAGTACCTGACTTGAAAACATACTTGGCTGCGAGATTTTCGCTTAGCTCGGGCATGAAACCTCATGAACTTGTCTTCTAGAAGAGGGGAAACGTTATAAAGGACCTCTCGGTTATGCTTTAGAGTTCATTTGATTTTGATAGTAATTTGCTCTCTTTTCTTCAGATTTTTACTAGTGGCAGACATCTGAGTGTTTTGGTAGTCCTATACATTATGGTCTATGGAAGGCTTCTTAACTTTATAATTTGGTTTTTTTTAAAAGGATACATGTGAGTGGTTTTATGTCTTTTATTCAAAGTAATGTAGAGTTCTGTTCCTAAAGTTGACGTCAAATCTATGCAGTCCATGGTTGAAATAAAGTTGGACACTCAGATTGATGATATATATCTTTATGGACATTTAGTATAAAAAAATTCATAGGTTCATGACAATGGCAACAAAAGGCCACTTTTTTAAATACTAAAAAACACTTCACTTTTGTGACTTTTTTTTTAATACAAAAATTCCCTTCACTTCATTTTCTTCATTAAACCTTTTGTAAATTACAACTTTTTTGGTCTTCTAATTTCAGATTTCTCGAAGGAGTACTCTATATTCTCATTTCAAAACCCACCCAATAACTATTGGAAATATAAAAAAAGATTTAACTGTGATAAATGATTAATATCTTGTTGATTTTAATGAATCTCGTGTTTCATCAAATGTTATCCCTCTCTTCTTTTTATTTCATTTCTTTGAAAATCATTTGTATAATTTAATATACAAACATAGAGGTTCGACAATTTAAACAAATTTATAGAAGAAACATTCTGTTAGTCATTGTTGAGGTCCAAGGATAGGTAATGTTGAACCTTGATGATACTTCTATCATATCCTAATGTCGAGTCTCAACATGACAAATTTTTTATGATCAATGCCCTAAAAAATTTGCAAAATCATTCAGAATTTTATTATCATTTTCCATTTTTTATTTTATGAGGATGAGATTATACAAAGGATTTTAAAAGAAATGAAAGAAAGAGAGGAGAGAGGGATACTATTTGATGAAAATGTAAAATAGATCATGGATGGAATACGAGATTCACCAAAATCAATAAGATGTTGGTCGTTTCTCACAACCGAATCTTTTTTATGATTGATGGATTTTGGAGTGAGAACGAAGAGTTCTCTCTTTTGAAAAATCTGAAAATGAAGGAGGGAGGAAGCTGCTATTTATAAAAGTTTAAATGAAGAAGATGAAGAGAAGGGCACAATTACTCTAACAAATGGAATGCTTTTGAGTTTTAAAGAAAAAATGACCCTTTTTTGCCATTGTCGTAAGTAGGGTACAACACACCTGAAGGTGAAGGAAAATATACACTCAACACTCCCCCTCACCCCATAAGGGTGGAAAGAATTGAATATGTGACCTATACAAACATAGAGCTCTAATACCATGTTAACCGGCCAATTACTTCAAATTCTTGATTTATTGGAGATGGGAATAACTATGAATGTAAGAGGTTCATGTGGCTTAACGGGGAGTATGACACACACAAAGACCATAGGGAAATATACACTCAACACTAGTCCGAAACTAAACATGAATCAGGTCACTCTGGCTTGACTTGATAACTAAATGCCCTAGTGTTACTTCCAAACTCTTATCCGCAATGGAATAATCCCAAATGTGGCCCATTGACAACCTAACCCACAGCATACGAAATAATAAAAGGCTCTCGAAGCATAGTAACAAAGTTCAGATTTGATAAATATTCGATGAGGGTCCAATTCCATTAATGCTGATGAATTTGAATAAATTTCATAAAAGAATAGAAAATTTTCGTGGAATATACAATTGATGTTAACAAATTTCTTATAATAAAAAAAACCAATCACCCTCAACCTCTCTATTTCATTTTAACAATTGAGTGTTGAAGTATAAAAGATTTTGAGGTAAAAATACTACTAATTAGTAGGACTGTCAATGGATCGGATCAGACCCGAAATTCGGTCCATTATGATCCAACAACTTCATATTTGGATCAGATTTTTGAATTTTGATCTAATATCTTATTGGGTCAGATTTTGGATCAATCATGTCCCGATCCAATAATATGTTAGAAGAATAATGATTTTTTTGACTCCCCCTTTGTCATACTCCCCCTAACGTGGCATGAACTAGAACCATAGTTATTTCCTCGGGATACACTACATGTATTTACGAGGATGTCCAATTGTGTATCCCGAGGAAATATATTTTATTGACCATGCCACGCCAGGGAGTGCATGTCGGGGGGGGGGGGGAGGGGTTTAAAAAATCACGACTCTAGGTTAGAAACTATATAAATTATATTATATTTTGTTGAGATATATGGGGTTTATTTAGATTTTGCATATAAAATTGGATGTAGCTCGATCCAGACCCAACTTGATTGTCAATGAATCAGATCTGGATCTTAATATTGAGTTGCGATAAAACCCCGATTTGATACTTATTAGATTAGTCCCGAATCCAATTTGGTCCTTATTGGACTGGTACCAAATCAACCTTGATCCCTTAACAACCCTACTAATTAGAGGATTTACTTATTCGATCGTTGTAGATGGTATTGAGTAGCATATGATCCACATCATCTCAAAGTGACACATAGAGGGATCCCATAGTGGATGGAAGAATGACAGCGCATCGTCACCAAGGATGGCCAATGGGGAGTTGATAGTTAGGCAAATACGAGGGGGCCATCTAGAGGAATCGAACGTAACCTGGGCGAAGACGGATCAATGGGTGTGCTACGACCAAAGACCAATGGGAGAGGGGGGTGTCCTGAGCGGGTATTGGCAATGAAAGGGGGCAACATGGCAGCCAAACATAGGTGCCTTTGACAAAAAATGTAATTGTGAATGCCTACAAATACCCCACTGTTTAAGAAGAAAGACACTTTTCAAGACGTTATGCAACAGAGCAAAATCATTTTGTATTTGGGTATTTTGTGCCATTATAATCACTTATTCAAGATGCATTTTATGATTTTTCTTGGAAAGGAGTTTGTTTAGGGCACACATTAAAGTTGATTAAATACATATTGGGATTTGATTTTTATATTGAAACTATCTTTAAAAAATGTATTTTTTTTTTGATAAAAAATATTTCAACTGTTTATTTCTAAGGTGTATTTAATGCACTTTAACATATGCCCTTAGAAACATACATTAGTAAGACTTTAAAAAAAAATATTTGGATAATTTTGTGACGAGTCATGCGAAGTGACCTCAACCCGAACTTCATCTCGCACTTCTTGATATGGAAGTGCGATATGAATTTCGGCTTGGGGTCAATTAGCATTATTCTTTGTCACCAAGAAAATAGGAAGAGATGGAAACATTTCTCAAAGAAACTATCAAATTTCTCAAGGGTAAATAAGTAATAGCACTCCTACCTGCTGACGTGGAGAGAGAGAGAGAGAGTAAGTTCCAACAGATTGGTGAAAGCCGAGAAAGGGTTTAAAAACCGAACATTTTTTCATCTAGAGACTTCGAACAGGAGCGAAAAAAGAAACAGAGGCTGAGCCTCATTTCTCTCTTTTTCTCCTTCCTCGCACTTCCAGAAATTAGGGTTCTTTTTCTAGGGTTTTTGACCCGAAGAATCTATTTTTGGTTCTCAAAGGTCAGCTTTTTGTATCTATCTTGAACACCAATGGTTCGCTCTAATGGCGCCAGAATCGCCTACTGGTTCGCCCGAAGGGCTCTAGGTTCTAAAATCCTTGAAGATTCTCCCAATTTCGTAAGAAACACCTTCATTTGATGGTTACTAATTCTATCAGATCTTCATCTTTTTTTTTTTTTTTGTAATTAATTCCATCTTTTTTTTATTTTTTTTTTGTGGTTTCAGTTAGGTGATTCTTTATGTCGAGGTAGCCATCGAGGATTCATTTCTGGAGTCTGCAATTCGTCCAAGATTTGGGGGTGTGGGAACATTGAAAATGGTGTGTTTCTGTTTTCCTGGTTTAGTTTGATTCTGTGTTACTGGTTTAGGGTTAATTTTGATTATTGACTCTTGTTCGTCGTCGTCACAGTGAAACAGAGCAATGGTGTGTGGAATGGAGTCTTTCATGGAAATTGGGTTTCGGCGAGGTCCATTCATGCCACCGGTATCCAAATTTGCTTCCTTTTTTTTACTCTGGGCATTGGGCTTGTTTGGACAGAAAAATAAAATGTCAATATTTTTTTTTACCCTAAAATATTTTTGTCTAGAACAATAATGGAGATTAAAAACTGCCCATTGTTAAAGAAATATGTATTTGCATTGGGTTTGTTAGGATCAACTTCAATGGCTTCTCGAGATTATTATGAGATACTTGGAGTAAGCAAGAATGCAACTCCTTCAGATATTAAGAAAGCTTATTATGCGGTAAGTTTCTCTTTCTTTTCACATGACACCTTGTGTTGGTTGTATATGCCGTCTTATTTTCTACTTTTGTGGGTTTTTTATAAGTAAAAATTTCATTAATGGGCGATTAAGGAGACCAACCAGGAAAAGCCTCCCTATAATGCAAGGACCAATCCATGGAAATTTTACAAACCCAATCCCAATGATACACGCAATCTTCAAAAATCACACCCCTAAGTTCTTTGAAGATCTTACACAAAAAAGATTTCATTCCCAATCCCAATTTATAGATCGACTAGAGTTTGCCCTTGCCTACAACACATGCATCCTCTTTGAGGTTTAGGGGGTTAATGGGGAAAAATAACGAATTTGGATGGGTAATATTGGAGAAGGAGGAAAGAGGAAAAGCATTATAGAAAGTTGTAGGGGGGACAACTGTCCTCGAGATACGTTTGCATGTGTGTGTGGGTGGTGGTGGTGGGTAATAAATCTTGAGACAAAGGAGTGGGGTCCACCGTTGTGTTTTGTTTATGGACTGATAAGATATTTATCGATACACGTCAATACAAAATACTGTTTTTTTGAGGTCAGTAATGTGTATTGTGATAAAAATATGGAACACTGTGGATGAGAACTCTTCCAGTCTTTCAATTTTGTAATTAATCTATTACATACTTTTGCAGCTTGCAAAAAAGGAGCATCCAGATATAAATAAAGAAGATCCTAATGCTGAAAGCAAGTTTCAAGAGATTCAAAAAGCGTATGAGGTACTCTTTAGCATGTTAATGCTGCTTTCCACATGAAGACACATACCCTCTTGAGAATCAATTTAAAGAATTCCATAACAACTCTCTTCTTGTGTAATGTTTAGGTATTAAAAGATGAGGAAAAACGAGCGCTCTATGATCAGGTGCCACTGTTTGTTTTCTTTTAGTTGCATTTATTTTCTTGCTGGACAGAACTTGTATGTTGATCATGTGTAATGATTTTCTTTTCAATTGAACGAAGGACAAATTTTTCATTATATATATATTACGAATAAACTTGACATGAAGGATATTTCAGCTGAGCCTTACAACAATCTACTTTTCTTCCATTTGACCATTGTGAAAAGTGATGCCTATTTCTGTACAGTGATCATATGAAAACATAAACACTATCTGAACCATCTATGTTATATATTGTAGGATTGCTTGGATTTTGGAGTCTCTTCCTTTGACATTTAGTTTCTTTAGGAAGATTTACTTTCACTATTTTGTCAACTCCAGCAGGGTAGGCACTTTGTATTTTATTTATTTTTTATTTTTGCGTGCGTGCGTGTGTGTTTGGGGGGGGGGGTAGACTTTGCACATCAATAGACTCCTCCTAATCATAGTGAAAAGTTCGTAAAATTCTCTGAATTTGGGGTTAGCCGATTAATTCGGTGAATTGACGAATCAATCGACGATCCCTCAATTAATCATGGAATATGGAAACATTTTTATCCTTCACCTCCAAAATTTTAGTTTTTTCAACATTCAAACATCAAAGAAGTTAAGATTTAGAGAGAGAGGTTGATGATGATAGGTTATGGTAAGAAATCCAATAAAATATTTTGTATAATCTCCGAAATTTTGCTGATTTTTTAACGAAATCTTTTCGAATTGAGCCCTTGCCGAATAATTACCGAATCCGAACTTTGTGACTATGCTTTTAATAAGGCTATTTTGGTATCGACTACGTTCCATTTTCGGCCTCTAGACCCATATCTGTTGTTAAATCACATAGTCTTCAAATCTCATTTTGCTACCTTGATCCACATATATTACAGGTTTCCCTTTATGCCTTTAGCACAACAGTAACTTGTTTCAATTTACGACCCTGACTCCTCTCAATAAATGATGTTTGGGATTTTGACTGCATGAATCCTATTCCACCTTTCCAATATATCTGGGGTCATATTTTCCATTGAAGTGTATGTCTTTCAAATCTTTTGTATTTGCTTTGATCCAGGCCCTTCTTGGTCTTCCCTTTGTCTTTTCCTAGTTGGTAAGTTCAGACATGATTGAAATTCGGGATAGGAAAGTCCAAGTATGAATCATGTCGTTGCTAAAATATTTGATAATGAGAACAAATTACTATTAAAAGGAAATTTTCGTTTTTCTTATTTTTATTTTGTAGAATAAAATGTCGTTTTTTAACAAATCTGTGTACAAGTCATGAATAAAGCACCAACTATTTATCCAATCCTTTGAGAAATCTATACACTGAAAATCAGCTTGATTAATAATTTCTAGCCTTTAAATTTGAGCAATGTTCCATCAGAAGCTTAGAATTGAAAATATTTCCCATGAGCCTGGCCCGTGATACAAAGTTCAAATCCAACAGCTGGGAGTCACCAATCCAAGCTGTTGTTCGGTGTCTAGATTCTCCAAGGGTGGGTCAACATTGATATGTGAGTGGGCAAAAGTTTGATTTTTTTTCCAACCAGCTTTTTGGGCTTTTTTTCCAATCAGATTTTTGGGCATAAATTCTCTTCTGATTCTTGATTCTACCCATTTGATTATCGTTCTTTGAGCTAAAACATTTCTCATAGTATTTATGTCAAAAGAAGATATTGTTTATCGGTAAAAACCATTATTTTATTGAGGCCAAACAAAGAAACTTGCGGAATCATACTAATATATTTTAGTGCTAGAGATTTTCACTAGATTGAGAAACTCGACAAGAAAGTACAATTTCCCAGTAATCATGTTATCATTATTATTTCATATTTAATACTCAGCTCAATTTTTTCATCTTTATACTTCTGTTGGTAATCATGTTGTTGTTGCTTGGCTACTTTCATAGGTTGGTCATGATGCATTTGAACAAAGTGGTGGCCCGGGTGGCCCAGGTAGTCCATTTGATGGTGGATTTGGTCCATTTGAGGATATCTTTGGTCGTACTGGTGGAATGAACGATGTAAGGCTTTTTCCCAGGTTTCTTATCACTTTTTTTTTTTTTTTTTTTAATTTTATCTTTCTCTGTCTCTATTTATTTTCTGAAGGCTTCAAAAAGTGTCTTATTCAATTCACATGATGCTTATAAGTTACAGTGCTGATATCCGAAGTTAAAATTATGTGAAACTGGAAAACTTGATAACTGAGATACGCACTGAGCTAGTTTTCGTTATGCTCATTGGGAATGGAAAATGGTCCAATAGGTTTTAGTTCAGTCTTTATATGAATTTATTCAGTATCTTTGACTTGCTTTTACGATTGCTCATCAATGTTTACGATTTCTTCCCCATAAATACTGACTTGGTTGGTTATGTTAAGTCAATTGTATCAATATATTTGTCTATCATCTTTGATGTGGATGGTACAAGGCATGATGCAGGTTTATACTCTTACCTAAATGATGATTCTGAGATCAAGAATAATCTTCTAAAGGAATTAAAGTGTAAACTAAACACTCCTTCAACCATAAACCAATAAAAAAAAATCTAGTAAGCAATTACTTCAGATTGTAAGGTAATCAGAGGGGATGTCAATGAAAGAACGATCTTCTGCTAGTTAGAGTTTCTAGCAATAATCCTAATGGAGTCTCCTAATGAAATTAAGGATTTCAAGACAAGTATAGGCCCAAAGGGGTGATTGATTGGGTATGTGATGTAGGACCGTGATGGTTAACTAAATGGAAGGTCTGAGATTAAGAATAGATTACTTAATTTATTGGGTATGTGATGTAGGACCGTGATGGTTAACTAAATGGAAGGTCTGAGATTAAGAATAGATTACTTAAAGAAAAAAAAAAAAAAAATCTGTCATTCATCCAGAATACAAAGAATATCATATAAATAATTATGTTGAAATTCCAAGGCAATCACAATCCCACAAAGTTGGATCCCTCAAATACAAAGAGGAGGGGTGCCAATGGAAGGTTGGACTTCCAATAGTTTAGGGCTCCAATCACTAATCCAATGTAAAACATTGACCCCTTCAAGGATTTCAATAAGTAGTTTAAGCTCAAAAAGTCTATCCAAATTATCATGGTAACTGAATATATGCCTAACAAAGGACATTCAAATTAAATCCCAGCAACTTTTAATCATGGAAACTCAAGGAATAAAGTCTAGAAGAGTTTGTTTGGGTTTTTAGGGTTGACAGATAGGTTCAGTTAGGTTAATAGAAATGTTGGGGCGGCTATGTTTTATTGGTGGTGTGACAATCACGGGCTGTTGGAAGGTTGTGGTGGCAACTAGGAAGGTTGGGAAATTGGGTGTCAGCAATTGGGGTTGCTGGACTAGGTATTACAGCAGATAGGGGAGATTTTGAGGGGTTGGACTGGGGTTGCGGCAGCAGTAGTGCTGGAATAGTGTGGTGAGGGTATGTGAATGGTCCACTAGGTGTAGAGGGGAAAGCAGCAGGTTTTGAACTGCTGTGGGCATTCAATTGAACAGGGACAGAAGTTTGGGGGTAAACAGCAACAAAAAAGGAGAAAAATGCTTCTAGAAAAATATGGGAGAGAGTGGAGCAGAGGAAGAGAATAACATATAATACTCATCTTGGATTCACATCACAATCAGTCGGTTGGAAACTTTTCACAAGAAACCTGCATTTTTTCCTTTATATCATTCATTCATTGATCTCTGAAGTAAGAGAACATAAATACAGTGTCTGACGCGGTATCATGTTTCAAACACTAATTAGATCTTATAAGTAGAAACATATCTGTAAAACAAGCAACCTAATAAAGAAACCATCATGGGTGGGGCTCTAGTTGAGGGCTAACAAAATATAATGAAATTAAATCTACCCACCCACTTAAGTTGTGGACAACTCTAAATAATGGGCTAACAAAAATAAAATAAAACACAACCCCCTTAAATCGTTGGATACTCTACTTATCTGAAAAAATAAAACCTAAACATACTAAAGAACTGGCCCATAGGCCTGATGTCCCCATCAGTATGGTGATGTTAAAGAGATTGCAGGACAGCAAGTACGGGATGTCTTCATCCACAACATGTTTTGGAATTAGAGCAATACAAGTGGCAAACAATAATCAAGAAATCCTTGTTGGAGAATGCTAACAATGAACTATCTGGTTCTGGGCTTTATCCTCACTTCATACCAACAGTGGTATGATACAATTTTTTTTAGAGGGGTGTGAGGCTTACCACCCCTTGAGGCATGTCTCAGGCCGAGGCTCATTAAAAATGTGTTGAGGTATAAGGTTGAAACATGAAACAACTAAGACTTTCACCTAAAATGATGAGGTACCTAAAAGGCATATGCCTCTTATTAATTTTTCTTTTTCCAAAATAATGCGTCTTTTCCTCTTTTCTTCTTTTAATTATTTTCTTTCTACTTTACTTTCTTTTATGCAATCTGAGCAAGATTTTGTAAATTTCTTTTCCTTTTTCTTTAATTTCCTTGTTACTTATAGTATGCTATATAATTGGTGTACTTAAAAATGAATTCAAATACAAAAAGTGATATATGCAAAGAAAATCGTTGAATTGAGCTGGTTTATAAATAATTTGTTATAGTATTTAGTATCATACAGATGGAGTTATTGAAAAAATAATATTTAGTTGTATTTTGCTATAAATATTAAATAGTTATGTATTGCACAGACTTTCAACTATTCAAATACAAAACATTTCTATTTTACTCAAATATAGTTATATATGGTAATGGATTAGAACTTGAAAGTCAATTGTGTGGATTTGAAATTTAGAAATATGCAATGGCTATCCTAAACTTTTCAGTTTTTGAATGTAATGTTATTGAAAATTTTATTTAAAAATATCATACATGTGAGGTTTATGCTTTGAGGCCTTGACCTGTCAAGTGCCTTGCCGCACGCCTCAACATCTGGAAATATTGGTATGATAAACCTCATCTTCCTCCATGGGTCTTTCCTACCATGTTTGTTGAACTCTGGAAATGCACTCAAAAGCAAGGTTTTCCAGTCTTGCTTATGTTATAATAGATGTGGTTCACCAGCATTAATGATTGAGCATGGATACTCTTGTTCCCACTCTTTGTATTTCCAATATGTTGAATATTGGTTAAGTTAGAATTTGAGGGTCTTATTTTTATTATCTGCATTTTCTTCAAAATATAACTTGCACTCTTTAAATCTAATTTTGATCTTTATGCTTGATTGTTCCATTGTACTTTGGAGGACAGTTCTTTAAAGACTTCTTCAGGCAAAGAGGATTTGGCGGCCAAGATGTCAAGGTTTCAATTTTTTTTTTTAATCTATTGATGAATTGCTAGCTTGAAGTTTCTGATTTGTCATTTTGTTTGCAGTCGTTCCATTGATTTCCACCACTTTTCATTTTTTATGCATAGGTTGCTCTTGAACTATCTTTCATGGAAGCTGTTCAGGGGTGCTCCAAGACTGTAACCTTTCAAACTGCTGTACCTTGTGAAACTTGTGGTATGATGATAACCTTTACACAACAAAATACTGTTATCTATAATTCCTCTATGTAGAGATTGCCATTTTTTCTTTGTCTGTGCTAGTTCTGCTTGGTTGGAAGCTAATTTGGGACCTAGTGGAAGATTGCAATTTTTTTTTTTAAATTTGTTTATTTACGTTTATGGAACCATTTTTGCAGGTGGAACTGGTGTTCCTCCTGGAACGAGGCCTGAAACATGTAGGCCCTGTAAGGGCTCAGGAATGGTCAGTTCTACATGGTTCCATTTCCTTTTGTCTGTCCACTCCTGAGATTTCATGTGTTCCTAGTTAACAGATGTGATATTTTATGGCATCTGCAGATATTCATGCAGAAGGGACCTTTTAGATTGCAGTCAACGTGTACACATTGTGGTGGAACTGGAAAAACTGTGACGGTATAACTTGCCTTTTTTGTCTGTACTAACATTTCCTACTTTAGCATAGATCACTTGCATGTTATTATTTGTAGGGCATATCATAGAGTTTATCTTTATTCATGACATAGATGTCTTTCAATGTTAATTGTCCTTTTTTTTTATTTTCTTTTCTTTTAATGGGTATCACTTGTCTGATTTTATGATATAGATGTCATTCAATGCGTTCATGTTATAGCATTGCAAATGTGGTTAATGAATATCATTGAATGTTAATCGTCCAGGTGATATTTTCAAAATGTCGTTTGGTATATAAACTTGGTTTACAATTATTGTAAGTAGAGAGACTGGGGGAATAATTTTTTTGTCTCCCAATCTCTACTAATTCAACTAAAAGTAGGAAAATAGAAGACCTAGGTCTTGACACACTACGCTTTCCCTATTCTAATTGCAAATACTTTCTGAAAACTTAAAACTTACTTTAAAGAAAATAGAGAAAAATATGAACTATCTTAAGATTTAGATTTGTAGACTTATATTTAGAAACTGGAATTCTAATTATAAACTAACTAATAACTTAAGTCTTTAATCTATTAAGAAATGAATTTTTACAGACAAATGAAAATATGAAACTGAGTTTTGCTGGATCATGGCCCAATTGGGCTGTTTGAATGGACAGCCACAAACCCAGGTTGCAAGGGGGAAATCTGGCCTAGAAACCATGTGCACAAGGGCCCCCCAAAAAGAGGCATATGGGGGGCCTGGTCTAGTGGCACATTTTGGTCCAGTAAGGGCTAATAACCGGTCTAATTTTCTGTGATCACCAGATGATTCAGACTTAATGCTGACTTCTCTTTCTTGCATTGGAAAAGAGTTGGTGACCTATGCATGTTACACCCGTAAAAACCATATGAGCTCAATGCGATGGCAACATCCAGTTTCCTTTTAACCTGTTTAAAGAACCATACTAAGCATGTCAGAGACCATTTAATAGAACTATTAATCTTGTTAATAAGCACTTCAGCACTGAATGTTGGGCAATCAAGAAGCATCATGTTAATAAATTGAGTGCAGTAAAGAAGAGGAGGTTGGGATGGATGGATGAGTGGGGAGATTAGGAAGGATGAAATAAAAAATGAATGTATAAAGGAAATGTAGTAGGTTCAACAGGTGGTAAACTTGGAGTGTCGGTTGAGATGGTTTGGGCATGTTCAACAATTGCCGATTACAGCCCCTAAAATAAATATTCAAGATGAAAGTACTAATATCAAGAAGAATACCCAAAAAAGGTGGATGAAGATGGTGAAAGTAGATGTGAAAATTCACTCTCAATAACAACAATCTTGGCTTTGTACAGTGGAATGGAGGAACAAGTTTCGTTTAGACCTCAAATCTATGGGATAAGGCTTTACCCAAATGGCTGTATGCAGAAACCACTAGTGATTCTTTTAGTAGCCCAATCGATTAAGGATAGCTTTAGATCTAATGAATATGGCTATACATATCCCAAATCACATGGATAAATGACCATCAGTATTACTCAGCATACATGTATCAAGTAGATGCACAACCTTACTGATCAGGGATTTACCACGTTGGCCTATTAACGTGAGGCTGCCACCACTTTATGATCAGTGCATCTTTAATCAAACACTGCTTTTTTATTTTTTGATAAGTTTAATCAAAACACTGCTTAACATTTGGATTTTGAGAACACCAGTCGTTGATTCTAGCATGGATGATTAGGGAAGCATTTTTCACCCAAAAGGGAGAAACATGAAAGTTGGTGTATGCTTCATTGATTGGTAAAGGCTCCTTTGTCAGTTTTAAGGTGTATTAACTTGATTGTTTTATTGGTGCTGGTCCAGTTTGCATTCTTTCTAAGTTTGGGTGCCCTGAGAACTTGTTGATTTCTTTTCATTCTCTCTCTCTCTCTCTCTCTCTCTCTCTCACACACACACACACACACACACGCACACGCACACGCACACGCACACGCACACATTGGGAACCTGTGTTGATTTACTGTTGTTTCTCTTAGTCCTTGAGTTTTGTGAACTATTGTGTAGCTTCTTTTGAATGTGTTCTTGGTAGTTTGCTACTCCCATGAAATAACATATATTTTTTTCTCATTCGTTTAATTTGTGTATATAGAGCTTTTGCAAGTCATGCAAGGGAGAACGAGTTGTGAGAGGATCAAAGACAGTCAAAATAGATATTATGCCGGGTATATTTCAATATTATCTTTTATGAGAATGTGACCACAAAAGGTTCTTGTTTTAGTCTACTGTATTTGCTTGTATAGTTGTGCATGTTTTTTTTGGGTTTCATGGAAGATAATGATTAGACTGACTTTTCCGTAATTGTTTATCTCATCTTTGTTTGGTTTATGTTGCTTCTGTTGTTTTCTTTTCCGAGATTGATTTTCTCTGTGAGTAATTTCAGAGGTGTACTAAGTTGTTCATATTCATTCTTACCAAAGAAAATATGGACTACCAAGTAAAAAAACCCCCAAATATAAAGTAGCATCAATGTATGCCATTCACATATGATGTCGTTGGGTCATCTGCTTCTTACATTTAATGATAATGATTGCAGGAGTTGATGATAATGAAACTATAAAGATATATAAATCTGGTGGAGCAGATCCTGATGGGAATCAGCCTGGCGATCTTTATGTTACAATCAAGGCAACTTATCTGACTTTTTTCATCTATCATATTATTATCCTACTGATGATAAGCTTTCTTTGCTCAGAGTCTGAAACTATGATATATTTGCAGGTCCAGGAAGATCCAGTTTTCCGAAGAGAAGGCCCTGATATTCATGTTGATGCCACTTTGAGTGTTACTCAAGTAATCCCCACTTTTATATTTTTAAACTTTTCTGGGATAATTTCTTTTTAATGCGTGGAATGTCTTAAAAGGAAATGAGAAAATATTCTGATAGGAGAACCGATAAAACCCGACTATCAAGGATTATACCCCTTCTTCAGATTCCATGTTTTGATGTGAAACTGACAACTTTTCTAACTTGTAACAAGTCATTTATTTTTTATGCATTTCTTCATACCTAGACTATAGAGTTGTGCGTAATCATCGGCTTTTGAATTATATAAGGTGGGGCATAGGGGGTCCCATGGCATCAATCTTGTTACGTGTTATGGTGTTTAAATCCTAAAAACTATGTAGGAGACTTTCTGTGTGATTGCCTTGAATTTCTAGAGATGAATTTCTTGTATCAGCATTTCTATCCTTATTTGGGCCTCTTAGTAGGAATATTGATGGGAGGCTTTTGGATTGCTCTCTTGCAGGCAATTCTAGGGGGAACTATTCAAGTTCCAACTCTGACAGGAGATGTTGTTCTTAAGGTACAATGTAGAACTTCTCTTGAATTATCTTATTTTTTTAATCAGTAATCAAAGTCTTGATCTTGAGCTAAAAGACCTTTTTTAATGTTAATTTATTTTATTAGAGTATAATTTTACTAGAAACCAAAAGAAACGAAAGTAGGCCGAGGTGGCCCCGCAATACAAAGAGAAAGGGGAAAAACAAGAAAGCAAAAACATTTCAAAACAAAATCTTTGAAGAAAACTCCTTCAAAGTCCTTGCTCAACTTACACCAAAGGAAGAGCAAACCCAAAATGTCCAGAATCCCATCAAAAGATGATTTCTCCGCTCCCTAGAAGATCTTTCTATTTCTCTCCTTTAGATTGTACCATCAGATGACCTGGTATAGGAAATCTGTACTCAAAATACAAAACTATTGGATGGAATTTTTAATTTTGCATACTGAATGTAGGATTTCTTAATAGTTAAATTGTAAGGTGGGATTGATTTTGATCTGTTTGCAGGTCCGCCAAGGCACTCAACCTGGTCATAAGGTTGTTTTGAAGAGAAAAGGTGAGGGGACTACACTAAGTTTTCCTGTATTTTGCAATTTCTTTTGTTTCTATTATTTAGATTGCCATTCAAAATCAACCAAAAAAAAAAAAAAAAAAGGGAAAAAAGATCAATTGGTATGTAATTTTCCAATTTCCTGGTGACTTGCAATTTTTTGATCAATGGGTGTTTTGGTTGATAGTTGATACTGTTAGAATATATTATATAACCTAAAATTTACATATCAATGTAATACCCCCATAAATAATGTGTCTTGAGGACATGTTTACCTTTTGACCTTTGCTCTTCTTCCTCTTTCTCAAAATACCCTTTACTTTATTCTCTTTCTTCTCCCCTTTTCCAATATTACCCATCAAACTTTATTATCTTTCCTCTTCTCCCCCATTCTTAATAATATCTCCCCAACTTCATTATTTTTCCATTTTACCCCCTTAACCCCTAAAGATTTTTTAAAAACACCCACCCTTAACCCCGATGAGTATGTCATACAGCACGGGCAAACTCTAGTAGTTCTATAAAATATTACGTATACTCGTTTCATGGATAGTCTTGTATTTGTGCCTGTTGAAGTTATAATGCTTTTTTGCTTAATATCCTCCGACAGGGATTAAGGCCAGGAGCTCCGTTTCGTTTGGTGATCAATACGTACACTTCAACGTCAGCATTCCAACGTAAGTGTTCTTACTTTGATATATATTAACAAATGTCGTTGCATCTTCTTTGTTGGGAAAAAGAAAAAATCTGACCAAAGCTTTTCTTGAACAGGAATTTGACACAGAGGCAACGTAGTTTGATCGAGGAGTTCGCAAAGGAGGAGCAGAGAGAATATGATAAAAGTGATGCTGCAGCTGGTGCTTCTGGATAAATAAATATACCAAACCATTTGATGTGATGTGGTAGTTATTTCAAACCGCTCGCCCAGATTGAATTTTTGTAGGAAAAATGTAGGTTTGTTTTGGAGTTACTTTTGTTCAATATGTATATTTTCTTTATTTCGTTTCCTCAAATCACATTTAAATTATTAAGGCCATCTCCCACAAGGGGGACAGATATATTACATATCTCAGGACATTTTAATTACAGACATATTTAGTTACTCATAGTTTTAATAATACTTTCCTTTCTATTATATAATATTGTAGAACATTACTTTTGGCCAATTTGGTTCTGGGATTGGTTTCATGACTTCCTGTTAATTTTGTAATTTTGCTTGTTTTGAGTTGGGAGGTTGGTTAAATGGATCGGATCATATTTGAAATCTGAATCGTTCCACTAACTTTGTATTTGGAGAATGTTCTTATTTGAATATCGATCAAAATAATGTTCCAATCTAATAGGCCCTGTATCCGATAAAATGTGAAGAAGTTGTAGATTATATTATTTATTTTGTATAAACATTAAGGGTAGAGTTCAGTTGCCAAAGTCCTATAGCCGAAGTGTTTTGTAAATCACTTTTGATGGGGTTAGAAGTTTTGGGATGGGTTGATTTTTTGAGGGGATGATTTACTCATCATAAAGATCATTTTAAAGAAACAAAAATCAGCCCAGTCGAAAACTTTTAGTTCACATAAGACAAAACTTAGATTAGGAGTTGGATTGTTGAACGAGATCCAATCTTGTTTATGCTAAATATATCGAGGTTGATAAGAATATGTAAATGAATTTAAAATAAATGAAAGAAAGAGTGGTAATATTTGGGGAAAAATTCTAATAGATCATGAGTTGATGACTACCGTTCTTCAAAGTTAGTCTTATTAGTTAGTCTTATTAGTGAGCTCCAATGACTATTTGGTTGGTTTTTGTGGAGAGAGAAATTACACTTTAAAAGAATATTCTTCAAGGGTTTACTAAAGAAATTTTTGGTCCAAAAACATGAGTCACTGTAGCAAATGATCTCATTTTGATTATTAAAAATGAGGCCCATTTTTGCTATTGTCATAAAGCAATGGAATTTTAATGCTAAATGCCTTAAGACTAATATATATATAGGGTAGCATTATTTTGACAAAATCTTAGACAACATTCTGGATAAATCATTTTGTCTTATATGGAATAAAAGTTTTGGAATTAGCTGATTTTTTATGAGGATGATATTTATGGTGAGAAAATCATGCTCAGAAAAAATCAGTTAATTCTGAAATTTCATAAGTTGAAGAACCATGAATCGTCAATTTTTCACCATTAGTTTGTAACCACTTTTCATGGGGTTAGAAGTTTCAGAATTGACTGGTTTTTTGTGAGGATGATCTACTCACTATGTAGAGATCATCCTCAAAAAAAATTAGCCTATTCCAAAATGTTTTAGCCATATAAGATAAAACTTTGTCTAGAATGTTATCTAGAATTTTATTAAAATAACCCGACTCATGTATATATAAAATAAAATGTGTCATTCTTAGGAGTCAACGGATTTTCACTCATATATATATATATATATATGGAAAGGTTGCAAGGACCAAGGGACCATGTATAGCATGAACCAAGGTTCACATTTGGGCTATATATAGACTGTCACATTGGTCCAAATGACAACTTGACCTCTTGTTTGTCGTCTAGAGTGGGTTTGAAAAAAATCCTCACAAAAAAAAAAAAAAAAAAAAAAATCTTTTGCAGTTGGATTTTGACTTAACCAATGGATGGTCATTGGATTCCTAGATTTAAAATTTAAATTCAACGATGAAAAAATTATCTTTTTTCAATTCTATTTCTTTTGAGAATTCATAAAATTTAATCCTCTACATACATATGGCACCTGATGGTATATTTGGGCTTCACGTTGACATGTGGTCCATAGAGATGATGCACGTCTCCAATTTAGGATATAGATTTCCCAAATCCCAAGAGTGGAACGAAAAAAAAAATCAAAATCAAGATCTTCAAAGCTTAAATACAATGTGAATTTAAAAAAAAAAATTCAATCGAGTTTTTCCTAAAAATTGGACTTATAAAAAAATTTCAACTGTATAGACAAACTTGTATAATCAAAATCCATACATCCAATTGCATACCACTTTATCACAACGATATATATATATCCATGTCATAAATACTAATTCACACTCTTCGAGGATAAAACAACTTAGATAAAAATACCTATGAGCAACATATACATACAAGAAGACACAACACACATAATTCTAATATATACAAGGAAGTTCAAAAGTATACAAAATTAGTTCCACTAAACTCAAATCATATCTCAAATATATTCAGAAATAATACTTATCATCTTGATCCTACGACCCCTCTATATAATATTTTCCATAAGGAATAAACATCTCGATAACTAGGATATCTGTAAGGTTTTGTTGGTAGGGTGAATAAGAGGGAAGTTACTCAATAATAAACCCACATTTCAAATTAATAGTCATAATATGAATGGATAAATAAATTAATCTATTACAAATAATATAGGTTTTAAAATAAGTAAATAAAAACGAATAACACTCGAAACATGCTAATATTTAATAAAACAGTAACAAAAAATCTTCATCTCATAATAAAACAAAAGAAACATAAACATGTTATAAGAATATCAATCATGGTGGTGTAATTGATAAGAATGACGACTAACACGATTGATATAAAAGTACTAATCTGTATATTGATATTCCAATACTTAAGCAGTGTGGAACTCACTGTTAGTTTCTGATTTTATGATCAGTCTGACAATTTACCATAATTGATTGACCATGTTTTTTAGTTTAAGTTGGTCGTTACTCCATAATAGAGATTAATCGTTTGATTATTATAGATTGTAAATGATCATTTGATAAGTTAGCTTCATTATACCTCTGTGGTATGCATGTGCCCTCAATCAATCTAGTCATCTATAAATCATTTTTACATTATAATTTGTTGTTTTTCAATAAAGATAAGATAAATTTTTTCTGAATAGTAAATATAGTGGTATTCTCAAGTGGTATCCCATACTATCGCGGAGAATATCAAACTCCTATAATTGTAGCTTAATTGGTTGCTTCCAGAAAAAGCTACTGATTAATCGTATGAGCATTCATTACTCCTTTAATGGATAACAAAAATAATAATTTTATTTTTCAAAATTCATTTAAAATAAATTAAAACAAATTTACAAGTGTGATGACATTCCCAAATATTTTAGAATTATGAACGCAATATATCGAAAGTAGTAAACATGCAAGTATACCGTCCTACGGTTGCCATCCTAATTGCATCCCATACTCTATTATACAATGCTTAAAAGCATTTTAAATTTAAAAATTCTTCAACACAAACACATACAGTTGAGAATATCATTTTCGATTCTAAATAATCGAGACTTTCATTCTTGATTTCAAATTTAAACTTAAATATTTTATTATTTTAATAGATTATCATTAAATGAAAATACACATTTAAAATTGAACGTTTTAATAGTTTTTAAAATGAACACTCTATGAAAATTACTATGAAATCAATTTGTTAAACAAATTAATTTTCTGATTACACTCACAAAATTTATTTTTACTTCATAATATTAAAATATCAGAGAAAATATATAAAACAAATTATTCTATAATTTGATACATGAATTTTGAATTTAAATTGAAATAAAACAGATTTCATTGAAAATTATACTACGAATTTGAAATTATAAGTTTCCTACCTTTCTAGTTGGGTTTTACGCGCTCTTACGATATTAAAATGATTTTTTAAACTAATTTCCTTAGCGATTCGAAAAAATAATCCGGTGACTAAGTAGATCTTGACGTCGTTGATATTTTGATATTCAGTGTCGAATCTTAATTCATATCTGAAATACGTTTAAATCTCAATTGAATGTAACGTACAGGAATCCACTCGTCTCTATTTCTGTTTCTCTCACAGTATGAATGAATATCAACTAATAATATAATATATAATATTATCGTGGTATCAGAGCATAGCATTAGATCCGTATGTGATATAGATCCGCTTTATTTTGAAGATTTAGTTGATACCACAGATGATGTATAAGTTCAATCTATTTTGATGTAAAACAATATCAAGTGGGTCAAATGATTTTGTAAAAGTACATTATTTTAATTCTTCTAATAAATTTTTTGCTCGATTTGAATCCATTAAGATGAAGTTAGGGTTTTTTGATTGACTTAAGCTCGATAGAGATATAGGGTATGTGTCTAAGGTACAATTTATCTCTTTAAGGCCAGGTTAGGGTTGAATTCGTCAATCCTAAATATAATTGCAATTTTCTTCTGATATATATCATTAGAGTGTTCTAGAATTGAAATACTAAACATAAAGTCCAAGATCTAGATGTTTTAGGAAGATTAGGAAGTTAGGATAGAGTTGTGATAATATGACTTGTCAGGTGACATACTCAATCGACTACTTGACGTGACCAGTTCGGGAATCATAGATTTGTACACCTTAGGATACATGATTCCCTCGAGATACACTTTTTATAGGTAAGTGCAATAAGGTATTTCGAGGCGTACAAATCTATGATTTTCGAACTTGTCACGCTAGGGAGTTTTTTCTTGAAAATTGTGATTATTAATAAAAATGATTATTTTACTTAATCTTATTATTTTTCTTCTCTCTTTAAATTAGCTTATAATTTTATTTTTATAAACTTTTGAAACATATTTTTAAAGAAAAAATTATAAATTTTAAGTTATTTTACACACCACTTATCTTTTTATAAATATTTACTGTACTAAATTATCTAGTATTAATAAGGAATGTATTAACCAGACCAACCCGAACAACCTGAATTGAGTAGGGTTCGAGTTGAGCATTTTATGTTCGATGTCAGGTTGGGCAAGGCTGCAGATTGGTGTTTGTCAAATTTGGGTCGGGGGCGGGTTGATCCCCTACCCAATCCAACCTGCCCGAGTTCAAGTCCTACGTCCAAACATAAATTAAGCTATCAAGAATTCTACAAATGTGCTTTGTTGTGTGACCCTAAGCACCAAGACCATGAGACTGAGCTTTCCATCAATTTCCTTGTGTTCATGTTTGAAAACAAAAATGCTCCAATTCAAAGTCAAATTAATCATTAGCATCTTCGATTTTCAACTTATTGGTCAAACAAAAAAATTCATGATTCTTTTTTTTTTTTCTTTTTCAATAAAAATATTATTCTTCTCAATACTTAAATGATTAAAAAAATTCACGTATTTTAACGAAAAATGAATAAATTGATTTTTTTTTATATAGAAAATGAATCAAATGAATTTTTTTTTATGAATAGTGTAATATTGAGGAAAAAATGACATTAACCTAAGTTATTGACGAAGTTCCAATCTCCTCCATCGATTAGACTTCTCAATCTCTCTATCGTCTCCACTCTCAAACAATTCATTTAGGCATGTCTCTCTCTCACTTTCTCTTTAATAAATTTGATTAAAAGAAAAAAAAAAAAAAAAATCAGACTTGAAAATAACAAAAAAGTAGATCTGAAATCAAATAGATCTTTGCAAGTTCGTAGAGAAGAACTGGAATTGAATTGATCTATGCAACTCTTTGGATTTTTTATATTAATTCCCCTTTTATATTTTTTTCGTTCTTTTAACAACGTGAATTTTCTTTTTCTCTCATTTATTTAAGCTCAAGGGATGTTCATATATTTTGTTAAATTTTTTTTAAGTTTATTATGTCTTTAATTTTTTTGATGGTTGCTTGAGATTTAAGTTATAATTTAAAAAAAAAAAAATTAAGTTTAAATGTTTCTGATTGATCAAATCTTCTCCAGAAATTATAGGATTAAGAATTCTATTTTGATATAAAATAGAACCCTAGATCAATCAATCAAATCTCTAATATGAGTCTTATTATTAAATAGAGGAGATGAGTACAAGTACTTACATAAGTATTCTAAGCTACTCTAACTACAATGTTAAATGATTCGATGTATTCCGTACATCCTAATACAATGGAGCATACTATAATACTTTAATAATTGATCTTTTATTGGCTTTTTTGATGAGTGGTTACAATATGACTCTCTAGGTGACGTACTCAATCGACTCCCTAACATGACAAGTTTGGAAATTGTAGATTTGTACACCTCGATATACACTATTGCACTTCCCCATAAAAAGTGCATCTTGAGATGTACAAATCTACGGTTTCGAACTTGTCCACGTTAGGGAGTAAATTGAGTATGCCACCTTAAGAGTCATATTATCAAGATTTTTTTTTTAATTGATAATTAAATCATTCTAATTTTTTATTTTATTTCGACCCTTTATTTAAGAATAATGCTAAGGTGACTTTCAGATTATACCTCATATCTCACTTTAGTGACGTGGAATTGTGTAGGAAGCATAGATGCTTTATTTAAGAACAAAAGTATTGTTAGTTACAATAGCTTACTTACACATCATAAGTGGTGGCCCACACAAGCAACGATTATGAAAAAACGAAGAGTTATCGAAACTCTGTAACTGCCCACCAATTGGAATCTCTCCACACAATCGATTAAAACTCACATTGAAAAACTGCAAATACTTCAATTCTGTTATCTCCTCTGGAATTCTTCCAAAAACCTTATTGTGATTTATATCTATAACATCCAAACTCTTCGGAAATCTCACTTTCGAAAAATCGAATTCCAACAAATTCCTCGACACATCGATTATATTTGTCGACGCATTGGGATTAAACAACATCGATCCATCACCAACTAACATGTTACGCGACAAATCGATGCTCTCGAATTTCAAATCGCCTAACGATTTGGGGATCGATCCGGTTAATTGGTTGTGAGATAGGTAGAGATCATTAAAGGAATCAGTGAATCGGCCAAACGAGTCGGGGATCGGACCAGTTAGATTGTTTCGATCGAGACGAAGAGATACTAGTTTGGTGAGTTGTGAAAGATTAGGTGGGATTGAACCGGTGAACTGGTTGAAGGAGAGGTGGAGGAAGATTAGGTTATGGAGTTAGTTCAGGAAGTTGGGAACCGGACCGGATAATTTGTTCCAGGTGAGATCGAGATATTGGAGGTTTTTCAGATTTGTGATGGACCGGGGGATTGAACCGGTTAGGTTTGTGAGTTTGTGGATTCTTATGTTTGTGAGATATGGAAGATCGCCAATTGAGTCAGAGATTTGACCAGAGAAGTCGCCGTTGAAGATGGAGAGTTCGGTAACTCGGTTGGTTGTGGGATCGCATTGAAGGTTGTCCCAGTCGCAGCAGTCGGTGTTGGGGTCCCAATTAATGAGGTTGAAGGAATTTTTGATTTTCACGAGGGCATTATAGTCATCTGGGTTGCAACGAGTAGAGAGAGTGGAGAATGGGAAAGAAGAGAAGAGAAGAGAGAGAAGAAGTGTGAGACGGCTGTCCATGGCTGGAAGTGGAACACTAGTAGAAAACTTGAAAAGGTGGTAAAGATGGAGTCGAGAATTCCAGATTATATAGAGATTTCGCACGTGCTGATCCATGTGAGTATTCAAAATCCTCCACTTTGACCGAAATGAAAAAAAAAAAAAAAAAAGGGCTGGCAATGGGTCAAATAATACCCGGCTATCGACTCATCCGATCCGAATAAATTGGATAGGGACAACATTTTTCTATCCGATTAAGAATTCGGATAATATTACCCAATACCCATTTACCCAAAAATTTGTTAGGTCGGGTATGAATATACGTCATATCTTAAGAGGGGAAAGATTTGAAAAAAATATGAAAATCAGATTTTTGGATCAGATTCGAATGTATCCGAATCCTATTTGATACATCTGAATCCGAATATATTTCAATACTTTTTTTTATATTGTTAATTTCATGTAAATACATATTGATAAAACATTTAGTCTTTTATATTTCCCTCTATATTTGTATTAGGAAAGTAGATTTTTTAAAATTTTATATTTTTTAAATTTGATAATTTGAAAATAAGCCATGTCTTTGGATCGGATCGGATCAATTTCAAATTAAGGATGAAATGAAATGATCAGATTCGGTTCACATATTCATTAATTCATTCGGATCAAATCGGGTACATCTTTTAAAAAATTTGATCGATATTGGAATGGCACTGATCCAATACCGAACCGATCCGTTGCCAACCCTATCCAATTGGACCCTTCTGAAAAAATAAGGGTTAACAAATGAGTAATGATAAAATGACTCCCCCACGTAGCATACTCAAGCGATTCCTCTTATGTGACATGTTGAGATACAAAACTACACATCCCATAAAAAAATCCTTGAATTTTAGGTGATAGCTTGATATAGGAATGTCAATGATTCGAAATATACCCGATGTCTGAATTGATCCGAAAAATTGGATTTTTAGATCGGATTCAAATGTACCACAATCCACTATGAAAAAAATCCGATTCAAACATATTTTAATAATTTCTTTTTTTATTCTTAATTTCAATTAAATACATATAACTAAATTATTTAAGTCTTTTCTCTTTTTTTTTTTTCCTTTATATTTGTAGTTGAAAAATGATTTTTTTAAAATTTATTATTTTAAAAAAATTGAATATTAATAATTTGAAAATAGGACGTGTTCGAATCGATTTCGAATTAAGGATAAAAAGAAACGAATTGGATCCGACTTACGTATTCATTAATCAGATTGAATACATGTTTAAAAAATTTCGAATCAGTATTAAAGTGGTACTAATTGGTACCGAACCGATAAGTTGCTAGCCCTAGTTTGATAGTCCATATGGTAAGCTTTTCTTTTTTGACGCATCATTGATCTTCAACTTTAGGTAAAAAAGATTGGGCAAAAAATTAATGGGTTAGTGGATTTCAAAGAGTGGATCACATGGTACATTGAAATGTGAGAGTATTCAATGACGTTCCCGCATGAATGCATGCCAGCATCTTCCCTACTTTATCGTCAAGATTATTAAAATAATTTTCCTTCAAAAGAATGATGGACTGGCAACTTGTTAGTTGTTTCTTCTCCTCACTTGGGATTAAATCTTCTTTCATCTGGATTGTTCATTCCACATTAATCAGTGGGAATGTCAAGTTAGGCATGTAATAATATTTAAGAGAAATTCTATTTAATTAAGGAAGAATCATAATTTAGAAGAATTCTTCCCCCTTAAATAATTATTAAATTTAGATAATTATAAATTTGAAAATGATAATTTAACTAAGATTACTTTCTTTTCTACGATTAAATTTTTTTTTTCTATTTAAAGAGCTAAAAGACCATTGTAAAGGGAAGAAAAAAGAGAGAGGGGAAAAGAGGGCAGTCTTAGGGTATCTTATGAAGAGATATTCATGTAACAAGGAGATTCGGAATATAGTAAAACAGTTCCGCAAATCCATGGATGTATGTGTGGGGGGAAATTCTTGAGCACGGACACGTGGCTCGATCAGGGGCCGAGGTTAATGCTTTGAGGTCGTGGGTCGGTTTATTAATCCCGACGAATGCATGCATTCCGAGATCGGAGCTGAGCCATCAGCTCGTAGGTCGGTATGACAGGTCTGACAGATAAGCCTGCAATAGACAGCCAGTTCTAACCACCCACGTCATGTCAGACCAAATCTGACTTTCTCAAAGTGATAGGGTAGTTGCAACAACTCCTGCAGCTGACATGTCAGAGAGTAGGCTAACTACCCCAAGTCACCTCAAGGGGTGGCACAGAAAACGAACAAGTCAAGCACCTATATAAGGAAGAAGATTATGAGTAAAAGAGGTTCGAATTCTTCTTCTCTAAACACATTACACTGATCAATTTGGCTAACTTGATCGTCGGAGTGGGCTGTTTTGCAGGTCCCCCGAGCTTAAAGAGAAGGAAAGTGTAGTGCCATTTCGAGCATCTACAATTTGGCGCCGTCCGTGGGAAACTTACAAGGAGAAAAACGACCAATATGGGAAGAGCTAGAGGCGAAAACCGTGGAGAGCCATCAAATCCACTACCAGCAGACTCGCCCCCAAACGCGCCGGATCCAATGCTAGCAATGTACAACTTACTCACAGAAATGAGAGAGGAAATGCGCAGGGGGTTGGAGAAACAAAATGATGAGATAGTGAAAATAAGAAGGGAAAACGAAGAGCTCAGGCAAAGGTTAGGCGAGCGTGCGGAGACCGAGGAAGGCCCAGGGGCAGAGCAGAGTAGCGACCATCCTGTTCGAGCGGCAAGAACGGAGGTAGATTGGACTGAAGATTCAGCAGCAGTAAAAACGCAGCAGGGAAGCTCCGAAGTTAAAGAAACCATGACGAGGAAGGAAGTGGAGGAGATGCTCAAAAGGAGGGATGAGGAATTCGCGCGAGGAAAGGATCCCGCGCAAAAGGTACGGAACGCAATTCGGGAACTCAAAGGGACACCATTCTCGCAGGCGATAATGAAGTCAGAACCACCCAGGTCGTTCCACATGCCAAAGTTTGAAACTTATGACGGGACGCGAGATCCCATGGACCATATACTGCACTACAGAAGTCAAATGGTGCTGTACCAAAATGATGATCCGTTGCTCTGCAAGCTGTTTCCGTCAACCTTGAGGCTCGGGGCCATGATGTGGTTCCAGGCCTTACCAGCCGGGTCCATTACGAGCTTTTCCGAGCTGGAAGAAACGTTCGTAGGGCAGTTCGTGCACCTGCGAAGGAAGAAGGTCGGAGTTAACACTCTATTTAACCTTCGACAGGAGCCCGGGGAGAGTATTAGGTCGTTCATAACCCGTTTTCGAACGAGAGCCCTGGACGTAGAAGGCATGGACGAAGCCACAGCATGCGCGGCGTGCATCGCTGCGGTGATCCCGGGAACACGGTTGCATGAGTCCTTGATCAAGTCCGATCCTACTCGTTTAGAAGATTTATATGCGAAGGTGGAAAAGTACATCCTGGTGGAGGAATCTGTGAAGGGCAGAAGAAGAAGCACCCAGACAGTGGCTAACAGCGAAGGAGGAGTAGACGCTTCAAAGGTACCGACCCACCCCGGAGTGGAAGGAAGTAAGAAAATGCGGAGAGATTCAAACGAGCAGTCGTGGTGGAAAAGAGGCCGGGTGTATACCCCGCTCAACGAAAAACTATCCGTGATACTGAGGCGCATAAGGGGGGAGCCCGATTATCATGAGGCTGAGGACCACCCTACTGAGGACTGCTACAGGCTGCGCCATATCATCCAGGATATGATCGATGCTGGGAAGCTCAAAGGTTATGTTTCCACGGGAGGAAGGAGAAGTGGGGAGACTACCGAGAGAGCTGAGCGAAAGCCCGAGCGAAAGCCGGCTAAAGGAGGGCGTCGAGAGACGGAAGAGCGCAGGATAATTCATACCATCACAGGATTATTAGGGGCCGAAGTGCCGTCTAGGCGTGAGATTCGGGAGAAGGTAAAAAAGATCCGACATATGGTCGGGGTTAACAGCGTGGCGTCAGGAGTACGGGTAGTTGGAACGACAAACCACGGAGCAGATCCCCGGGCAATCGTATTCACAGAAAGTGACCTAAGGGGGACGGCAGGGCCCCATCAGGACGCGTTAGTAATCGCGCTTCCAGTGGGAAACGTCGAGCTACGAAGAATACTCGTGGATTCGGGGAGCGCGGTGGACATTCTCTTCCTAAGCGCGGCTAAGAGAATGGGGGTTTCAGAAAGTTTGGAGCCAACGCCGACCCTCGTCTATGGGTTCAACGGCGCCGCTAGCAGCTCGGTAGGAGAAATCACACTCCCGATCTCAGCAGGGTCTAAAGTGGTAATGACAAGATTTGTGGTAATAGATGCAGACTCGGCTTATAACGCGATCTTGGGCCGGAGATGGATACACGAGATGAAAGCAGTCCCGTCAACCTATCATCAAGTTATTCGTTTCCCGGGTAAGGAAGGAATAATGGAAATCAGGGGAGATCAGGAGATGGCGCAGAGGTGTTTTCACCTGGCTTTGAAGCAGGACCGAGGCTCTGAGGCCGTCCCACCGAAGAAGAGAAAGGTAACTCCAACTGTTAATGAATCTTCGTAGCAATTACAGAAGCAGCCGCTGCGCGAGCAGCGAGTGACAGTTGAGGAAGTCGAAGCCGTGGATCTCGGGGGCGATGGAGGACAGGTAGTTAGTGTCGGTACCACGATGTTGCAGGAGGAGAGGGCAGCAATACTCCAACTTCTGAGGGCAAACAAGGATGTATTTGCATGGTCATTGGAGGACATGCCTGGGATAGACCCGTCGGTGGCGTGTCATAGATTAAATGTTGATGAAAGCTTCCGACCTATTAGGCAGAAGCCCCGGAGGCTGTCGCCGCGCCTCAGGCAGGGGGTGAATGAGGAAATCGAAAAGCTTTTAAAGGCCGGGTTTATCAGGGAGGTAGAGTACCCAGAATGGATAGCGAACATAGTAGCAGTGCCGAAGAAGGATGGAAGGGTGAGAGTGTGCATCGACTTCACGAACCTGAATAAGGCATGCCCAAAGGATAGCTTCCCGCTACCAAGGATTGATAGGTTGGTCGATGCCACGGCTGGACATGAGAGAATGTCGTTTATGGACGGATATTCGGGGTATAACCAGATCCCCTTAGCAGTGGAAGACCAGGAACGGACATCATTCATCACCGAGCAAGGGCTGTTCTGTTTTAAAGTTATGCCGTTCGGTCTGAGAAATGCCGGGGCAACCTACCAGAGACTCGTGACAAAAATGTTCGAAGGATTGATCGGAAAGACTGTGGAGGTGTATATCGACGATCTGTTGGTAAAAAGCAAGAGAGCGGGAGACCATCTGGCAGACCTCAAGCAAACATTTGATCGGCTGAGGAGTTTCAAAATGAAGTTGAATCCGAAGAAGTGTGTCTTCGCCGTTTCCTCTGGGAAATTCCTCGGGCACATTATCACCAGGAGAGGTATCGAGGCAAACCCAGACCAGATCCGGGCGTTGGTAGAAATGCCGAGCCCCGCTAACCAAAAGCAGGTGCAGAAGCTGGCAGGGAGAATAGCTGCGCTAAACAGGTTTATCTCCAGGGTGTCCGATCGATGCCGCCCGCTCTTCGCGTTATTACAGAAGGAGAAGAATTTTGCATGGAGTACGGAGTGCGAGGTAGCCTTTAGCGACCTAAAAAGGTATTTGGGGCAGCCACCGATCCTTAGCTCTCCGGAAGATGGAGAGGAGCTGGGGATTTATCTGGCGACCAGTCCATCATCGGTAAGCTCAGTCCTCTTTAAAGTTGAAATGGGACGGGAATATCCTATTTATTATGTCAGCAAGACATTGGGCATATCGGAGGTTAAGTACACAAGGACGGAGAAGATGGGATTGTCGCTCGTTTACTCGGCGCACAAGCTCAGGCCTTACTTCCTTTCCCACCGCATCCGAGTTGTGACGGACACCCCGCTGAAAGAGATGATGCACAGATCCGAAAAGTCAAGGAGGATGGCGAGGTGGGCTGTAATCCTCGGAGAGTACGACTTACAGTTTGAATCCCGGACAGCGATAAAAGGGCAGGTGTTGGCAGATTTCCTTGCGGACTTCCCGGTAGAGGATCCGAACTGGGTAGAGTTGGAGAACGAGGATGAAGGGACGGAAGAAGTAGAGCTGTGGGACAAGCAGGCAGGATGGAGAATTTTTGTCGATGGATCATCGAACTACTCGGGCTCGGGGGTTGGAATAGTAATTGTAACACCGAGCAACGATAGACTGGAAAAGGTAATTAAACTTGGGTACGGGGCATCAAATAACGAAGCAGAGTACGAGGCAGTCATCCACGGGCTAAGAATGGCGAGCGAGTTGAAAATCGGCCGGGTAAAACTATGCACCGACTCCCAACTTATAGCCAACCAATGCAATGGGAAATTTGAAGCAAAGGATGAACGCATGGCGAGATACCTGATCTCAGTTAAACGAGAGATTGAGAAGTTCGACCAAGTGGAGATATGCCAAATACCCAGGGATGAGAACAGGCACGCAGATTCATTGGCTTACATTGCCTCAATGCTAGGGGAGACGGAGGGACGGTCTTTACCTGTGGAATACCTGCCTAAAGCAAGCATCGAACATGTGGAGAGGGAGTGCGCACAGGCCGATAGAACGTCGGGATGGATAGAAGAATTTACTCAGTATCTGCGTTCAAAGGTACTGCCAGAAGACAGAGGGGAGGCCAGGAAATTGCTTCGGCAGGTCGGAAAGTACACTCTCGTTGGGGAAGAGCTGTATAGAATGTCTTTCGGGGGACCACTTCTTAAGTGCCTTTCTAAAGAAGAGTCCGAGCTAATAATGGCGGAAATCCACGAGGGAATCTGCGGTAATCATTCGGGAGGACGGTCGCTCGCCAACAAGGTTATCACTCAGGGCTACTTCTGGCCAAGGATGCAGGAAGACTGTAAGAGGTATGTAAGGACCTGTGATCAATGCCAAAAACATGCCCCCATGCATTTGCAGCCAGCCAGTGAACTCCACCCTATGAAGTCACCCTGGCCGTTCTCGATATGGGGGATGGACATTGTGGGACCTCTGCCTCGGGGTAAGGGGGGCAAGTTATTCATCCTAGTAGCCACGGATTATTTTACTAAATGGGTGGAAGCTGTTCCCCTTACACGGATTCGGGAGGAAGAAGTTATCAAGTTCACGTGGGAGCACATTATAACGCGGTTCGGGATCCCTTATGCACTGATCTCTGATAATGGAACTCAGTTTAAGGGCAACCGCGTGCAATCGTACTTCAAGGAGTACGGAATCCGTTCTCTGCAATCATCGCCAAGATATCCACAGGGAAATGGCCAAGCCGAAGCGTCAAACAAGACAATCCTCGCGAACCTGAAGAAGAAGCTGGAGGAACACAAGGGAAGATGGGTAGACGAGCTACACAGCGTCTTATGGGCATACCGGACCACGGCAAGAAGGGCGACAGGTTACACTCCGTTCACACTAGCCTATGGAACAGAAGCTGTCATTCCCACCGAGACACAGATTCCTACAACGAGGACGCTGGTGGCCGAGACAGAATTCAACGACGAGATGGTGGCTCGGAAGTTGGATTGGTTGGATGAGACGCGGGAAAGGGTCACGGAGAGGTTGGCACGGTACCAACAGGTGCTGAAAAGATCTTATGACCGGAAGGTACGTTGCAGGGAGTTCAAAGTCGGAGATATGGTGTTACGAAAGGTATTTTCTAATACCAAGGAAATTAATAGTGGGAAGCTCGGCTGCAATTGGGAAGGACCGTATATTGTACGAAAAGTCGGGGAAAATGACGCTTACTACTTGGAGACTCCGACCGGTGATGAAATTCAATCACCATGGAATGTATTCAATTTAAAGAAATACTATCAATAAAGTCATCCTTGCTCAACAGCCCTGCTATCTAAGGAAAAGCCTCGGCCCCTCCATAGGAGCCGAGCCCAACTGAGGAGTTGGTTCGACGGAAAAGCCTTGGTCCCATCACGGGGACCAAGCCCAACTGAGGAGTTGGTCCAAGGGAAAGCCTCGACTCCTCCATAGGAGCCGAGCCCAACTGAGGAGTTGGTTTGGAGGAAAGCCTTGGTCCCACCACGGGGACAAAGCCCAACTGGGGAGTTGGTCTAAGGAAAAGCCTCGGCCCCTCCATAGGAGCCGAGCCCAACTGAGGAGTTGGTTTGGAGGAAAGCCTTGGTCCCACCACGGGGACCAAGCCCAACTGGGGAGTTGGTCCAAGGAAAAGCCTCGGCTCCTCCATCGGAGCCGAGCCCAACTGAGGAGTTGGTTCGACGGAAAAGCCTTGGTCCTATCACGGGGACCAAGCCCAACTGAGGAGTTGGTCCAAGGGAAAGCCTCGACTCCTCCATAGGAGCCGAGCCCAACTAAGGAGTTGGTTTGGAGGAAAGCCTTGGTCCCACCACGGGGACCAAGCCCAACTGGGGAGTTGGTCTAAGGAAAAGCCTCGACCCCTCCATAGGAGCCGAGCCCAACTGAGGAGTTGGTTTGGAGGAAAGCCTTGGTCCCACCACGGGGACCAAGCCCAACTGGGGAGTTGGTCCAAGGAAAAGCCTCGGCTCCTCCATCGGAGCCGAGCCCAACTGAGGAGTTGGTTCGACGGAAAAGCCTTGGTCCCATCATGGGGACCAAGCCCAACTGAGGAGTTGGTCCAAGGGAAAGCCTCGGCCCCTCCATAGGAGCCGAGCCCAACTGAGGAGTTGGTTTGGAGGAAAGCCTTGGTCCCACCACGGGGACCAAGCCCAACTGAGGTGTTGGTCTAAGGAAAAGTCTCGGCCCCTCCATAGGAGCCGAGCCCAACTGGGGAGTCGGTTTGAAGGGAAAGTTTTAGCTCCTATACGGGAGCCAAGATAAACTATGGAGTCTAGTTCGGAATCGGAGCTCCGGTTCTTTGCTAGCATCAAATCCATGGAAAAATCTTATGACCGAACCTAAGGACTTAAGTATACTAAGTTATTCCGTTTGTCTTCTTTTTAAGCAGCATGCCTTAACACAACAGAAAAAGGAAAGAAAGAAGAGAAAGCAAGAGGGTACGAGAGTCACCGAAAAGCGAAATATTCATTTCCGTTGAAAACTACACATAAAGTTACAGAATTGTGTTACAAAAAGAAAGAAAAGAAAATCAAGCATCCGCGGCAGGAGTGGCTTCGGCTTCATCGGGGACTTGTTCCTCGGTCGGAATAGGCTGATCTTCGATAGGTGGCTCGGGGGCAACGACAGTTTCAACTTCGGGAATCACCTCTGGCCTCTTCGCAGCAGCCTCGGCTTTCCTTAGTTTCGCTTTCAGCTTGTTGTATGCCACCTCCCAGGCTTCCTCCGAGGAATCCAGTTGGGCTTGGAGGGAGTTGAGCTGGTCTTGAAGAGCTCTCTCTTGCTCCGCCTCCTTTGCCTTCACTAGCTCCTCCAACGACGAAATCTTCCCCTCCGCCAGAACTAGCTTGTCTTTATTCTGCTCCAGCTCGGATAGTGCGCTATCCAAGCTTTTTTGGAGTTTTCGGGAGCTGGCCGCAGCCATATCCCTCTCAGCTTGGAGCTGAGATATGCGACCCTCCGCGGATTTAAGGTCCTGCGCGGAGGTGTCGCCAGCCTCAACGAGTTTGGCCACGGCGTGTTGGACCTGGTAGAAAAGAAGAGCAGAGCGTTAGAAAGATACAAGCGCAGCGGAATAGCACCAAAACAGAAACAAAAAGTAGGAAACTTACCAAGGCCAAAGCTCGGAATGCCTCGTTTGAAAATTTTGCCGAGTCTCCGACAAAACTACGACGCACCTTCTCCACATCCCGCGGAAGCGCGGACGCGTTAAAGATCGCTCTGGCAACGGCCGGATCAGATAGGGCAGAATCCTTATCCGATACCGGCCTACCCCTAACTGATGGTTGTACCAGCCAGGGGGGAGGGAGGGGCAGACTTCCCCTACGAGCCGAACCAGCCGAGGATGTGTGCGAAGGCTCGGCTGGTTGGATTGAGGCGTCAGCAGCTGGAGGGGGTGGTAGCTGCATCACTTCCGCCGAGGCTCTGGAAGGGTGAGGCCCCCTCCTCAGCCTCTTAAGTAGAGGCTGGTGGTCTTCCTCTTCTTCTTCTTCTTCTCCTTGCCCGATGCCGGAGTCCCCCACCACTGGGACCCCGGTAGCTGGTGTCGGCGTAGCCCCCGCGACTTCGTCCTCGGAGTCGGAGTCGAGGACTGGGGGAGGGCGCTTGGATTGGAACGCCATGCTCGGAGGACGGATGGCTGGCGGTAAGAAGGCGGTGGCGTGGTTGTAGAGCTCAGGAGTCGATAGCAGGTGATTGATCACCACCGAATCACTCGGAAATTTGTCTTTACTCGGGACTGAGGAAACAAGAAAAGTTTGAAGTTAGTTACCAAAAAAAAAAGAGAGAGAAGAAATTGAAAGGGTGAAGGAAAGGGAATTAAAGTGGAAAGTTCACCTTGGGGGTTGAACGAAGGGTGGGCCAGAGAGGGAAGCTCGTCACCAGGAACGCTCTCCCATCCTCCAGATATCCGAATTGGAAACAGGAACCATTCCTTGTCCGAGTCGGGAAGATCGACCAAGGACGGCTTCCCTCTCCTCTTAGATAGGTAGAAGAAGCCCGGTTTGTTCGGGCACTTCTTCAGGACGAATTGGGCCCTTATGTCCCATAGCCCGAGCTGGAGGCCGTCCTCCAGCCTGCTGTTCATGTGCTCGCAGACGCTAATGAGTCGGAAGAAATTTCCACTCATTTGCCCAGGAGCCCTCCTATAAAAATTCAGGACTTCCCGAGTCAACCTGCTTAGAGGGACTCTGAGACCTGCCCTGAATTGCCCCCAGTGTACTATTGTGGTACCTGAGGGACTTTCCCTGAGGGACGAGGCTTCATCCACGTAGGACATGCCTACGCTGGCTGGGACACCAAATGTGTCCCTAACCACCTCTAGAGAAGGGCGAGCAGGGGCGTGGGATTTTCCCTTGGCCATCTGGGTGTACAGAAAAAAAAAGAGAGGGAGAAAGGAGAGGAGAGGTGCCTCTGTTTTTTCCGTTACCTTCCTTTGACTTTGCACTTCGATTAACCGGACACCTCAGGCGACTGAACGGCACAGCAAGGGCACTGGCAGAGGCAGGGAGCGCGCGAGGGGGCAAACGGACAGAGTAACAGCAGGAAGAGTGAAAGTGAAAGTAAAAATAAGAGGTAAATGGGATATTTATAGATAAGGAGGACCTCGAGATGTGCACTTAGCATCAACGGACAGGGTTTCACGAGACAATAATGAGGCATTAAACGCTGAGAAAACCAATACGACCGTTCGACCCTTTACACACGAATCGATGCCACTCTCCGGGCGCCACGTGTACTCCTTGTAATAATTGCGCCGTTTAAACCAACAGACAGGGCGCGAACTGCGATAAGAGCCCAACCGACCGCCGCCCTCGAGAAGTGAGAACGATCTCTTTATTCGCCATAAAGATATCATTAATCTCAGCTGAGACCCAATGAGAGGCATCCACGTGTCAATTTTTGTTATTCCCGAGTACCCGATCATTCTGACCGAGCCCTCGGGAGGGGGTATTGTGGGGGGAAATTCTTGAGCACGGACACGTGGCTCGATCAGGGGCCGAGGTTAATGCTTTGAGGTCGTGGGTCGGTTTATTAATCCCGACGAATGCATGCATTCCGAGATCGGAGCTGAGCCATCAGCTCGTAGGTCGGTATGACAGGTCTGACAGATAAGCCTGCAATAGACAGCCAGTTCTAACCACCCACGTCATGTCAGACCAAATCTGACTTTCTCAAAAGTGATAGGGCAGTTGCAACAACTCCTGCAGCTGACATGTCAGAGAGTAGGCTAACTACCCCAAGTCACCTCAAGGGGTGGCACAGAAAACGAACAAGTCAAGCACCTATATAAGGAAGAAGATTATGAGTAAAAGAGGTTCGAATTCTTCTTCTCTAAACACATTACACTGATCAATTTGGCTAACTTGATCGTCGGAGTGGGCTGTTTTGCAGGTCCCCCGAGCTTAAAGAGAAGGAAAGTGTAGTGCCATTTCGTGCATCTACAGTATGCACATTTGTTGAACCATGCAAAAAATCTCTTATCTTTCCTATTTTATTTTTTTATGATCTGTTGTGAGATCTCGAGGTGGATGCGTAAAATTGCATCTACAATAACCAATCTTATTTATAAGAAGAGTAGATGTAAATTGTCTTCCTTCGACATTGCGCTCAACCTTGTATTAAGATGACAGTATTCAGAGAACTATATATATTTTTCCTTGTGATACAAGCACTTTTTTTTCTAGAAATACAAGAAGAAAAAAAGTTTGTCAGTGCATCGCGGATAAGAATTTTGATTAGTCAACTATTGTGATTATTTTTAAGTACAAATGAATTGCTATATATATAGTATTTGTCCTTTTCCCTTTCAAACTTTTTGGCCTTTTTGGCTAATAATCCAATAATAGAAATCTGTATGTTAGATTTTTTTCTTTTTCTTTTTCTAACCTAGTTTTTGGCTTGTTACCAAATTTTTTAAATAAAATCTAATGGTTAAATATAGAGTCGTGTTGGAGTGACCTCAAGTGGAATCTCGTATTACACTTCTTGATGTGAAAGTAAATAGGAATTATAAATGCTTTTTCACTCGTATCTCAATGAAAATCATTTATGGTTTCCATACACTTTCACTTCCAGAAGTGTGATATGAAGTCCAGCATGACGTCACTTCAACATTATTTTTAAATATAATCAAGAATAATGACCCCTCTACTCTCTTGAACCACAGGATACACAATTACACACCACGTCAAGAGAGTAGAGGGGGAGTCAGGAAATCATGACTCTATAATCAATATTTCATCTTGGCTCTAGCAACTATTATAAACTCTTGTTGCCTTCACTCTTCAATCTCCTACATAATTTTATATATTAATGATCAAGTTTGTAAAAATTTACACTTCAAATAAAAAATATTTATCATTAATTTTATCAAAATGAATTCTATCAAAATCAATTGTTTTTAAAAAATAAAAATAAAAATAAAATTAAAAAAAAATTAAATCTATGATTTCACAAAATTCTCAACGAATCAATCTTATTAATACACATGCATTGAAAACATCCCCAATTTAGAAAATTACCATTGTTAGATTTCGTACGAATAATCATATAAGATTCTGTGAAATCCCGAATTTATTTTTTTACGAGCAAAATATTTGCCATTATCTTTATCTCATTAACGTCATCGCACCTATCATGAGCCTTGTTTGGATGGACCATCTCAAGCACCAAAATCAGGAGTTGCGACTCTGAACTTTGGTCGATCACATGCTGGCCAAGCAATCCAATGGTGATTGATATCGAGAATTCTATTTAATGGAACTGATTTGTAAGGAAAATTATTAATCTATAGTTAAAAAATCATTAATTTAGCCAACACAGTATATCACTTGGCAATAAGCTTAAAATGAGTGCCACGTTGAATGCAAATAAGAAAATCAAATTTCAATAATCTTGTAGCCAATCGTTTAGTTACACATCATAAGGGGTGGCCCACACAAGCAACGATTATGGAAAAACGAAGAGTTATCGAAACTCTGTAAATTCCCACCAATTGGAATCTCTCCACACAATCGATTAAAACTCACATTAAAAAACTGCAAATACTTCAATTCTGTTATCTCCTCTGGAATTCTTCCAAAAACCTTATTGTGATTTATATCTATAACATCCAAACTCTTCGGAAATCTCACTTTCGAAAAATCGAATTCCAACAAATTCCTCGACACATCGATTATCTGTGTCGACGCATTGGGATCAAACAACATCGATCCATCACCAACCAACATGTTACGCGACAAATCGATTCTCAAGAATTTCAAATTGCCTAACGATTTGGGGATCGATCCGGTTAACTGGTTGTGAGATAGGTAGAGATATGTAAAGGAATCGGTGAATTGGCCAAACGAGTCGGGGATCGAACCAGTGAGTTTGTTTCGATCGAGACGAAGAGATACTAGTTTGGTGAGTTGTGAAAGATTAGGTGGGATTGAACCGGTGAACTGGTTGAAGGAGAGGTGGAGGAAGATTAGGTTATGGAGTTGGTTCAGGAAGTTGGGAACCGGACCGGATAGTTTGTTCCAGGTGAGATCGAGATATTGGAGGTTTTTCAGATTTGTGATGGACCGGGGGATTGAACCGGTTAGGTTTGTGAGTTTGTGGATCCTTATGTTTGTGAGATAGGGAAGATCGCCGATTGAGTCAGGGATTTGACCGGAGAATTCGCCGGAGACGATGGAGAGTTCGGTAACTCGGTTGGTTGTGGGATCGCACTGAAGGGAGTCCCAGTCGCAGCAGTCGGTGTTGGGGTCCCAATTGAGGTTGAAGGAATTTTTGATTTTGATGAGGGCAGTATAGTCATTTGGGTTGCAACGAGTAGAGAGAGTGGAAAATGGGAAAGAAGTTAAGAGAAGAGAGAGAAGAAGTGTGAGACGGGTGTCCATGGCTGGAACTGGAAGTGGAGCACTTGTTGAAGACTTAAAAGGTAGTAAAGTTGGAGTTGAGAATTCCAGATCATATAGAGATTTCGCACGTGCTGATCCATGTGAGTATTCAAAACCTTCTACTTTGATGGCTTGACCAACTTGTAGTGAAAAAAAATATTTAGGGTTGGCACTGGGTCGAATAATACCAATGTACCCGACTCATTTGATCCAAACAAATTGGATATGGACATGTACCCGATTAAGAATTCGGGTACCCAAACATTTGAATGATGGACTGGCAACTTGTTAGTTGTTTCTTCACCTCACTTGGGATTAAATCTTCTTTCATCTGGGTTGTTCATTTCACATTAATTAGTGAGAATGTCAAGTTAGGCATGTAATAATATTTAAGAGAAATTTTATTTAATTAAAGAAGAATCACAATTTGGGAGGATTCTTTTCCTTTAAATAATTATTAAATTTGGATAATTATAAATATGAAAATGATAATTTAACTAAGGTTAGAATTTTTTTTCTACGATTAATTTTTATTTATTTATTTATTTATTTATATATTTGAAGAGTTAAAAGATCATTGTTAATGGAAGGAAAAGGAGAGGGAAGACAAAAGCAGGAGACGAAAGAGGGTAGTCTTTGGTTATCTTATAAAGGGGTATTCATATATCAAGGAGATTTGGAATATAGTGAAATAGTTTTGTGAATCCATGAATGTATGCACATTTGTCGAACCATGTAAAAAAAAATTTATCTTCCCTATTTTATTTTTTTATGATCTGTTGTGAGATCTTGATTTAAATTGAGATTTCCAGGTGAATGCCTAAAATCGCATTTACAATAACCAATCTTATTTATAAGAAGAGTCAATATAAACTGTATTCCTTTGACATTGCACACAACCTTGTGTTGAGATGGCAATATTTAGAGAATTCTATATTTTTTCCTTGTGATACTAGCCTTTTTTCTAGAAATACGAGAAGAAAAAATGTTTGTCGGTGCGCCGCGGATAAGAATTTTGATTAGTCAACTATTGTGATTATTTTTAGGTAAAAATGAATTGCCATATATAGTATTTGTCCTTATCTCTTTCAAACTTTTTTGGCCTTTTTGGCTAATAATCCAATACAAAATTGTTTGTAGATTTTTTCTTTTTCTTTTTCTAAACTAATTTTTGGCTTATTACCAAATTTTTTAAATAAAATCTAATGATTAAATATAGAGTCATGCTGGAGTGACCTCAAGTTGGAATCTCATATTCCACTTTTGGATGTGAAAGTAGATAGGAACAGGAAATACTTTTTCACTCGCACCTCGATGAAAATCATCAATGATTCCCACACACTTTCACTTCAAGAAGTGCGATATGAGGTCCATCCTGAGGTCACTTCAACATTATTCTTGAATATAATCAAGAATAATGATAAACATACTTCCCCTTTACTCTCTTGAGGTGACATGTTTATAGAAGTATTTTTTTTTCTTGGGATACACAATTGCACACCACGTCAAGAGAGTAGAGGGGGAGTCAGGAAATCACGACTCTATAATCAATATTGCCTCTTGGCTCTACCGACTTGTATATACTCTCGTTGCCTTCACTCTTCATCTCCTACATAATTTTATATTTTAATGATCAAGTCAGTACAAATTTACATTTCAAATAAAAAATATTTATCATTAATTTTATCAAAATGAATTCTATCGAAATCAGTCATTTTTTATAAAATAAAAATAAAAAAACTAGAAAAAAGTAAATCTATGATCTCACAAAATCCTAAACGAATCAATCATTTTAATCCATGTGTATTGAGAGCGTCCCCAATTACGAAATTACGATTGTCAGATTTCGTGCTAAAGGTCATACAAGATTTTGTGAAATCCTGAATTTACCTTTTTGCGAGCAAAATATTTGCTATTATCTTTATCTCATTAACGTCATTGCACCTCTCTCATGAGACTTGTTTGGATGGAGTTGGAGTTTCAATTGGAGGACCTTCTCATGCACCAAATTTAGGAGTTGCTACTCTAGACTTTCATTGATCATATACTAGCCAAGCAATCCAATGGTGATCGATATCGAGAATTCTATTCAATGGTACTGACTGGTTGGTAGAAAGATATCAGAATGACATACGATTAGTACGAAGCTGGACACCTAGGAAATGTGCATACAAATTATATTGAGGAGTGTACATTTTTCTAATATCATAAAGGAAATTCACGTAAAGGTAAACTCCTAAATTCATTGATTGTACTAGTTTTAAGACCATAGAATTGTCTTAGGACTGACAAATAAGCACTTTATTACATCCATGATCTATTATTATTGTATCTTTGAATAAAAGTGACAGTTAAAGATTATCTGAATTGTTTTGATCATTTGTTTTTCAAAAAAGTGCACTCAATTATTCAAAAAATAACAACTTAGATAATCATTTTAAACAAAAGGTATATGTGAAGGTTAAGTGAGAGATTGTTGGAATATTATTATTATTTTCATTATCAAAATTATTTTGTGCACTTCTCGGGATACACGAGTGCACTTCCCCATAAAAAAGTGCATCCTAAGGCGTATATATCTTTGATTCCCGAACTTGTCCATGCCAGGGAGTCAATTGTGTATGCCACCTCACGAGTCATATTATTAAAATTCTTTTTAGATTGATAATTAAATCATTCTAATAATTTATTGAATTTCCTAATGGAGGGGGAATTAATTAATTTTTGGATTCAAATTATTATATGCCTTGGATTGTCATAAAAGTTGTGCTGGGTTGACACAGGATTTATTGTGATTGTCACAATTCTAATGTGGACATGCGTACATAATCGTAGATAATTTTTACTTGTATCGCGAGGAAACACACCTATGGTTATGTGCACATTGTTGTGAGAATCGCAATAAATACTTTTTGTCATTTCAGCATTTTTCTTGTGATAATTATTTTTTTTCGATCTCACATAATTGAAAACTACCTAACTTGAAATCATTGGATAGTGAGAATTATGATTCATCGGATCCCGACCTTTTATTTAAGAATAATGCTAAGGTGACGTCAAGATTGTACCTCATATTTTCACTTTCGTGATTTGGAATTGTGTAGGAAGCATAGATGCTTTATTTAATAAGAACAAAAGTAGTGTTAGTTACAATAGCTTACTTACACGTCGGAAGAGGAAGCCCACACAAGCAACGATTATGAAAAAACGAAGAGTTATCGAAACTCTGTAACTTCCCACCAATTGGAATCTCTCCACACAATCGATTATAACTCACATTAAAAGACTGCAAATACTTCAATTCTGTTATCTCCTCTGGAATTCTTCCAAAAACCTTATTGTGATTTATATCTATAACATCTAAACTCTTCGGAAATCTCACTTTCGAAAAATCGAATTCCAACAAATTCCTCGACACATCGATTATATTTGTCGACGCATTGGGATTAAACAACATCGATCCATCACCAACTAACATGTTACGCGACAAATCTATGCTCTCGAATTTCAAATCACCTAACGACTTGGGGATCGATCCGGTTAACTGGTTGTGAGATAGGTAGAGATCAATAAAGGAATCAGTGAATCGGCCAAACGAGTCGGGGATCGGACCAGTTAGTTTGTTTCGATCGAGACGAAGAGATACTAGTTTGGTGAGTTGTGAAAGATTAGGTGGGATTGAACCGGTGAACTGGTTGAAGGAGAGTTCGAGGAATATTAGGTTATGGAGTTGGTTCAGGAAGTTGGGAACCGGACCGGATAGGTTGTTCCAGGTGAGATCGAGATATTGGAGGTTTTTCAGATTTGTGATGGACCGGGGGATCGAACCGGTTAGGTTTGTGAGTTTGCGGATCCTTATCTTTGTGAGATAGGGAAGATCACCGATTGAGTCAGGGATTTGACCGGAGATGTTGCCGTTGGAGATGCAGAGTTCGGTAACTCGGTTGGTTGTGGGATCGCATTGAAGGGAGTACCAGTCGCAGCAGTCGGTGTTGGGAACCCAATTAGCGAGATGGTATGGGTTATTGAAGGAATTTTTGATTTTCATGAGGGCATTATAGTCATTTGGATTGCAACGATTAGAGAGAGTGGATAATGGGAAAGAAGTTAAGAGAATAGAGAGAAGAAGTGTGAGAAAGCTGTCCATGGCTGCAAGTGGAGCACTTGTTGATGACTTAAAAAAGGTAGTAAAGATAGAGTCGAGAATTACAGATTATATAGACATTTCGCACGTGCTGATCCATGTGAGTATTCAAAATCTTCTACTTCGATGGCTTGACCAACATGCTGTGAAAAAAAATTTAGGGTTGGCAATGAGTCGGATAATACCCGTTTACCCAACTCATTCGATCCGAATAAATTGGATACGACAAGGTTTTTATATCCGATTAAGAATTTGGGTAATATTTCCTGATACCCATTTACCAAAAAATTTCTAGGGTCGGATATGAATATACGTTATATCCTATCTATTTACCCGACAACAAAAATCTAATTTCATATTTTATATATAATTATACGTAAATAATTTTTATTATATAATTTTTGTTATTAAAGTATAAAAAAAAAATTTAGATAGGAGGGTAAATATTTGAATGACCCATGAATCGATTAAGAAATCGGGTATGGTTATCTACCTAAATCTTGAGTAAAAATTTGGATTTGGGTATTACAAAAATATTTTTTTTTACAAGTAGACCCTATTGATATATATATGTGTCTTTGTACATGCCACCTATTAGTTAGCTATGTATAATTAGGTATGTAGTTTTAAATAAAAAAATTTATTAAGATATTTTGTAAAATAATACTCTTGTTAGCAATCTCTTGTTTAATTTTTGAAACATTCACGACTTTTTTCATTTTTTTCAATGAAAGTATTATTCTCCAAATTATTGAACTAATCTAAATAATTCATGGATTTTAAGTTTGATAAGAATAAAACGCGAATTTTACGAATTTTTATAAAACTCAATTGAAAAAAAATACTATTATAACTTATTGTATATTGCAAAGTGTAAACTTGTAAGTTGTGACATATAACACAAGTCAACTTTGAAATGGTTGTACTTAAAAAATTTGGGAAAATCCACATTTTTACGAGACAAATGTCTCTTTTATCTTTAAAAAAATAATGATACAACCCTCTACATTTATTTGAGATTACACTTTAATTTTTCAAATTAATGATTTTTTTCTTGACTTTGATCGTCTTTTAGAAATCAATGAAACATTGACCTCAATGTCCTCATTATTGCCATAACCATTAACATCATTGATTTTACCGTCACCATCATTTTTGTTAAAGTGAGATTTTTTTAACTATTTTATAAATTAGTAAATGCTTTTCCCTTTTTAATTTCAATAAAATGTTTTTTAAAAAAAGGTTTCGCTTTATAAAATAAGTTTCTAACCAATTTAATTAAAATGTTTTAATTTTGATAATTTTAATATATTATTTTTAGAATTAAAATAAATATTCTACTGTTTTTTGAATTTTTTTCTTTCAGGGCATGTTTTGGTAAAAACAGTTTTTTTAAGAGTAAGTCTAATCTTACTAACTAAGTAGAATTTTAATTTTAAATTTAAGAGTTCAATGAAAGTTCACTAACTGTCCATTTTCAAAACTTAGAATCAAACCCATTTTATTTTTCAATCTAAGTTTTTCTATGAAATCTAGATGGTAGTGTTATTGGATTTGTTAATTGGTAATCCATTTGAGCTCAAGACGATAAGATTTGCAATATAACTATTACAAAAAAATTAAAATTGGGCGATGGGTGGGGGAAAAGAATTTTGTTAGGGCCTTGTCAACTTGGGGCAAGAGTTTATTACAAACATGGGATAGTGAAACTTCGAATTTCAACTTAGAAGTGAGAATGGTGTACCTTAACAGTTAACAATTTAACATGGATAAGGGTCTATTTAAAAATAAAAGAAAAAGAATTAGGATGAAAACCTTAATAATAAAAATTGGGGGTCTTGTTTCAGTATGGGGTCTTAGACAATTACCTAATTAGCCTTATGCTTCATTCGGCCGCCCTCAACTTGTCTACTGTACAATGCATCTCTTTTGGACGAAGTAAGGACTCAAATTTATGCCTTTTTTTTTTTTTGTTTTTTGTTTTTTTTCTCAATGAGTGTTCTTTAATTTAATTTATTTTCTTTGAAACATAATTTTATAATTTAAAATAATTGCTTATTCATCCATTTCCTTGTGTTCACATTTGAAAACGAAAATAAAATTCTAGAATTGAAAGTCAAAGAAATCATCAATATTATTGATTTTCAACTTTATGTGAAAAAAGATGGAAGAGTGGACCATGTGGCAAGTTGAAATGAAAGGGATTTAATGACGTTCTCGCATGAATGCATGCTACCATCCTCCTACTTTATCATTTAGTTTTGTAAACTCCAAAACTATCCTCGAAAGTCAAGATTATTAAAAGGATAATGTTGAAGTAACATTGAGATCTCGATGAAAAGTATCTATGATTACAATACACATCCATGTTAGAAATGTCCACCCCCTCAATCGCCAACTTGTTAGTTGTTATCTCTTCTCACTTGATCTTTAAGTCAAAAACAAGTAAGTCTTCTTACGTGACTGAGGATTATTTTTAAAATAATAATATTTGGTGGATTAAAATTTTTATGTCAATTAAATGATACTTGTGGAGGGATAAAATCCCCTCTTATTTAGATCATTCATTTTATATCAATTAGTGAAAATTTCAAGATGAGCACATGGTAATGTTTGGGAGAAACTCTATCTAATTATGAAATAATTCAAGTTTGGAAGGATTCTTACCCTTTAGATAATTATTAAATTTGAAAATGGTAAATGTGAAAATTATAATCTAATGAAAGTTAGGATTTATTTTCTTTATTTTATAGGATTGTATTTTTTTCTATTTAAAGGGTTAAAGGCTATTGTAAAGAGAAGGAAAAAATGAAAGAGTGGAGAAAAGAAAGTGATGAAAAAGGAATGTAGATACCTCAATTTGCACGAACCCATAAGAAAAGTACAAATTTTCTTAAGTTGATTTCAATTAAGGGCTTAAAGCCCTTCAACGAGCCCACATTGCACAAAAATTGTCACTCGACACTTTTCTTCATGCATTCATGCATACATGCATGCATCTATCATGCCATACCATTTTGTAAATTCAAACCTTAATCCTAATTCATATCCAATTTCATGCCTATTTTTTTAACCCATTACTCAAAATCCATAAACTGACCCAAGTTCATATCACTCCTTAATCCAAAAGCATACTCTATTATCCATATTGGGTCAACTCCACATGCAAGCCTAATCCAAATACCCAAACCTAAACCATCATAAACCCCAACACCTAATGTTTCATCCTAATTGGAGAGTCAACTCCATTAAGAAATCTCAATAATTCCCTTATCAAAAAGTGGGGTCAAATAAAAAAGGCACTTTAGTCTTTCGTAAAAATCCATAAAGTTGGGAAAATTTTCAATCCTACCCTTAAAAAGTGGGAATCTTCAAATAGATATATGAAGCTCTCCTATTAGTCCATTTTAAAAATATACATTTATCATTACTTTATGAGTTATTTACAAATGAACCCAAATATACTTTTTATCTACCACTCCACATTTACATATGTCACTCATTTACTCACCTTCCAAAATATATTTTTGTTCTCTCACTTATATTTACCAAAAAATAAAATACCATAAATACTTTTAGGGTTTCTGATTACAAATTTCATTTTTATCCTCACAAAAATGACAAAAAAAAAAAAAATAAAAAATAATAAAAACCTTATGTTCATTATCTTTATTTTTAGGATTGGACTACTTTATTCCTTTAAAAACTCTACAAATAATTACATTTTCTATGAGAAATTCATACTCTTAAGCTCCCATTTTTCAACCTAAAATTATACTAAAACCCTTACTTTACCTCTCTAACCCTCTTTCAATTCAACCTCAACTTAAGAACTTCTATCCATCTCTCAACACTCAACCAACAACCCTCATCTTCTCCAACCATCAACTAAATCTCTCAACCTTTAAGTTATTTATATCAAGACTCAAAATCATTCAAGACCATCAAGGGATAAGGTGAGTTTAGATTAAGATTTTTATTTAAGTATTTGTATCTTCTACTTCTAACCCTCTATTTATTTATATGTTTTAGAAAATTTATAAATTATTTTTTAGTTTATTATGTCTTCAAATTTTTTTATGGTTACTTGAGATCTAAGTTGTAATTTTTATTTATTTTTTAATTAAGTTTAGATGTTTTTGATTGATCAAATCTTCTTAAGAAATTATATGATTAAGAATTTAACCAGAATATTATAACTGACAAATTTTGATATAAAATGGAATACCAGATCAATCAATCTCTAATGCGAGTGTCTTATTATTAAATAGAGGAGATGAGTACAATTGGTTACATAACTATGCTAAACTACCCTAATTACAATGTTAAAACGATTCGATGTATCTCTATACACCCTAATACAATTCAGCATAATATAATACTCTAATAATTGATCTTTTATTGGATTTTTTTGATAAATCATAATAATATGACTCTCCAGGTGACGTACTCCATTGACTTCCTAACATGACAAGTTTGAGAATCGAAGATTTGTACACCTTGAGATACACGAGCGCACTTCCCCATAAAAAAAAGTGCATCCTAAGGTGTACAGATCTACAGTTCTCAAACTTATCCATGCTAGGGAGTCGATTGAGTATGCCACCTGACAAGTCATATTATCATGACTTTTTTTAGATTCATAATTAAATCATTCTAATTATTTATTAAATTTTTAATAGAGGGGGAATTAATTATTTTTTGGATTCAAATTATTATATGCATTGGATTCTGAAAATTATTTTTTGGATTCACATAATTAAAACTTCCTAACTTGAAATCATTGGATTGTGATAATTGTGAGTCAACGGATCAACGATCCCGACCTCAAGTGACCTCAGGCTTGTACCTCATATCTCACTTTCGTGATGTGTAATTGTGAAGGAACCATAGATGCTTTATTTAAGAACAAAAGTCCTGTTACTTACAATCGCTTACTTACACGTCAGAAGTGGTGGCCCACACAAGCAACGATTATGAAAATACGAAGAGTTATCGAAACTCTGTAACTTCCCACCAATTGGAATCACTCCACACAATCGATTATAACTCCCATTAAAAAGCTGCAAATACTTCAATTCTGTTATTTCCTCTGGAATTCTTCCAAAAACCTTATTGTGATTTATATCTATAACATACAAACTCTTCGGAAATCTCACTTTCGAAAAATCAAATTCCAACAAATTCCTTGACACATCGATTGCCTGTGTGGACGCATTGGGATTAAACAACATCGATCCATCACCAACTAACATGTTACGCGACAAATCGACTCTCAATAATTTCAAATTGCCTAACGATTTGGGGATCGATCCGGTTAACTGGTTGTGAGAAAGGGAGAGATCTGTAAAGGAATCGGTGAATCGGCCAAACGAGTCGGGGATCGAACCAGTTAGTTTGTTTCGATCGATACGAAGAGATACTAGTTTGGTGAGTTGTGAAAGATTAGGTGGGATTGAACCGGTGAACTGGTTGAAGGAGAGTTCGAGGAAAATTAGGTTATGGAGTTGGGAACCGGACCGGATAGGTTGGTCGAGGTGAGATCGAGATATTGGAGGTTTTTCAGATTTGTGATGGACCGGGGGATTGAACCGGTTAGGTTTGTGAGTTTGTGGAACCTTATGTTTCTGAGATAGGGAAGTTCACCGATTGAGTCAGGGATTTGACCGGAGATTTCGCCGGAGAATATGTTGAGTTCGGTAACTCGGTTGGTTGTGGGATCGCATAGAAGGGAGTACCAGTCGCAGCAGTCGGTGTTGGGGACCCAATTAGCCAGGTGGTATGGGTTATTGAAGGAATTTTTTATTTTGATGAGGGCATTATAGTCATTTAGGTTGCAACGAGTAGAGAGACTGGAGAATGGGAAAGAAGTAAAGAGAAGAGAGAGAAGAAGTGTGAGACGGCTGTCCATGGCTGGAAGTGTAACTGTTGTGGAAGACTTTAAAGGTTGTAAAGATGGAGTCGAGAATTCGAGATTATATAGATATTTCGCACGTGCTGATCCATGTGAGTAATTCAAAATTTCTACTTTGACTGTTTGACCGACTTGAAATGACACGTGGCATCTGATCAGTATATTGACACATCACAATCGCAAGTTGATCTACAACGGCCTCGAAAATCAATTTGCTTTTCTAATCCAATTGTAGGGTTGGCAATGATTCAAAATATACCTGATGTTCAAGCTGATCAAATTCGATCAGTATTGCAATGGCATTGATCCGATATTGAATCGATCCATTGCCAATCCTATACAATTGGACCCCTCTAAGTAATAATAAAATGACTCCCCCACATGGCATACTCAAGCGACTCTCTTGGTGTGATGTGCGAGAATCGTAGGTTTATACTCCTTGAGATACACAATTGTACATCCCATAAAAAAAGTCCTTCAATTTTGGGCGATAACTTGATATAGAAATGACAATGATTTGAAAAATACCTGATGTCCGAATCGATTTGAAAAACCGGATTTGAATTAAAATCTTAGATCCAATATGATTACTAATCAGATTCAAATGTACGATAATCCACTATGAAAAAAATCCAATCCAAACAAATTTTAATAATTTTTTATTCTTAATTTTATTTAAATACATATAACTAAATTATTTAAGTCCTTTTTTGGTTTCCTTTGTTGAAAAGTGATTTTTTTTTTTCACTTTATAATTAAAAAAAAATAAAAAAATCGAACATTAATAATTTGAAAATAAGACGTGTTCGGATCCCTTTTGAATTAAAGATGAAAAGAAACGGAATCGGAACTAATTTACATATTCATTAATCAAATGAAATACATGTTTAGAAATTTTTGAATCGGTATAGAAGTGGTATTGATCGGTACCGAACTGATAAGTTGCTAGCCTGAGTTTGATAGTCCATATGATAAGCTTTTCTTTTTCGAAGCATCATTGATTTTCAACTTTGGGTCAAAGAAGATGGGGCAAAAAATTAATGACTTAGTGGATTTAAAAGAGTAGACCACGCGGTACGTGAAATGTGAGGGTAGTCAACGACGTCCTACATTAATGCATGCCAACATCTTCCCTACTTTATCAACTTGTTAGTTGTTTCTTCTCCTCACTTGGTCTTTATGTAAAAAAACAAGTAAACCTTCTTGAGGGACTGATGAATGTTTTTAAAATAATATCTAGCAGATTAATATTTTTATGTCAATTGAATGATAATTGTAGAGGGATTAAATCTTCTTTCATTTGGATCATTCATTTCACATTAATTAGTGGGAATGTCAAGTCAGGCACGTAATAATATTTAAGAGAAATTCTATTTAATTAAGGAAGAATCACAATTTATGAGAATTCTTTCCTTTTAAATAATTACTAAATTTTTATAGTTATAAATGTGAAAAAGATAATTTAATTAAGATTAGAGTTTTTTTTTTCTATTAAAAGAGCTAAAAGACCATTGCAAAAGGAAGGAAAATGAGAGAGAAGAAAAAAGAGGGAGACAAAATGGGGAGTCTAAAGTTATCTTATAAAGGGGTATTCATATAATAAGGAGATTCGGAATTTAATGAAACAGTTCCCTGATTCCGTGGATGTATGCACGTTTGTTGAACTATGTAAAAAATATCGTCTTTCCTATTTTATTTTATTTTATTTCTTTATGATCTATTGTGAGATGTTGATTTAAATCGAGATCTCGAGGTAGATGCATAAAATTGCATCTACAATAACCAATCTTATTTACAAGAAGAGTCGATATAAACTGTCTTCCTTTAATAGTGCATTAAACCTTGTGTTGATTTAGCAGTATTCAGAGAACTATATATTTTTTTTCCTTGTGATACAAGATTTTTTCCTCGAAATACAAAAAGAAAAAAAGTATGGTTCTCTGCACATTACCACGTCAGTGCAAAATTGAATGCATTATCGAAGTAAGTCAATTTAGCATTTTCCTTCTAAGAATAACCATTGTTACAGTCTACTTTTACAAAGACACACTCTATTTGAAAGTAAAAAAGACATAATTTCTTCCCATAAACCACTCCCTTCTTTTTTTTCCTGACTTTTTTTTTATTTTTATAAATTCATTGAAACAGTTCAATTTACTCTATGACTTCTAGAAGGAATAGAGGGTCAATGTAATATGAGGGTCTTTCTAAGGACGGACCACATACCAACCATTCCTTTTTGGAATGGAAAGAAGAAAGGATGGTCGTAGATCACTGATGTCGAATTCACGAAAAAAATCATATGAAAGAATCGTCAGATTATGGGTTCCCGGAGTAGACGGTTTTGAATGGAGAATGGATGAAATAGAATAGTCTGGCAGAATCGTATGATAGGGAAAGTGCAAAACCTCCCAATGTTTGGAATTTTTACTAGTAACATCTTGATAATCGAAAAGAAAATCCCAAGTGAAGTAACTATCCCCATTGTTGTTTTCTTAAATCGCCACCATTTCCTTCATTCTATTGTTCATCTTCTTCGCCATCACTACTTCTCTCTCTCTCTCTCGCCATCATCCATTTATATAGATTTATTTAAGTGTGATTTGTAATTCGACTTAAGTATGGACATTACAAGTACAACTATAATGTTAGAAATGGCACAAAACTCAAAAGATATCACATGTGTACACTATTTAGTAGCAATCCACTAGTGGGGACAAAGCTTGTCGGTGTGCCGCGGATAAGAATTTTGATTAGTCAACTATTGTGTCTATTTTTAGGTACAAATGAATTTCCATATATAGCTGTGCTCTTCCACTTGGAGCTTCAATGGTTTCCTTGATGTATATAGTATTTGTGCTTTTCTCTTTAATTTTTTTCTTTTTTTTTGCCTTTTTGACTAATAATCCAATAGAAAACTGTATGTTAGATTTTTTTTTTTTTTGTCTTTTTCCAAACTAGTTTTTGTTTGTTACCAATTTTTTAAAATAAAATCTAATGGTTAAATATACAGTCGTGCTAGAGTGATCTCAAGTTGAAACCTCATATTGCATTTCTTGATGTGAAAGTGGATAGTAATTATAAATGCTTTTTCACTTGTATCTCGATGAAAATCATCTATGATTCTTGTAAATACAAAAAACTTGCATTACCTCGTAATTCTCACTAATAAAATAATTCTTATCTTTCTATATTTCTAGGTTTACTTGCAATAACATCACTCCGACGTTCAAGTCAAAAATTTTAATATTAGAAATAGAGTAGAATATTTTTGAAAAAATTACATCTACAGTTCTCATACACTTTCACTTCAAGAAGTACGATATGAGATTCTAGCTTGAGATCACTTCAGCATTATTTTTAAATATAATCAAGAATAGTGATAAATAGACTTCTCCTTTACTCTTTTGAGATGACATGTTTATAGAACCATTATTTTTTTCTCAGGATACACAATTGAACACCATGCCAAGAGAGTAGAGGGGGAGTTAAGAAATCACGACATAGATATTTCCTCTTGGCTCTAGCAACTATTCAATACTCTTGCTACCTTCACTCTTCAATCTCCTACATAATTTTATATTTTAATGATCAAGTTAGTAAAAATTTACACTTCAAATAAAAAATATTTATTACTAATTTATTCAAAATGAATTCTATCAAAAATCATTCGTTTAAAAAAAAAAATCAAAAAACTTAAATCTATCATTACACAAAATCCTAAACAAATCAATCTTATCAATCCACATGTATTGAGAATGTCTCCAATTTACAAAATTACCATTGTTGGATTTTGTGCGAATGGTCATGCAAGATTCTATTAAATCCTGAATTTACTTTTTTACGAGCAAAATATTTGCTATTATCTTTATCTCATTAACGTCATCGCAACTCTCTGATGAGATTTGTTGGGATGGAGTTGGAGTTGCGATTCTAAACTTTGGTTGATCATATGCTGGCCAAGCAATTGAATGGTGATCGATATCAAGAATTCTATTTAATGGTACTGATTTGTAAGGAAAATTATTAATCTATTGTTAAAAAATCAATAATTTAGCCAACACAGTATATCACTTGGTAATAATCTTAGTAAGTAATTAAAATGAGTGCCACGTGGAATGCAAATAAAAAAATCAAATTTCAATAATCTTGTAGCCAATCGTTTACTTACACGTCATAAGAGGTGGCCCACACAAGCAACGATTATGGGAAAACGAAGAGTTATCGAAACTCTGCAACTTCCCAACGTTTGGAATCTCTCCACATAATCGATTATAACTCACATTCAAAAACTGCAAATTCTCTAAATCTGGAATTCTTCCGAAAATCTTATTGTGATTTATATCTAAATTTCTCAAACTTTTCGGAAATTTCAATTTCGAGAAATCAAATTCCAACAAATTCCTCGAAAGATCAATCGTATCTGTCGATCTGTTGGGATTAAACAACATCGAAGCATCTCCAACAAGCTTGTTTCGCGATAGATTGATTATTCCGAAATTCAAATCGCCTAACGATTTCGGGATCGAACCGGATAACTGGTTGTGAGATAAGTATAGATCCGGAACTGAACCGGTGAATTGGCCGAACGAGTCAGGGATTGAACCGGTTAGCATGTTTTGATCGAGGTGAAGCGCAATGAGATTGGTGAGTTTCGAAAGACCAGGAGGGATCGAACCGGAGAATTGGTTAAAGGAGAGATCTAGGTCGATCAAGTTGTAGAGTTGGTTCAGGTAATCAGGAACCGGACCGGATAGGTTGTTCCGGGTCACATCAAGAAATCTAAGGGCCTGTGTGGATTGACTTTTCTAAGTACTTCTGACTTTTGCGGGGAGTCAGAAGCACTTTAAAGGTGTTTGGATAAATTACTCCTGGAAAGAACTACTTTACTATGGAGTCATTTTAGTGCTCTTTCACGGAGTACCGATGGTGCTACTTCTCTGAACTACTTTTACGCGGAGCCACAAAACATTGTCAAAATGACGAGATTATGACAAATATGCCCCTCATAAATTTTGAAAATTACAAACTTATCTTCAAAAAGTCAATTGAAATAATATTATATTACTATCTATTAATATGGTGGTAGCCTTTTGGTGTAACATCTGGGACAAGTATACCCCTCATAAATTTTGAAAATTACAAGCATACCTTCAAAAATGCAATTGCAGTAATACTATATTACTATCCATTGATGTGGTGGTAGCTTTTTGGTGTAGTATTTGGGACAAGTATGCCCCTCATAAATTTTAAAAATTACAAGCATACCTTCAAAAATGCAATTAAATAATATTTTATTATTATCCATTGATGTGGTGGTAGCCTTTTAGTGTAGTATTTGAATTTGGATTTCTAGCTCCCCCAATTGCTTACTCAATGATTTATCCATGAGCATTCTAACCATGGTTGAAATTTTCTTATTGGAAGATTGATGTGAACAATTACACATAAATTTACTATCCATTGATGTGGTGAAAGCTTCTTCATATTTTTATTGGTTGTATATATTTGCTCACAATATTTTCTATTTATTTATAATTGTTGGGTGTTTATATTAGTTTTTATGGATAAAAACAATAACTTTTATTTCTTTTGAAGAATAATTTGTTGAGTTATAATGTTAAAAATAGTAACTGATACTTATAAGGGCATTTTAATCATTTAAACAGAATTCAAAATAGTTTTCAAACACAAAACTCTATCAAAAGTACTTCTAACAGTACTTTTCAGAACCTGCATCCTAACACACAATAGCTATCCACCTACTCCAAACAGTACTTAAAAAAGTACTTATGAAAATACTTATGTTCTAAGTACTTCTGGCTCTTGTATCCAAACGGGCTCTAAGCTTCTTCAGCTTTGTGATGGACCGGGGGATTGAACTGGTTAGGTTTGTGAGTTTGTGAAACATTAGGTATTCGAGGTAGGGAAGGTCACCCACTGAGTCAGGGATCTGACCAGAGAAAGTGGTGGCGAAGATACTGAGTAGGTTGACTCGGTTGGTTTTCGGGTCACACTGTAGGCCGTACCAGTCGCAGCAGTTGGTGTTGTTGGGCCAAGGACGGAGAAACGAATTTTTTAGTTCATTTTGTATTTTCATGAGGGCATTATAGTCATTTGGATGGCAATGAGTAGAGAGAGAAGAGAATGGAAAAGATGATAAGAAGAGAGAGAAAACAAGTGTGAGACGAATGTCCATGGCTGGGAACTTCTTCAGACCCAACAAAATGGTAAGATGGACTGGAGATTATCACACCAAGTCAAATTTATTAAAATAGAGTTGCTATTATCACACCAATTTTTACTAACACCACACCTTGTTTCTTCGACTTTTATAAGTATTGGTGTGGCATTAGTAACTCTCTTAAAATATAAAAGTGTTAAAGTTCTCTTATTGTCCTCTATTGAACATGAAAAATAAAAGAATCATGATAATCTGACTATCCCACGTGATACACTCAATCGACTCTTGACAAGTTTGAGAGTTGCATATATGTATGCCTCAAGATACACATACTTCCCCATAAAAACATGTATCTTGTGACGTATAGATTTGCAGCTCAAACTTGTCACGTCAATCAAGTTGATTGAGTGTACCACATGACTATGATTATCACGAAGAATCGTGATAATCTTATTACCTCAAATGGCAAATTCAATCGATTATCCTGACGTGACAGGTTTGGAATCGTAGATCTGTGCTCCTCAAGATATATAGCTGCACTTCCCCATAAAAAAGAGTATCGCGAGGGAATCATGTATCCGGAGGAGCGTAGATATACATTCTCGAACTTGTCACGTCAAATAGTCGATTGAGTATGTCACGTGGGGTAGTCAGATTATCACGAATCAAAATAAAAGAATCATGATAATCTGACTCCTCCATATGGCATACTCAAATTACTCTCACCACGTGGCATGTGTTGGAATCATAGACTTTATGCCTCAGGATACACATCCCCATAATTCTGCGCAATTGTGTATCCCATGAAAGAAAATTTATGATTTTTATACATCCCACATCAAGAGAGTATTTTTAGCATGTCACATGAGGGTGATTGATTGTCATTAATCAAAATAAAAATATGGCAATTTTTTTTATAACCAGGTATCCCTATGGATAGTTGATTGGATTCATACATGGGCTTTGCCTACTCCATAGACCATGGTTTTGTCCAAGGACTCGTCCCAGGGCACGTGCAGCACTCACACATCACACGCACCAGTTAAGTGAGGATGCACCCTCACGAGTGCCCCTGATAAATTAATGCTCATATTGGGTATCAATTCATGACCTACAGGCATTAACTGCTTATCAATCCGAAATTGCCATTGAGCCAATCCCTATGGTTTGTAAAAAAAATAATAATAATAATTATGTGTTTGATTGATTTTTATCATGGAAAATGAATTTTCAGTCTCCTCCAAACATTGAATAATGATGCGTTTGATTGCAAGGAAAATATTTACCAGCAAATCATTTTTCTTTGTTTGAGCACATCATGAAAATTCACTGAGAAAATGTCTTTCATTTTAATTGGATTGTATAGATTTTTTTTTTGAGTAAGTCTAACCTTACTAACTTGGTAAGATTTCAAATCTTACAAGGGTCATTGTGCTCACCTTGTGATATCCAAAATCGTGATCCAATGCCATAGGATTGTAAATGACAAAATTCTAAGAAAAAGGGTAAAAGATATTATGTTTCACCGTTAAATTTTAATTTTAAATTTGAGAGTTCGGTGAGAGTTTAATGGCCATCCATCTCAAAACCTAAGATCAAATCCAATCTCATGTGTGTAGAAAATCATTATCCCTGCCTTTTGTATTTGTTTTGCACTCATGTGGGTAGAAAATCTGTTGGAATTTAGAGGGTTGAATTAGAAAACCCTTTAATATTCATTTAATTGCAACCATATGGTAAATCAATCTATTAACCATAGGGTATTTAAATCCCATGTTTGCTTTATGTTTTTTTACTTTATGCTTTATGCTTTTTACTTTATTGCTTTATGTTTAGTTGAATGTTTTGATTTTGCTTTGAATAATTTTAGTCCCACATCGACTAGGAGAAGAATTGATTTGCAATTCTTAAGTAGTTGTGCTTCTAGTAACTTTAAAGTGGATAGAAGTAGTGGGCGGGCTCACGCGCGCACACGGGGGTCCAAGAGGGAAACCCATGGTTCTAATTGGAATTTGGATCCACCGGTCCGAAAACCTTAATGCGTGTGCACACGTACGACGTTTAAATTTAAAGGAACCAGTGTGTCTATTCTGAACCAGCACAATGTGCCTGTTCGGAACCAGTTTGTGACTGTTCTAAACAGTCACTTTCTCTTTTATTTATATCAATTGTTTAATCGATTTTAACCACAAAACTTTCTCTGCTATTTCATATTCTCGAATTATCAGTAATTTATTATTTGTTGTGAGAGCACACAACATCGTCGAGTTCGAAGTTACGTTCCAATTTAGAGTACCCTTTTGGATACGTGGGTTGTTGAATCCTGCAGAACGAACGCCTACAGACTGTGGTACCGTAACAGGGGCGAATTTCGTTTTAGGACAGTGCTTTGTGCACGCCTCAACCATTTTCTTTTTAGGTAATATTTTTCTTTACATTCTATTTCGAAATTAAGATTTGTTTAAAACTTCTTCTGTCTTTGCCATAAGAAATCAGTATTCAGAAACAACAATCTAAAACGAAATTTCTTTATTACTGATTTCTATGGAGACAGTTTCTAATTCCGTGCACAGTGAAAAACCCGATAAATTCGATGGAAAGAATTTTAAATTCTGGCAACAAAAAATGTTGTTTTATTTAACAACATTACATTTGGCTCATATCATCACTCAAGAACCAATTTCTTTAGATGATGATGAGGATGACCAAATCAAAAGAACCGAATATCGGAAATGGGAACATTCCAATTTCATGTGCCGGAATTATATCCTGAATGGATTAAGTACTGTTCTTTATAAGGTGTATTCCTCTATTGAGTCTGCCAAAACTTTGTGGGAAATTCTTGAAAAGAAATATACTTTAGAAGATGCCGGCACAAAGAAATTTGTTGTTGGGCGTTTTCTAGATTTTAAGATGGTAGACTCTAAGTCAGTTGTATCACAATCCGAAGAGCTCCAAATCCTTATTCATGAGATCCATGCTGAAGGCATGAGTATAAGTGAAGGATTCCAAGTTGGATCGATAATTGAAAAATTACCACCATCTTGGAAAGACTTCAAAAATAATTTGAAGCATAAGAGAAAGGAAATGGGACTCGAGGATCTAGTGATAAGACTTAGAATTGAAAGGATAACCGAAAGAATGAGAAGAAGAGTGAAACAAACTCTATGATTTCTAAAGCGAATGTAGTGGAAGAAGAACCTTCCAAATTCACTAGAAAGTTCAAACCCGGATTCCAGAAAAAATGTGTAAAGAAAAATTTTCATGGTCCAAAAGCCAATATCCAGAAGATCAAGGGAAATTGCTATTTTTGCAATAAACCTGGACATCGGGCTAAGGATTGTCGCAAAAGGAAAAATCAGCAACACCATCAGAAACATGAACAAGCCAATGTGACTGAAACACAGAACCTATCAGCGGTTGTTTCAGAAGTGAATCTGGTAGGAAATACCAATGATTGGTGGTTGGATACGGGAGCCACCAAGCACATATGCTCTGAGAGAGGCATGTTTTCCTCTTACAACAACGTTGGAGATGAAAAGTTATTCATGGGAAATTCTTCCACATCCGCTGTGATCGGAAAAGGAAAAGTGAATGTGAATTTCACATCTGGCAAAGTTCTGACTCTGAATGACGTGCTACATGTTCCAGAAATTCGAAGAAATCTGGTTTCAGGATCTCTTTTAAGTAAGAGAGGCTTCAAAATGGTGTTTGAGTCTGATAAATGTATAATTACAAAGAATGGAATGTTTGTGGGCAAGGGCTATCTATGTGATGGGTTATTTAAACTCAATGTAATTTCTAATTCTATTAATAATATTAATTCTTTTGCTTATGTTTCTGAGTATTCTAATATTTGGCATGCTAGATTAGGCCATGTTAATAATAAATCAGTTATCAAATTAATGAATAGTGGTATGATTCCTAAAATGCATATTGATGTATCTAAAAAATGTGAAATTTGTGTTGAATCCAAATTTTCTAAAAAACCTTTTAAAAATATTGAAAGATGTACAAAACCTTTAGAACTAATACATTCTGATTTATGTGATCTCAAATACATTCAATCTAGAGGCGGTAAAAAATATTTCATAACTTTTATTGACGATTGCACTAGATTTTGTATGATATATCTTTTAAGTAGTAAAGATGAAGCATTGGAAATGTTTAAAATTTATAAATTAGAAGTTGAAAATCAACTTGAAAATAAAATTAAAATTTTAAGATCTGACCGAGGAGGAGAATATGAATCTAATTCTCTAACTATGTTTTGTCAAGATAATGGAATAATACACCAAACTACTGCTCCTTATTCTCCCCAACAAAATGGTATAGCAGAGAGAAAAAATAGAACTTTAAAAGACATGGTAAACTCTTTACTTGTTAGTTCAGGTGTACCTTTAAATTTATAGGCAGAAGCCCTTTTAACATCTTGTTATATTTTAAATAAAATTCCATTAAAGAATTCTGAAAAATCACCCTATGAACTTTGGAAAGGTAGAACACCTACTTTTAAATACATGAAAGTGTGGGGGTGTTTAGCCAAAGTGGCTGTTCCTTTACCTAAAAGAACAAAATTAGGTCCTAAAACTATAGATTGTATTTTTATTGGATATGCCATTAATAGTAGTGCATACAGATTTCTTGTTTATAAATCTGATATAAATGATATTAATCCTAACACTATAATTGAATCCAGAGATGCTGAATTTTTTGAGGATGTGTATCCTTGTAAGGATAAAATTGAAAAACCATTAAAAAGATCTCACATTGAATTATCAAATAATGAACCTAGAGAACAAGAGTCTGATATAGAACCTAGGAGAAGCAAGAGATCTAGAACAGCAACTTCCTTTGGACCTGATTTTATTAGTTTTCTCTTAGAAGGAGATCCTCAGACTTTTAAAGATGCAATTTCTACACCTGAGGCTCCATTTTGGAAAGAAGCTATAAATAGTGAAATGGATTCAATTATGAGTAATAACACTTGGGAATTAGTTAATCTACCTCCTGGTAATAAAACAATTGGTTGTAAATGGATTTTTAAAAGAAAATTAAAATCTGATGGAACTATAGATAAGTATAAAGCCAGATTAGTGGCTAAAGGGTACAAGCAAAAGGAAGGCATTGACTTTTTTGACACTTATTCTCCTGTTACGAGGATCACTTCCATTAGAATTCTTATTGCTATAGCTTCCATTTATAAATTAGAAATTCATCAAATGGATGTAAAAACTGCATTTTTAAATGGAGAACTTGATGAAGAAATATATATGGATCAACCGGAAGGATTTGTAATTAAAGGACATGAAAATAAAGTTTGTAGATTAATTAAATCCTTATATGGTTTAAAACAAGCTCCAAAACAGTGGCATGAAAAATTTGATACTATAATGATATCAAATGGATTTAGAATCAATGAAGCTGATAAGTGTGTTTATTATAAAACTATCTTTGATTCTTATGTGATTATTTGTCTATATGTAGATGACATGCTAATTTTTGGATCTAATATAAATGTTATAAATCAAACTAAGAAATTATTGTCTAGAAATTTTGACATGAAAGACTTAGGTCCTGCTGATGTAATTCTTGGAATAAAAATTTTTAGAAATAATAATGGATTTGGTTTATCACAATCTCACTATATTGAAAATGTTCTAAAACGTTTTAATCAGTTTGATTGTATTCCTGCAAAAACACCTTTTGATTCGAATTGTAAGTTAATGAAAAATATTGGTAAAGGTGTTTCTCAATTAGAATATTCTCAAGTTATTGGTTGTTTAATGTATATTATGAACTGTACTAGGCCTGATATTGCATATTCAGTAAATAGATTAAGCAGATACACTAGCAACCCAGGACATGATCACTGGGAAGCTTTGGTGAGGATCATGAGATACTTAAAGTATACCATGAGTTACAGGCTGCATTATAATAGGTATCCTGCCGTATTAGAAGGATACAGTGATGCCAATTGGATATCAGACTCGGAAGAGTCGAAATCCACTAGTGGCTATATCTTTACACTTGGAGGTGCAGCAATCTCATGGAAATCCACCAAGCAAACGTGCATAGCTCGTTCCACCATGGAATCTGAGTTTATTGCCATGGACAAGACTGGTGAAGAAGCTGAGTGGCTAAGGAATTTTCTTGTTAACATTCCTATTTGGCCTAAACCAGTATCTGCAATATCTATTCACTGTGACAACCAAGCTGCCATTGCAAGAGCAAAAAATAATGTATATAATGGCAAGTCAAGGCATATTAAACGGAGACACAACTCTGTAAAACAACTACTCTCTAATGGAATTATTTCCATTGACTTTGTAAAGTCTAAGGAAAATTTGGCGGATCCTTTAACAAAAGGATTATCTAGAGAGTTAGTTGCATCAACTTCGAGGGGAATGGGCCTAAAACCTACTGATTAAAAATTATTTCAATGGAAACCCAACCTAATTGATTGGAGATCCCAAAAAATAGGTTCAATGGGAAAACCAGTTGAATGTAATTTAAAAAGAAAACACTAATGGAACAGAGTGTTCCAAGTCCATTCCTATGAAGTGTTTAGTGTTGCCTGTAAAACAGAAAGGTTGAATTATAATTCTTAATGTTGCCTATACTTGTAAAAGTGGAGTATATCAGGGTACTTCTCATAGGCACACCTAAATGAGTGTAGAATTGGGCCGATTCTATGAGAGTTAAGGCTAAACTCTCTAAAGCACTCATGATACCAGGATATGTTCAGGGCCAAAATGAACACCATCGATAGAACTTGATAGTTGATTGAGTAACCTGTGTGTATAGTCTATTGTTTAGGTTTACACTAAAGGTTGACAGTTCAAGGCTTAAAGTCCACTGATCGACTTGTAAATCCGATAGACTTATACTAGGTAAGGTTCAAGTCCAAAAGACACCTATACTGAAACATGGTTATTCAAAGTGCTCTCTCTTTATATGTATTTTATATATATTTTATTTTGAGTTTTCTGCATTCATGTGGGGGATTGTTGGAATTTAGAGGGTTGAATTAGAAAACCCTTTAATATTCATTTAATTGCAACCATATGGTAAATCAATCTATTAACCATAGGGTATTTAAATCCCATGTTTGCTTTATGCTTTTTTACTTTATGCTTTATGCTTTTTACTTTATTGCTTTATGTTTAGTTGAATGTTTTGATTTTGCCTTGAATAATTTTAGTCCCACATCGACTAGGAGAAGAATTGATTTGCAATTCTTAAGTAGTTGTGCTTCTAGTAACTTTAAAGTGGATAGAAGTAGTGGGCGGGCTCACGCGCGCACACGGGGGTCCAAGAGGAAAACCCATGGTTCTAATTGGAATTTGGATCCACCGGTCCGAAAACCTTAATGCGTGTTGCTTTAATTTTCAAGGTCCGTTTTTATTAAAAATTCTAGACGTTTTTTAAATTTTAAATTGAACCAGTGTGTCTATTCTGAACCAGCACAATGTGCCTGTTCGGAACCAGTTTGTGACTGTTCTAAACAGTCACTTTCTCTTTTATTTATATCAATTGTTTAATCGATTTTAACTTTCTCTGCTATTTCATATTCTCGAATTATCAGTAATTTATTATTTGTTGTGAGAGCACACAACATCGTCGAGTTCGAAGTTACGTTCCAATTTAGAGTACCCTTTTGGATACGTGGGTTGTTGAATCCTGCAGAACGAACGCCTACAGACTGTGGTACCGTAGCAGGGGCGAATTTCGTTTTAGGACAGTGCTTTGTGCACGCCTCAACCATTTTCTTTTTAGGTAATATTTTTCTTTACATTCTATTTCGAAATTAAGATTTGTTTAAAACTTCTTCTGTCTTTGCCATAAGAAATCAGTATTCAGAAACAACAAAATCATTATCCCTGATTTTTATATTTGTTTTGCACTTGGACATTGTTAAATTGAAAATTTTCACGACAAACTATTTTTCTTGGACTTTGTCATGCAGTCAAACATGCCATAAAGCATGGGTTTCATTTTTTCATCTATTCCCTTGGAAAATAAAGTTCACCCAAAATTTCATTCGTAGATCAAAATCCTACTATCTTTTCTTTCTTCTTCATCTCTTCTCCATTTATCTCTTCTCCATTGAAAATGGAGAATAGATGTTAGGAGATTGAGAGAAAGCTTTACGAGATAAAGAGTTGGGGATCGAAAATAGAAGAGATGTTAGAGTTTGAGCTTTTAATCTAGCAAAGAGAGGAAGACAAAGGTTCGGTCCAAAGAAGACTAGAGATAAGTTTTTTAGGTTTCTTTTATTAAATAATTTTTATTTTAGATAAATGATATTGGCGCCCCAACTTTTACTTATTACACCTTGACTAGAGACAATGGTTTATTAAAAATCGATGTCTATTATTATATACTATTGGCATCCCAACATTATACTTTATCACACCCTAACTTTAGACAACGATTTACACAAAATCAATGTCTAAATCTTGCCAAATTCCTCACACCACCTTGGGACCGTGAAAATTAAACTTTTAAGATCTGTTTCTAAACGACCGATGTTTATTTGAAAAACGTGGGTGATGTTTAAAGTAATTTTGTAGTATGCAAATAAAATCTTTGAGGTAAGTTGATTTAGAAATAATTTTGTCCTATTAAATATTATACAAATGAAATTATTGAAAAAATAACAATATTTAGTTGCATTTTGCAATAAATATAAAATCACTATTTATTTTATAGACATTCAAATATTCAAATACAAATTATTTTGATTTTGTTAAAATGTTTATTGTGATGGATTAAGACTTGAAAGTTGATTGTCTGGCTTTGAAATTGACAAATGCAATGGTTATCCTAATTTTTTTACTTTTTGATATTAGTTACTTTAAACATTATGTTATTTATTTACAAAAATCATGTATGTAAGGCTTGTGCCTTACGCCTTGAGGCACTAACTAGCCGAGCGTCTCACCTCACACTTCGATGTTTGAGAACATTGACCACCATCACTACTACCATCGTTGATCGTCGATTGTTGCTGCCAACACTATTGTTGTCTCCTTAGGCCATTGTTTCCGTCTACTTCGACCACCACCTACTCTCTTCTTCTTCTCCGCCTCTACCAATGACTCCTCTCTCTCTCTCTCTCTCTCTCTCTTCTTCTTCTTCTTCTTCTTCCTCCTCCCTCTCCCCTCTTTTCTAATTTTTCTTCGTGCTACTTTGTTTCAATTGTAATCAAACATCTAATATTTATTTTTCCACTCTATCCATTTTGTGTAATTATTTTTCTATGAATTTTAAAATCTATAAAATTTGAATTTTCATGCAATCAAATAGACTCTTAAGGTTAATAATTCAATTTGATCGAACCGTCTAGTTTTATTTGTTTGTTTCAAGTTACATCTCATTTCAAAATTCATTGAATTGCATTTTTGTTTTAGTTTCCTATTTTGAACGATCCTCGTGAGTGAGCATGTGAGAATGCTTCTATTTAAAGGAGTAAAGTTCTCATTTGTAATTAGTCCCTCTTATCCATTATATCTATTATAAAAAATAAAAAATAAATTCTTGTTTGTATTCTATTTTCAAATTTGGAGTAATCTTTTTCAATGATTCGTTTCTATCTATAACTTTGTTTTTTTTGTGTATGTTTGTTCTTTTAACTTTATTTAGTTTATTATTTTTAATAATTTATTAAATTTACATTTCATATTTTTTTACATTATTGCTGTAGTGACCTTAGTGGGTGACACATGGGAGACATTTTGATGTGATCGCGCATGCATGTCCATAAATGCATTTTCTTCGAGATATGAGTAAAATGCATTCATCTCGAAGAAAATGCATTCACGAACATGCACGCGTCACCACATCAAGGTGTCTCTAGCCCTGACTCTTTTTTTCTTTCATTTATTTCCATCGATATCTATTCTTGTTTCGTAACAAAACAAAAATGATCGAATCAAATCGTTAGAAATCAATCATGATTTTCAACTTGTTAGTCCACCAAGTGGGCCCAAAAGAGAGGACCACGTGATACATTGACATATAACATGTGAAGTATTCCATGATGTCCTTGCATCACTGCATGCCACTTGCCAGCTATCTTCTACTTTGTTAATTAATTTTAATTCCAAAATAACCCCTCGAAATCCTGATTATTTAAAATAATCTGCCGTCGAAAACAATAGTTGACTGCCCAAACAAATTATTAAAATAATTTACCCTAAAAAACCAAATTTGACCGCCCACAAGTTATACTTTAGAGTCGTGATAGTGTGACTATCCCACGTGGCAAATTCAATCGACTATCTGACGTGACAAGTTCGGGAGCTATAGATCTGTGCTCCTTGGGATGCATGATTCCTTCGAGATTCACTTTTTTTTTTATGGTAATCACTTGAGTTTGTCACGAGAACTCTGGATTTAGAATACATAGGATTGCATGCACAGCTTGTTAAGGAGCCCAATGTATTTTAAATGTTAAGGTGCCAAATATTTAGGTTCGAAATATTTTTTCTCCCTTTCTAAAGTATCGATTCAAACCGTCCCTATCTCATTGGCATCATCACACTTCACTCTCATGAGATTTATCTTGATTGGATCAGGGGTACCCAATTGGTTATTAAGATACTGAATTGTGAATCGATTTGAATCAAAACAATTCATGGTATGATTCACAGAAAGTTCGTTAAATGCAACGAATCAAATTTGCATTAATAGATTAATGATTTTTTTATTTATTTAATATTTGAGATAGTCCCTTAAATTTCCAAACTAAAGTCATGCCTCTTTGATCTAGGTCTCATCAATAGACTAATGAAAAATGTCCAAAAGCCCCCATCTTCAACTCAAAATTAAAAAAAAAAAAGTTTGGTTTTTTTTTTTTTTCCCTCTAAATTAAACCTGCCATCTTGAACCCCAAATTTTTGTCTCCCACTTATCGTGCGTGGGTATCCTCATCCTTCGGGTGAGACTAATCCCACGATCAGATGCACCGCCCCCTCAGAAAGTCCTACAGGTCAAACAGACCCTGGAGAGTGACCCCAAAGAATTCATTACTTCGTGGGTTTCGAATACTTGACCAACCCTTCCTGAGGAGCTTATCGAAGCTTGACTTGCCACTAGGCTAACATGATGCATCACTTGAGAGTAAGTTAAAATTAGTGCCACGTGGAACTCAAAATGAGCTGGAGCTGGAGTGCAAGATATCGGATCGAAATATAGAAGCAAACTCTCTAAAAAATTTAATAAAAACAATTATTCTTCCACTACAAATACACAAATTAAATTATTAAAAACAAGAAAAAGACTATTTTTACTCCAACAAATATCAACTTATAATAACAATATTTGTATGCCTATTGGGCTTATTATAGCTATAATTTTTAATCGAAGCTATCATCCAATCATTTACTTACACGTATCAAGTGGTGGGCCACATAGACAACGGTTATGGAAATACGAGGAGTAATCGAAACTCTGCAACTTCCCGCCATTTGGAATCTTTCCACACAATCGATTATAACTAACATTCAAAAATTGCAGATTCTCTAACTCTGTTATCTCCTTTGGAATACTTCCGAAGATACTATTGTGATTTATATCCAAATTCGTCAAACTTTTCGGAAATCTCACTTTCGAGAAATCAAATTCCAACAAATTCCTCGAAAGATCAATCATCTGTGCCGATCCGTTAGGTTTAAACAACATCGAAGCATCTCCAACAAGCTTGTTTCGTGACAGATCGATTGTTCCGAAATCCAAATCGCCTAACGATTTGGGGATCGAACCGGATAATTGGTTGTGAGATAAGTATAGATCTGGTACTGAACCGGTAAATTTGCCAAACGAGTCAGGGATCGGACCAGTTAGTTTGTTTCGATCGAGGTGAAGAGCGTTAAGTTTGGTGAGTTTCGAGGGACTCGAAGGGATTGAACCGGAGAGTTGGTTGAAGGAGAGATCGAGGAAGGTGAGTTGTTTGAGTTGACCAAGGAAGTCAGGAACCGGACCGGAGATATTGGTCCAGCTGACCTCGAGAAATTGGAGATTTTTCAGCTTTGTGATGGACCGGGGGATTGAACCGGTGAGGTCGGTAAGTTTGTGGAACATTATGAGTTGAAGGTAGGGGAGATCGCCGACTTGTGCCGGAATCTGACCAGAAATGTTGCCGGAGAAGATGGTGAGTTGGATGACTCGGTTGGTCTTCAGGTCGCACTCGAGAGCGTACCAGTCGCAGCAATCTGTGTTGGGAACCCAAGATGCGAGATGATAAGGGTTATTGAAGGCATTTTTGATTTCTAGGAGGACATTATAGTCATTTTTGTTGCAACGAAAAGCAGAGAGAGTGGAAGATGGGAAGGAAGAGAGGACGAGGAGAGAGAAAATCAAAAGGGTGAGAGAGGTATCCATGGTTGGAGACTTAAAAATGGAGATCGAGAGAAGCGTTTATATAGTGATTTCGCACGTGCCGGGTGAGCATATTTTAATTATTTTAGTTTTCTTCTTTTGACAAATGGTAAGATTAGTGTGACTAACTTAGTAATATTTCAAATCTTACTAAAGGTTATGAGTTCACATTGTGAACAGGAATGTAGAGGACACAATTTTAGAAACTTAAAAAAAAAAAAAAAAAAAAAAACCTTTTAAAAAGCTATTTTTTTGAAAACAAAATTATTTTCTACCATTGAACTTTTTAAGAGACTTGTCTTTGATGATTTATATGGGAATTGGTATGACATTAGCAAAAATTGGTGTGACAATAGTAGATCTCATTTTTAATTTTTAATTTAAGAGTTTGATCGCTATTAATTTTTATTATGATGAAGTTTAAAATAATTTTATTTTATTTTTTAAAATATTTTTTAAATATGAGTATTTTCATGAAATCTAGAAGAATGTGATGTTTGATTGCCTAAGATTACATCTCATATCCCAGACGTGAAAGTCTGTAGATACTTAGATACTTTTCATTGAGATACGAGTTAAAATGCATCTATGACTCTACATACATTCACATCAAAATATGTGTAATATGAGGCACAATGTTGTGGTCACTGAGGCAAGATGGTAACGAATGTGGGCCCAGCAAGAATCAGAAATGTTTTTTTATATTATTGTTTTACCGATAGAATATTTATGGTGTCACGTGGCAAAGCTTGTGGGTTGATAATAGCTTTTCTTTAGATACTCATGGGACCACTCGTATATAAAAATTTGTCTTCTACTGAAAATTTAAAACCTTAATTTGTTTTACTTCTTTATATGTCATTACGTGTGAATAGTGATACATGTTTAAAGGATGTGAATTGAGTTGGTAAAACTAGATACTAACATACATTTAACAAGATTAATGCTGGAGTGATTTCAGCAGGGGACACCTTGACGTGGTGGCGTGCATGTCTGTTGATGTGTTTTACTTGTATTTCGAAAAAAAATACATGTATGGGCATGCACTCGCCACCATGTCAAGATATCTCTCATGTGTCCCTTGCTGAAGCCACTCTAGCACGACCCATTCAACAATTGAAATTGAGATTTAGATTACAATTGAATGGATGAACAAGACTATTCCAATGATAAAATCAAATAGATGCAAATGCCAAGTAGTTTACTTAGGGAAAATGCTAAAGTTATTGGGTAGGATATTGAGTTTGTCACTGAGTTAACGTGGACTTGTGCATAGAATTATAGATGCGCCTTTCCTCGAGATAGGAGTAAAAAGCATTAACGATTTTATGCACTACTCCACGTCAGCTCAGTGTCAAGCATAGTATCATGCACAATCACTCTAAGACGACTCTTTAGTTGTAAAGTGTTTGGGTGATAATACCATAGACTTCGGTCAATCCCTGACATAATTGAGTTGAGTATTTGAAATCCGAAATTAGGTTGGGCACAGGCGCAGGTTGGTGTTTGTCAAATTCAGGTTGGTTGTAGGTTGATCCCCAACTTGTCCGAGTTGCAACCCTAACACCCCCGTGTGTTGGTCAAAATATAATGATTCAATGTGACTTAAAGAGTAAGCCAAGTTCCACCTTTGCATATTAAATTTTCAACGTGTTGTATAAATTTTCATTTTCATCAACTTATAATGACACATGATTTTTTGTATTGATTTCACACCCTTACTTTTTCCTTAATATTTGAGATACCTCTTAGAGACATTTGTAACTCAAAGGAGAGGGTTTCACAAAAATATTGAAGTTGGATGACTACTTCAAAAATTATTATTATTTTTTTTTCTATTTCTTGTCAAATTGAAAAGTCTTTGCTAGGGTTGCAACTTGGGTGAGTCCAATTCGAATTTGATGGGTTGAATCTAGCCTTGAGTCAGGTTTAGGCACAATTAGTTAGGGTTCGGACTTGGGTTTAAGCAAAAAAATTGACTGAATTAAATAGGTTTGGGTTCTCACATAGGCATTGAGTTGCCAATTTGCTTGAACCTAAGCCTAATCTATATAATAAAACACAACTGTAAAGTGTATTTTGTTATGTTAGTGCAGGGGACAAACTTCTTATCCACTACAATTTTGTGTAGGACAAACATCCTATCAACTATAATTTTACAGGTCCCTCTTTATTCATTTTCATTTTTTCCTCTTTCAACTTTATTGTCTTTCCTCTTCCTCCCACCTTTTTTTTTATTTATAATAAAAACCCTCTAACTTTTCTATCTTTTCTTTTTAAATTCTTTATTGTTCCCTCCAGGATAGTATTGGAGTGGGGTCCACACTACTCAGCACATTCCTCTTAACCTTCTTCAACTTTAGTATTTCCTCTCATCCTCACCCTTCTTTAAATAATAACCCTTTAGTTTTATTATATTTCATCTTTTAGCCCTTTTTCATATTTTATTATTTTTTTATTTTACCCCTTTAATTTTATTGTTTTTCCTCTCCTCTCCCTCCCTATTTTCAATAATACTCATCAAATTTTACTATCTTTCTTCTTTTTTACCCTTTTAACTTACTTTAGTATATTTTTTCTTCTCCTTATTTATTTATTTTAAATAATACCTCTCCAATTATATTATTTTTTCTTTTTTATCCAATAATCTCAAATACCCCTCTAACTTTATTATTCTATTGTTTTACCCCCCATTAACCAAGAAAGGATGCCCGTGTTGGACTCTTGTATGATTATAATTTAAAAAAGAAAATAAATATCTTTGTTTCTTTCTCATTCATAATTACATTTCAAACTTTAATTAATCACTATCATCTTTTTCTTTACTTTGCATATAATGTCATGAATGTGACCTTTGAATATATTTTAAGAACAAATAATTATAAATTTTATAATAAAAAATTTACATTCCACTTATCTTTATATAAGTCATTATCATTATTAAATTTCTTGTATTAAAGAGGAATGAACCTACCCGATTAACCTGACTTGGGTTGGGCATGGACACAATTCAATGTTTGTCAAGTGTGGGTTGATCCCCAACCAAACCCACTCGAGTTGCAACTCTATAATTTCGAAGCTCTAGCTCTATTGACCAAATAACTGAGATTTGAGGAAAAACACAAATTTCCTCGAGATTAGTTCCAATTTTCTAGGGATCAATTCACTTTTTTCTAGGGATACATTTTTCTTGGGAATCATCCCTTCATCCCAACGGTCATGTTGATGGAGAGCGTCAACTTATTAGTGAATAGTGAGGCTAGCATTTTTCCAATTATAATCATCACTAATATTGATTATAAAAGAGATTTTATCCCATAACAAAAATTATAAATTTGCAAAATCAAGAAACATCGAAACAACTTATTTCCCACTATTCTGAAATATGTTTTTTGTGTTTATGTGCTAAAGCGATGAGCGATGTTTTTCAATTATGTATGAATTATTAATTACGTATTCCAGCTGTAGGAATAAGTCAGCAAAATGAGATTAGGAGACTATATTTTGAGGGGTCACCTACATTTTAATCCCAAATCTTTTATGATTTTGCAACGTTAGCTCTTTTTATATTGATAATATGACTCACCAGGTGGCGTGCTCAAATGACTCCATGACCTGACAAGTTTAGGTATCGGAGATCTTTGCATCTCGTGATATATGATTGCACTTCCCCATTAAAAAAAAAGTGTATCCCGAGGGAACCGTGTATCTTGAAGAGTACAGATCTACATTTCCCGAACTTGTCCACGTCATGGAGTCATTTGAGTATGCCACCTGTCGAGTCATATTATCATGACTCAATTTTTTATTTATTTTTAACAATAGTGGTTGAATTGTTGAATTTTAAAGTTTTCAAATCTCTAACAGGTATATATCAATGGTGGGATTTGGATAGGATTGGAAGTTGGGATGGCAATGGGGCGGGTTTGGGCCGGGTTTAACTTAATTCATCCCGGCCATTGATGTTGTTCACCCCGAACCCATCCCAACTCCAACTCGAGTCTGAATTTTTTATCCATCCCTGTCCCTAATAATTTTTTCAAAATCCATCCTCGCCCCCACCCTCTCTCATTTTTTATATTTTTTATATTTTTTAGATTTCAGTTTTTTTGGAATTAAGATTTTATATGAGCCTAATCAAAATTATAAACACTACTAAAATTTGAGCCAAACCTCTATAATGTTTGAATGGCGTATCTTAATCTTTAATTAGGGTTTAATTTATAAAATTGGTGTGTAATAAGTAAAATTTGGGTGTCAATGGAAGCTGTTATATATATAACATACTGGGGCGGGGCGGGAAGGTTTGGTGGGCCGGGTTAACGGGCGAGGTACATCAAAACCGTCCCTACCTCAAAATTGAATGGATTTTTTATTTTTAAAAGTGTGAAAATCCGACCCTATGAAATTGGAACACCAGCACAAATCGAATTAGACATTTATTGGCTTGGGATCAAATCGTGTTTAGGTACAAAATACAAATAAACTTCATATATTTAAATAAAATATAATACTACTTACACAATTTCTCATATTCTATGGGATGGGGATATGATTGTTTTAGAATCGATTTCATAGGTTTTCAGATCAAAATCCAAATCCTAAATCCAAACAAAAGTTAAGGTATCGGGTTTGATCCATATTCATTGACATCCCTAATCATGGTTTTAAAACTCGATTTCGCGTCTCGTCTCACCCAAGCCCGATATCAAGTCGTCTCGGACAAGTTTTCTGATACGTATGAGACGTCTCGTGAGACAAATCAAAAAATGACTTTGTGAGTTGCTCTCGTTCAGCTCCAATACCAAGTTAACTTGGGAGATATGTCTTGGTCTAAGACAAGTTTAAAAATCATGGCCCTGATTATTTGATTTAGAACATGAATCGTGATAATCTAACTATCCCACACCCTGATGTGACAAGTTCGAAAATCATAAATCTACTCTCCACGGGATACACCATTGCACTTCCCCATAAAAAGTGAATCTCGAGGAAATAGATCTACAATTCTCGAACTTGTCACGTCAGGTAATCGATGAACTATGCCACGTGGGGTAGCTCAATTATCACGACTCTTGGGATAATTATTAGAGACAAATAGGTTTGTCAATCAATTTAGGAGACAAGATTAGGCGATTCGCCACGTTTATGAGATTTGACTAGTCAACAAGGGTTAACGTCAAATACAAGGGTTATCGTCATATCCAATGGACGGTTTTGATTAATTGTTGTAGTATTTAATTCGTCCACTTGACTTCACATCTGTCTCACTAATCACTCCACCAAGTATGCCTGGCCCTGATAAAGCGAAACACACACTTTAGTTTGGTTTTGAAAACTTAAAACTTTGAACGTTGAAATGTGGAGGCTGTATCCAGCCTCACTATGCCTTTTTTTTAATCAAGGGCTGGGATCCATCACTCATTACAAATAACAAAATCCAGACCGTTAAAATGTGAAATCAAATGGTTAAGATTTATCCTAGTGATATGTGCCATATTTGGAATCAATTGTATTTTTGTGTTTTAATGATTGAGATTTCGTGTTTTTTCATGAGTCAACGGTTTTGAACCGTAGGTTTACATTATCAAGATGAGTAGAGTGGATGCCGAGAAGACCTATATCATGCCACAAAGAAATATTTAATTAAAAACAAAATCTTCAAAAAATACTCCTTTAAATTAATTTAGATTACTTGTACTGACTAACAAGTATGCGAGAATACTTATAAAACATCATCAATGCTCCTTTTCGTAGAAGACACGACCATTACATTCTTTCAATAAGACTCGACAAAAGGCAAATGGGAACCAATGACCATGGTTTTAAAACTTGGTTTCGCGTCTCGTCTTGTCTCGTCCAGGCCATATATCAAGTAGTCGGGGACAAGTTTTTCGATATGTTAGAGATGTTTTGTTCAAAAATAAAAAACATGAACGTGAGGTTATAAATCTCGTTCAAAAAATTGACTTGTCTATCCGTCTTGTCCATGCCAGTTATCGAAATTGACTCGTCCATTCCCCAATGGCATGACATCATGTCTATTGCAAAAGCAAGTGTGATAGGTTGGTGGCGTCATGCCATTGGTTCACCAACTTAGCATAGAAATTTGTTAATAGCAAATGTGTACTCACAAAATCTACATAGATTACATAAATTTATAAAAATTCAGCAAATCATTTGCATAAAAGAAAGTGATATGACTCATTTGTAAACGTGTTCAACTCCAACCCTATACACACTCAATCGATTCTCCTGATGTGACAAGTTCGATCATTGTGGATTTGTACATCTCTAGATACACAAGTGCACTTTTCCCATAAAAGGTGTATCCCGAGAGAATTGTACATCCCCAAGCATACAGATCTATGGTTCTTGAACTTGTCACGTCAGGAGAGTCAATTGAGTGTGCCACGTGAGGTAGTCAGATTATCACGATTCCTACACATTATCTTGTCTTTCTCTCTGTAATTTCAAATGATTAAACATAATTTAATTATTACAAATATTTAATAATAATAATGGGTGGGTTTGGACCGGGTTTGATTGAGCCTTAACACGCCCCTAATGTGGTGGGTTCTAAGTAGACTAGTCCTATATGTATTAGGCCTTAGTCAACTAAGCCCTAGTGGGCTTGACTTGGATCGGGTTTGGGCAACAAAAAAAAATTAAAAATTATTATTTTTAATAAAAAAATGTAATTTTCAAATAAATTTTTTTGTGCATGTTTGAAGACTATCCAATCGAAGTTAAAATTAACATCTTATTAACCTATAAAGGTTATATAGATGAGAGTTAAATTGTAATTAGACAATATATTTCACTTTCATTATAATTAAATATATTATAAATTTTTCTGTGAGATTAGGTAGTGGGCCGAACCAGGCATTATAAGGCCCTAGCCCAACCCGAATTCAACGGGCTGAAAATTATTAAACCCGACACCTACCTTTGCGGACTCAATATGAAGGCCGTAACCTTGTTTTGTTGGCAAGGTCGGACTAGCGGGTCGACAGCTCAATTGACACCCATATATATATATATATTTTTTTTGGTGCTAGAACCCAAAACCCGGCCGAGGTAACTGTGACTATACCTGACCCAATGTTGGGTCCAACCCAGTGGTTTCGGGTTTAACCCACCCAAATTGTAGCCCTAATCAACGAAGACCGACGTTGACTTTCGGTCAAGCGGTAAACCTAACCCTTCGTTAACTACTCGAGTTAACTTCGATTTTGAGTTCGCGCGCCAAATTTTCATTTTGAAATCTCGCCATTTCTCTCTCTCTCTCTCTCAGAGTCACAAACCTTTCTTTTGCTTTCAAATGCAGAGATCCCCAAACCAATTTCTCTCCACACGAAGGAAGAAGAAGAAACCAAAAATCCTGACAAATCAAACGAAAGAAATTCTCTCTAAACTCTTAGATCTTCTACTTTTTTAGCTTCAACTGCTTCATTTCCGAAAATCTGACATTTAATTTGCTGGAAATATGACATATTCGGCTTCAATTCGAGATTTCTGATTAATATCTTCTGTATTTCCGCTAAGAATGTCGGAATCAAGAGACAGATTGATCAGAGCAGATCCATTTACGTCGATGTCTTGTCGAAGATCAATTGGGCAAGAAAGGGGTTTTCAATTTTCGAATTCTAGATTTGGAAACAATGGTGGAAGGAATTTGTTTGAATCACCTCTTCAATTGGGTCCAATGGAGATGTCAGCTTCGCGGGCTGTTTTGATGGGAAGATTTGGTTATGGTACACCGAGGTTGGGACGGAATCTAATCGAAAATTTTGAATCTACGGGGAATGGTCGGCGTGATCGAGGGCGAGTGAGGAACAGCCCATTGCCTTACTGGTATCGAAGAACACCTCTTCGCGATGTTGTTATGTGCCTAAAAATGTATTGTCTTGTATCAAGATTTGATGCATCTTGATGTATTTTATTTTAATTATTTTAATTAGTTAAGTAGTCTTAGGTAATGGGTAAGGGTAGTTACGAATTGTGTAGGAGTTATGGAGTTATGGAGTTATGCTTATGGGGTAGTTACTTGAATGAATAGGAGAGTGGGTAGTTTGGATAAGTGGGTAGTTAATGTAGTAATTCTTTGTATTTAAATTCATTATTAGACTAATGAAAAAGGATGCAGAGAAATTATTATTAAGATCCTATTGGATTTTGGAGATTCACCATCTCGAATTGGTGGCCTAGGAGGTCCGATCTCCCTCGAACGAGATCAATCTCATTCTTTTTCTTCTTTTTTCTTATTTTTGTGATCTGATTTAAGTGGGTACGTAACATTGGTATCAGAGCGGTAGATTCTGGAATGGCGGAAGGAACACGAAATACCAAACTCGATGAGATGATGGGTTTCTTGAAGGAAACCACAGAGATTCATGGGAAGATGCTTAATGAGCTAGTGATGAAGGTTTCAAGTTTGGACACCAAAATTGAGCACCTCTCTAAAGAAAAAGGCATGGAGATAGGGGAGAGTTCCAATAAAACAATTAACAGACTTGATGAACCTTATCAATTTGATATTGACAAGGGAATTCAAACTCGGACAGTACGACTGGAATTTCCAAGGTTTACTGGGGTGGATCCAGATGGTTGGCTTTATAGGGCAGAGCAATTCTTCTTACACCAGCAGACACCCTTCACACAAAGGCTACTTATAGCTTCCTTTCACATGGAAGGGAAGGCACTCCAATGGTTTCGTTGGATGGAACGGTCAGGAGCGATTTCAAATTGGGAATCACTTGCTTCTGCTTTGCAAGTTAGATTCGGCTCTTCACCATACGAGGATCCAACGGCTATGCTGTCTAAACTGCAACAAACGTCTTCGGTGGAGCAATATCAAACTCAATTTGAAGAGTTAGCAAACAGAACTGAAGGTCTTAATGAGTCCTTCATGGTGAGTTGTTTTGTGGGAGGATTGAAGGAAGAAATTCGTTTGAGTGTTCAGATGTTGAAACCAAGAACACTCACTGATGCAACCGGCCTTGCTTGCATGCAAGAAGAAAAAATATTGGCTCGAAAGCGGATGAATGACCCTACAAATGACACCGACACAATCGTTCATTCAGGAAAACCATTATCAGTTGCTCTTAAACGACTCTCACCTGTACAGATGAAAGAGCGTAGAGATCGTGGGTTATGTTATAATTGCGATGAGAAATTCTCCCAAGGTCATAAATGTAAAGTTCAGCAACTTTTCCTTTTAGAGGGGAATTGGCCAAAAGAAATTGATGAAATTGACGAGCGAGATGATGGAAAGGAAATTGAAGATGAAGGGGGAGGGAATACTTTCTAGATTGAAACCTTGAGGACAAGGTTTTTTTACAAGGGGTAGAGAATGTTATGTGCCTAAAAATGTATTGTCTTGTATCAAGATTTGATGCATCTTGATGTATTTTATTTTAATTATTTTAATTAGTTAAGTAGTCTTAGGTAATGGGTAAGGGTAGTTACGAATTGTGTAGGAGTTATGGAGTTATGGAGTTATGCTTATGGGGTAGTTACTTGAATGAATAGGAGAGTGGGTAGTTTGGATAAGTGGGTAGTTAATGTAGTAATTCTTTGTATTTAAATTCATTATTAGACTAATGAAAAAGGATGCAGAGAAATTATTATTAAGATCCTATTGGATTTTGGAGATTCACCATCTCGAATTGGTGGCCTAGGAGGTCCGATCTCCCTCGAACGAGATCAATCTCATTCTTTTTCTTCTTTTTTCTTATTTTTGTGATCTGATTTAAGTGGGTACGTAACAGATGTTACTTCCGTTGTGAACGTAAGCATTTCTTCTTGGTTTATGATTTCTGTTGAAGGGATATTTCTGATTCGACTTTTAAAAAAAAGAAAAAAAAAAAAAAGAAATTCTCTTTCTCTATGTAGAAAACCAATTAAAGTGAAATGTGAAAACGAAATCGAGCATAGAATTGGTTTTCTGAGATAATTTATATTGGATTTTGTTTCTAAGTTCAGTTGGTTTTCCTGAATTATTGGTAGATCTCGTAGTCTATTGTCAAAAGCTGCGCTTATGCCCTGCTTTGGCTGCCTAAATCAACCATGCGCCTAGGCCTTACCCGCTTTAAGTGGGGTTAAGGTGATAGTTTTATGTAATATGTTTGTATAAATTGTGCTCTTAAGGATATTTAATCAATTTTAGAACATAAGGGGCGCCAAATATTTATCTATACTTGCGAGGTGAGTCTAAGATTAAGAAAACAAGTAGGTGGCACTGGCATGGGCAAACACATGATTGTAATTTATTTATTTTGACAAAGATTCCATTGATACTAATAAGGTTAAATGTAACTGTGTGGGCATTTTTGGTCTTCTTAATTTTGGTGACAACAAACACCTATTTAGCCTTCACTCACTATAATATTAAAGATTTTAGAGGGGCATCATTTTCATTTTTCTTACATGGTAGTTGTTGGATTTTGGTGATATAAAATCAGCATCTTTTGTTTCTTAAGGTTGATGGGTATTTTGGGTTATGTCCTTTCATTAGCTTATGAGAAACAAAAGGGGTCCCTAGATAGGAATTATGGTCCATAAATAAAAAATGATTTCTCTAAAAGGGATTTTTCTCTTTGGTTGAGAGTGTGAGAAAGCATTGAGTCTTTATATGTATTTTTTTTTTCTCTTATAAAACCTTGAATCTCAAGGTTCTTGAGGGTGGTCATCTCATTGTCGTTGTAAGTTTGGGATAGTGGGAGTGAGATCGAGATTTCTTGTTTGATTTCTTTCTGTAGATTCGTGATGATTCAAAACTTTTTGGAGTTTTGATCTCATCTACTTGGGGTTTTGGATTTGTCACCATTCAAAGAGTTTGGGTGTAAATAGGCACCACAAAAAAATTTAAAAATTATGTTTTTTGGCTTGTAATGACTGACATATCCAAAGGATAAAAGGAAAATCTCTACCTAATGAATCTAGGCAGGAGGTTTGGTTGAGGGACAAGGAAAGTGTTTGGCACCTTGTCCCTCCCATCCAAATAGGACTTAAAATGGTACAGATTTTCTCCGAAATCTGAGTGATTCGAATTTGAATTTAGTGGGTTTGGTTTCATCAAATATATCCAAATTAAAATATGGTTTGGATGTGGGTTGATGTCCCTTGACTTGAGTCGAATATGGTTCTATCCCTATATCCGCCAATATCCGAATGATATATTAGTTTGCAAGTTGTATTGTTATATTTTTTAAGTTGTCTTTCATCAACCAACAACGGTTGGGTGAATGGTCAAAGTCCCTCTTCAAAATGGAAAGGTCTTGAGTTCAAGTTATCATTTAATCACATTTTAACAATTTATTTGAAATAATTTTAAATGGTTTGACATTATTCGACTTAATCGACCTAAAATAATTAATTCAGTCGGATGGAATCCAGATACAGTTTTAATGAAAATAAAATGATTTAGATATGATCTTAGTTGGTATGATCCGAGTCGGATTCAAATCCGGATAAAAAATTCGGATATAGATATGGACACACTCATATCCGGCCTGAACCCAACTCGTTTTAAGCCCTACATCCAAAGATGGTTACCATTTATTGACCATAGGTAAAGTAAGAAACTCATTTTTTTGGATTTTGAAAATAGAAGGATTATTAGAGAGAATTAAGAAATTGAGAAATTAAACTAATGAGCAAGCTAAATATGGAAAATGGTGTTTGCTGGAATTTTTTGTGAGCTTGGGACTTTGGTGAGAATCAGCTTAGATTCTTCCATTTTGAGCCCCCAAGCTCTTTTAAAGGCTAATGTGCTGACTTGGGAGCATCTTTTTGTTGGTTTAGTTTTTGAGAGACATCCATGAGTTGGACACCACCATGGAAAGATTAGAGACCTTTATGCATAATTAGTGTTCTCTTTGGGACTATTTTTGTGTTGGCGAAGGGAGTTTAGATATGAATCCATAGGGATCCACACCTTAGCTCATAGCCTTTTTAGAGTGTGGTGTATGCATAAAAGTGTATGTGTGAATGAGCTTACAAAAAAAAGATCACCTCAAAGAGGGTTTATTCTCTAGCTTGTAAGCCATTGAAATAAAGGAAAAAACTATAAATAAGAATTTAAATTGCATTGGAAAAGAAATAAACTAAACATTACTAGTAAGAAATTAAAATGCTTTCAAGGAGTTTATTAAGGACTTATTGGGGGAGATTACCTCACTAGGAGGGATTACTCTCTATCCCCAAGCCTTAAACTAAGAGATCTTTCAGTCTACATTGCTTAGAATTGAAAGAACCTGATAGTAAATGTGCTTGAAATGTAAAGAGATGGATTTAGATAAAAGTGGGGAGTGAGAAAGGGTTAATTACATAAAATAAAAAAAAGAAAATATGAACTCCTCCCCACTTTGGTTTCTTCTTCTTCTTGGTTTAAGTTTCTTGGATGTTTGAGGAAGGATTTGGATAGAGTTTTGGTAGGTTAGAGAGCTTTGATGAGAGAGTTTGACAGAATTTTGGGATCACTTGAGCTCCTACTTATTTGCTTTGGATAGTGGTCCTATTTATAGGATTTTTGTAAACCCTTGGGGATAAAATTGTCCAAAGTCCTAGAGTTTCCAATATTCTCACTAAAACCACGAAGAAAGACACTAATTGCCCTCCATCATGTAGATTTTGATTGTCTTTTACACTTCTATGAGACTTAGCAATCATGATAATCAAATGATATGATTGTAAAAGACAACAAGTTCTAGAGAATTCTTGAGGGGTTTAAAGACCTTGGCTTTCGGTTAAACAAAAGAGAACTAAGTTAGATGACATGTAAATAGGGGATATGATTTTGGATATTAATGTCATTTAGCTTGATAAAGTCTCCAACAAGCTAGGGATAAGGTAGTCTTTATGCACAAGTTTTAGAGAATTTTCTAGGTTTGATAAAAGAGTCAAAACCTCTTGAATTTGGTCAAATTTCATCGAATACCTTGAGAGTCTCTTGAATTGAGGATAAGATCAATGGGTACAAGGGTAAATCACCTCCTCTTATGCTAAAAAAGATGAGGTTAAGGTGGTAATTCAACTCATGTGGGAACCAACACTTGGCCAAGGATCTTTGTTAGAAGAATTGAAAAAGTACCTATATGCCCTTATTTCGTTAAGAGTTAAGACTTGTTTTATGGCAATTTGTTCATCACAAAATGATGTTTTTTTTATATGCAAATGTGAACAATTAATTTAAAATGTTCTTGGTTGGTAAGTAAGGGGTTGATCCTCAGGGAAACGGTGTTATCAAAGTTTTAACGAAAATTTAACGAGAAAATTCGTTAAGTTTTAAATCGATTTTTTTAATTATGAATTGGAGAATAAAATTGCAGAAAATAAATAAAACAAGTAAATAAAGTAAGTAAACATGTAGGGGATTGAATCTACTATGAGACAAGTTAGTAAGTAGCTCATTTTTAATTTATGTTCTATGTTACTCGGATTAAGACCACGTCAACGATTCTTAATCCAAAAGATTAGTATTAAGTTCGAAGTCGAAGGTCTCCTTCCCTTATAATGTAATAATTTATAAGGATTTTCCATTATATCGAGCATCAATTATAAGAGGACTTAACCCGATGATGGTTGATAAGGAATCATAATGGAAAGTAAATAAAATTATATTTAAAATAAATTAAATGTCAAGGTTTTTACGAAGTGAAACCTATTAGTCATGAGACTTTTATGAATATTAATTAATTACTCGCTAATTACATAACTTTCTTACGGTATTCTTAATTTCTTAGACGAGAAGAGTTTAGCTAATCATTGCAATTTTGATGTAAATTAAAATAAGAGAAAAGAGGTAAACTTGGAGAAAATGAAGTTTCGATTAATTCGTTCTTGTGTTATAATGTCATCAAGACCTTCTTTCTTCACGTACAACAAAATGAAATTTAATTAACCTAATCTACTATTTACAAGAGAGCAAGCTCTTAAAGAAAAAACAAAGAAGAAGATAAGGGGGAAGAGAGGTGAAAATGGCTAAGGTGCACTCCCCAAGGTGTGGAGTTAGGGGGTATTTATTGGATTTGGAGGAAGGTAACTGGTTAAAAGCTTAAGTAAAATGAAGAATGATGAGAGAATTTAGGTATGACTTGGGTAAAAGGACTTTGAAAGTTAAGTGGGACTTGGCTTTGGGTTTTAATTTAGACTTGGGTTTTAAATCATTAGTTTTGGGCTTAATATCCATTTGGGTACAATTCATAATGAGGTCCAAAGGCTTTACATTTAATTTTAAGAAGCCCAAAAGCCAAGTCTAAGTCTAAGTTTTAAAGACCAAGCCCAGTGTTATTGTCTGACAATCCAATCCAATCACGCCATAGTCCAAGAATAACTTTCAGCTCACATATCTCATGGTAGTTTATATTTTTTGATCTCGGTCTTTTCATAAAAGTTGTAGATCTATTCGTTAGTTTTCAAACGAATCCAAGTTTGTTCAATTTCGATATTGGAGTAAAAAGTTATAGTCATTTTACAACGTTGCGCAGAAGCCCATTTGACCTATATTGCTTTCGGGAAAATTCAATTTCCTCATTGTCTTAATTATCCTACAAAATAATCACACGTAAAGAAATAAGAAACAACTTGCCATGGATATTAGAAAGGGAAGGTAACTTTACATGGCATAAAGTTATTCTCTTCAACCTTATGCCTTTGAAAATAAAGGAAAAGAACTTCATTGCATTGGAAAGTACTAAATGTGCATATAAGTAAAGAAGGGAGGAAGATAAGAGAGGGATTGGGGAGTATTATAAGCACAAAAAGCCAAAAAAATAGGGATTTCACCTCATTTTGTTTTTTTTTCTTTTTTTCTTTTTTTCTTTTTTTCTTTTTTTCTTCTTCTTGTTCTTGTTTCATACTCTTAGGATGGTTAGGAAAATAAATGGACAAAATTTTGGTACTTCAGGAGACTTCTAAGAAGGAATTTTGATAGAATTTTGGTACTCCAAACTTGCCTCTTTTTTTGCCTTGGAATATGTTTCTACTTATAGACGATTTTTTGGGAGACCTTTGGGGAAAAAAGAGTTCAGCCTCATGGCTTTGAAGAGAAAGCAAAAAATTACATTACATTGTAAATAACTAAATGTGCATAAATGTGAAGAAGAGAGGGATTTTTTTTTTTTTTTTAGTTGGGGGGGGGGGGTATCATAAGCCCAAAAAATAGGTTGTTCACCCCACCTTGGTTGGGAAAACAACAAAATTTTGGTAATTTGGGAGGCTTCTTAAAAGGAATTTTGACAACATTTTGATACTCTAAACGTGTCTTCGTCTTTTTCCTTGGAATAAGCTTTTATTTATAGACTTTTTGGAAAACCTTTAGGGTCAAAAGAGTACAAATTATTTGTTCGCATTTGCGTAAAAAATAAGCACCATTCTACAATGAACAAATTGCCATAAAACAAGTCTCAACTATTCAAAAAGGAGGGGCATATAGGTAATTCCTCTCTTGTGGGGATCTAAGGTGAGAGAATGTGCATTATTACCTTAAGACCAAGGCGTAGAATATCAAGTGAGGTAAAAAACTTTTAGATTTCAAAAATATGAGAGGTTAGTGGAGTTAAAAGTAGAATGAATAAGGGTAAAAAATGAGAGGCTTGAAAAAATTATGTTGGCACCAAGGATAAAGTGCTAGATGAGGCAAAAGTATGATCAAAGAGGTAAAAAGCCTTATGGTCCAAGAGAAAGAAGGGTTAGTCGGGTGAAAAGTGAAATAGTCCCCATGATAATTCTTTATTGTATATAGGTGAAGTGAAGAGAAAGGAAATTTATATTGTCCATAGGTGAGGTGTGGACAGGCAAAATTTAAACCTGTCCGTACCTAAGGTGAGGACAGGCCAAAATTTGGCATGTCTATATAGGAAGTACGAGTAGGGTATTTTTGGCAAATTGGAAAGGCAGTGGGCCTTAGTCTTCCTTCTGATGGGCTTTTGAATTCTTTTGTGTGAGATCTTCAGGTCAAGCCATTTTCCGTATGTTTTCTTGAGCTCTCGACTCAATCTAGACAACATGGAGTGTATATAGCTACTCCTCTTTGTGAGAGTTGGGTACAACGAATTACAAAAATGCAGACTTGAAACTCCTTTTGTCTAGCTGAGCTCGACTTTGTATGCTTCTCCAGTCTTGTCTTGATGAATATTAACAACAAAGAAAAAGATGTGATCTTCCGATGCATTGAGTTTGATAGTGATTAGACCTAAAGTTCTAGGCTCGATGTATGACTCTTGAAGCTTTTGAAAACAAGTTTTATGGCATAATGCAAGGCTCTGAAAGTGAAATAAAAGTGTGAATAGGGGGGATAACTTCAATCTGCATACAATTTGATGAAATCGAGTTGCCTGCAATGAATTGTAGTAGACACCCCATTTTGTCTGGATTAAGTTGAGAGTTCAAAAAATCTTATGGAAGAGGGCTTGACCCGAAGATCTCATGCAAAAAAATTTATCAGAAAGAGGATTAAGGCTCACAGGCCTTTCCTATTGGCCCATAAACACTCTGTCCATACTTTCCATATAGACCTGCCAAATTTTGGCATGTCCTCATCTTAGATATGGACATGCTTAAATTTTTCTTGTCCACACCTTACCTATGGACAATATAAATTCCTTTGCTTCTCACTTTACTTACATATGATACAAAACTATTGTGTGACCATTTCACTTTTCATCTTACTAACCCTTCTTTATCTTGGACTACAAGGCCTTTTACCTCATTAATCCTATTTTTGTCTCACCTAGCATTTTATCTTTGGTTCTAAAGTAATTTTGCCAAATCTCTTATTTTTTATCCTTGTCCATTCTACTTTTCACTGCATTAACCTCTTATGCTTTTGGGACCACAAAGCTTTTTATCTCATTGACTTTACTTTAGCCTCACTTGACACCCTACCTCTTTGTCCTAAGGTAATTATGCCCATTCTCTCAACTTTGGTTTTGGTCCCCACAAGAGAACAATTACTTCTACGCTCCTACTTTGTTTAAACTTGTTTTATGACAATTAACCAACAAACCCGTCACCCTTCTCACAGCTCAAAGCCTTTTCTTCCACGTTTAATGTAATTTGACTAAGGCCAAGGGACCTTGGCTTTTTTACCCCCAAAAGAGAATTCTCTAGAACTTCATGTATTTTTACTCATTTTTCCTTTGATGATTTTGATTGATAAGACTTAAAAGCATAAATATGATCATCAAAGACATTGGTATCGAGGACAACAAGGGTCATTCATTAAGGTTTTCTTAAGGATATTGTGAACTAGAGGAGATTTGGACTTTTTTGTCCCTAAAGGTCTCCCAAAAAGTTTATAAATAGAGACCTATTTAAAGGTAAAAGAGGAAGCAAGTTTGGAGTACCAAAATTTTGTCAAAATTCCTTCTTAGATGCCTCCTAACGTATCAAAATTCTGTTCATTTGTTTTTCCAACCATCTTAAGAGTCTACAAGAAAGAAAGAGAAATGAGGACTAAGGTGGAGTGAACACCCTATTTTTTGATTTTTTTTTTTTATAGTACCCCACAATCCCCCTTCTATCTTCCTCATTTTTTTTACTTTTATGCACTTTTAGCTTCTTGCAATGTAATGTAGTTATTTTCCTTTATTTTAATGACATAAGGTTGGAGAGAGTAAATCTTAACTTTGTGAAGTTATCTTCCTTTTCTAAGTCTATAATAAACTCTTAGAGAGTATTTAACATCCATAGCAAGTTGTCTTTATTTCCTTTAAGTTTCAAGCACTTACTTTTAAATTCCAAGCTTGGTTTCTTTACTTTAATGGTATAAGGAGGAGGGAGTAAAGTTTCACCATGTGAAGTAATTTCCTTTTTCTAAGTCCATGAGTAAGTTCCTTTTGGAATAATATGCACACACTTGTGTTCAACACTCTTTTAGTTTCCAAAGTGACTAATGAGTCTCTTTAGACTTATTTTTAAAACTTTAAGTCCACAAAAAAACAATCCTTAGAGGATACATTTCCTTGCATAAGGTGAAGGCTCCTAAGAGTATGTTTGATTGCACATGGAAAATAGGGTGGAAAATCAATTTCCATGGAAAATGACATTTTTCATGTGTTTGATTGCATTTTCCATAGAAATTGATTTTCCACCCCAATCAAAAAGTCCACCAAAACATGAATTTTAGGGCCTGTTTGGATACTAGGAGCAGAACTACTCTTCCAAAGAACAGGAGCTGAAGTACTCTATGGAGGAGCTGGAGAAGTAATTCTGTGTAGAAAGGGCGTTTGGCAATCAACTCTGTGAAGTACTGGCAGAAGTAATTTTGTGCTGGAGGTTTGTTTGGGAACCATACTGACTTCTCATGACTTCTAGAAAAAAGATCAGAATACCCTTATATTATACCAGTTACTGTTTTTGACATTTTAACTATAAATATTAATATAATATAATATAATAAATATTAATATAATATAATATAATATTTTAAATATTAAATATTAATATAATATGTTTAAATCCATTATACTCAAAATTTAACAGACTGTTTTTGACATAATATGACATAATATTAAAAAAAAAAATTGCCAGACTGTCTTTTAGTGTCATAATATGCCTTCAAACTATATTGTTTTTGACATTTTAACTATAAATATTAATATAATATAATATAATATTTTAAATATTAAATATTAATATAATGTGTTTAAATCCATTATACTCAAAATTTAAAAAAAAAAATTGACAAACTGTCTTTTAATGTCATAATATGCCTTCAAACTATATTGTTTTTGACATTTTAACTATAAATATTAATATAATATAATATAATAAATATTAATATAATATAATATAATATTTTAAATATTAAATATTAATATAATGTGTTTAAATCCATTATACTCAAAATTTAAAAAAAAAATTGACAGACTGTCTTTTAGTGTCATAATATGCCTTCAAACTATATTGTTTTTGACATTTTAACTATAAATATTAATATAATATAATATAATAAATATTAATATAATATAATATAATAAATACTAATATAATATAATATAATATAATATAATATTTTAAATATTAAATATTAATATAATGTGTTTAAATCCATTATACTCAAAATTAAATTTTTTTTTAATATTAATAAATGTTTTTTTCATTTGATTTAAGGGCAAATGAATTAGGAATATTTTTATAGAAAATTAATAAAGTTAAGGGTATTTTGGTAAAACGAACCGTTAGATTTTGACTCCCCGCAAGATGAGTTTTGAGAAATAGGTTTTCTCGACTTCTTCACAAAGAGTAATTTCTTGCTCTTGCGCGGAGTAACTCTTCGAAGGAGTTGTTCATCAAAACGCATCCAAACGACTTCTAACTCCCCGCAAGAGTCAGAAGTAGCCAAGGAGTCCTATCCAAACGCCTACTTACTTTCCCACCCATATGAGTGGGAAAGTGAAATCAACTCATATTTTCCATTCCCAAAATATCATTTTCTTCTTCTCCACTCATATCTTCTTCCCTACCACCACCATAGCCACAATCACACTAACTTCACCATCACCATCTTCGGCCACATTCTTTCTCTCTCTCTTCGTCTTCTTCTCCTTTTCCTTCTCCTGCCCTCACCTCCGCCGCCGCCACCACCACATTCTCCCTTCTTCTTCCTCACTTACTCTGCACAAAAACCTCAAGCTCACAAAAATTGCAGTAAGCATGTAGTTCTTGTATAGCTTGCTCATTGATCTCATTTGCTAGATAAGAGGTGGAACTATACGTTGTTTGATTTGTGACCATTTATTATCTTTCTAAGCTTTTAAAAATCTAAAAAAAAATAGTTTTAATTTCACATTTGGCCAATCTTTGGTAACCACCAACTTGGTGGATAGGATAAGGTGCCTAACACCTTCCTTGTGAGATATTAGGACCTCCGTATCCTTTACCTTTAGGTGGAGACCAGATTTTTAGGTGCCTAAAAAATCAGATTTTCTAAAATCATTTTCGTGGTGTCCATTCACACCTTAAACCCTTTGAATGGTTGCAACTCCTAAATCCCAGTAGATGAGGTTTGATGTCTTAAACTCTCATCATATCTAAAGGGTTTATATAGAAATTTACAAGAACAAAAAATAGAAGGAATTCCCATTCAGCCCGGAACTTTATTTATCTTAAAGTATATTTAATTAATTATGACCCTAATTATAAAACAGTAATTGATACTATAAACCCAAGCTGACCCCAAATCTTTGGGACAAGGCTTTGATAATGATTATTTTGATATTATACACCCTACTAATTTACATCCCAGTTTTCATCACCATTTCCTTATTTTTCTGTGATGAATCTCATGCATTCTATTCTTGTTGCATTACATCTTGTGCTCTGTTGTTCTCAATCTACTCAGTGAAGAACTGGATGGGTATTTGGATTCTTATTTCTTGAAAGGAATTGTGCTTGCTTGCTTTTTTGGGGCCTGTAAGTAAAAAATTGGACCTTTTTTTTTTGGGGGGGGGGGGGGGGGGGGGGGTAATTGAACTTCAGCTTAATTTAAGTCCCATGTATTCAAGTTCAGTATTCATGCTCAGATATCAATGTGAGAGATTAGGAGCATACCTATTACGCCTACGTGCTGCAGAGATCCAATTTGGAATCATGTCATGTTCACAGGTCGCCGGAGATCGGAGAGTCCAGACTCCTGTTGTCGTCGGTGCACTTAGAGCAACCATGAACTTTCATGCCTTTAATCCTAGGGTATTTGGATAGATAACCAAAGAACCTTGCAGACTTAGAGAGGATGTCTAATTGAGGAAGAGCCCAAGAGATTTCGATGATTTTCCCGTTCAAGTCCCCAACCCTTTTATAGGAATAGAAGATTCAGTTGTTACAGTCTCCTAATCAAATATAGACTCTCAATCTGATTAGGACTTTTAACTGATAGGAATCCTAATATACGTGGGTATGAGTGTTATGGAGATGATAGGCCTACATGGACACCCTATCGACCAACAAGCAATAATTAGGGTGTAGAAGTAATAGAACAATAAATTTAAAATCTCTAATATGATGATCGCAGAAGCCGATAAATCTCAAGAATAAATCACTGATGGTAGTTAAAATTTGATCATAACATTAGAGTGTCCCAAGCCATTGCTATTGAGTAGAGAATGAAATGCAATCTGTATTATTTAATATCCGTCCTACGAACTGTGCTAGCTCTCTTTTATTCTCCGATTTGTTATGGTATTTTGTTTCTATGTTCTTATTAGTGATGGATCCAATTTATGTCTTCTTAGGCCATCAATGGGAGAAGAACTCGGTTGAGCATTCCTGGTCCTATCCTAGCCATTGCAGGTGCTCCCCTCGCGCACATCTCTCTGACCTCCCCAAGTCCTATGACTGCAGTCAAACGTTGCCCACGGACTCTCGATCACATGTCGAAAATTTTGCTTGGCAATCATGTTGATGGTGAATCTGATTTTTTGACAACACAGAAGAAACTCCTTAACTCAATCAACAAAGTTGAGAAGGTTGTGATGGATGAATTTCGGAGGATGAAAAAGACTCCCACAGCTAAGAGGGCTGAGAGGGAAAATAAAGTTCGTACACTGATGGCAATGCGTTGATTTGTAGAGATCAGACAATAACACAACAATGGGTATGATAGATCATTCTCTAATGATTTACAATTAGAGGGTATTTAAAGTTGCTTAGGAACAAGGCAGCTTTGTTTTCATTTCTTTTTCTTTTTCGCATGTTAATGTCTTTTGCTGAAGGTCTTGGTTTAGGACTAGTAGGCATTTACTGCTTTGTATCATTTCTGCTCTGATACAATAACAAAGGAACGATTTTTTTATTTTTCTTTTCAAATTAAATTCTAGCTCCCTTTAATTATCAAACAAGGTTCATAAGTTTATCTTATTTACATGTCTGACAATCTAAAATGCAATTTTGATTGTTTGATTATCAAACTATTTCCCTTGAACACAGTTTTTTCATCTTTCTTTGCAGTCTTTCTTTCATGGGTGTTCTGTTGAAGAGAATATTTGTATGTTTGTTTCAATAATAACAAAGCTACTCAAAGTTTAAATTGGTGGATCAAAACAAAGTTGAGTCTATAATTTTGTTGGAAGCATTCAACTTGTTTTCCTCTTTGGCTGTTGAGATCTATTATGAAGAAAATAAACATTGTTGTAAGTTTTTTTTTTTTTCGATTGGTAAAATCTTTAAAGGTAAAGTGATTTGAACTCAAGACCTCTCCCTTTTTGGAGGGAGAAACATTGTTGTAAGTTATTGTTGACTGCCTTCTCTATAAACAACAACAAAGCCTTTGGAGTAGGCCAAGTCACATTTGTTTCTCCATTTCACTATATTTATAGCCAATTCTTCCATCGTCTCCATCCAAGTTCTTTTGGGTCTTCATCTCGCAATTTAAGATATTTAACTTAAATATTTCTTCTAATTGGGCTGGTAATTGGCTATTGTTGAATGTGACTAAACCATCTCAGCTAACTTTCTCTTAGTTTATTGCCTGTTGGAGCTACTACATCTTAACTGTATTGTTCTAATTACGAACTTCTATAAGAAAATTAGGAAGGATGGATGCTTTCAACAATTCAATCTGCCACACTCGATGTGTGAATTTACGACAAAGATGTCAATTCAGAATGCTCATATTTCGGAGGAAGTATTTTACATGTCAGATAATCCATTTGATTGATGAGCATTTTGTTCATGAATGGGTCACAAGTTGGGTTTACTCCAATTTTGAATCCAATTTCATGCATTTTTTATACAAATTGTTGATAATTTGGTGCAAAAGTTTGCGAAAATTGGTCGATTAATTAGCTTCCTTTTACATTAGAGTGTTGTGGCACTATCGTAGGCAGATTTGAATGCACTTGGGGACGCATCCTTGAATACCTGAAAGCCAAGCGTGCACGATTGCACAAGACAACCCGCTTATTCATTGTTACTTGCTATACCTTTGGAGCATCTCAAAATCAATTTCGATAGGAAATTGAATCTGTGAAACAAAGTGGAGAAGATGAACTTATCGATCAGCAGATAAGAAGATCAAGGCACCTGTACTACACGTTATATTATCAGAACATCAAATATCAACAATTTAAGCTTTTTGAGAATTTTTTTTTTTTTTTTAAATAAAAATTTATCAATTAAGAGATTTAAAGATCAAAGAAGAAAATAAATCTTAAGATCTAGCCATAGAGATTAAGGCTAAACCAATGGGATGATGATGAAGTGATCTAAAATCCATCCAAAAATGGGTCCCAACATCCCCCATTGTATCTTTTTGTGATAGAAGAAAGAAAAGTCAGATGTTTTAGGTCTTTTTGTCCAAGGAGATTCAGAATTAATTTTGTTATTTTAATTCACTTAAGTTGAATGGGTAACAATAAATAAATCCATGTATTTTAGTGAAATTGTGAGATAAAATAAGAATTATAGACACATTGAATTGCAAACAATATGCATTCTTTTTTTCCTTTTGAATGCAATTGGTGTTAGATTCAACAAGAGCTATGACTTGTATTAGGGTGTCAATGGATCGAATCAGACGGAAAATTTGTTCTCATTTGATAACCTATTTGTTGTGAACTTATATGCCACGTCAGCTTTGTACAGACCACGTATGTTTTGCCACATCGATTTATCATTAGTCTTTGATTAAGGATCATCAAAAGCTCTTCTTTTATTTTATAAGAGAAACCTAAGAATAGGGTGTTATTGTGCTTTTGCTCTATTAAGTTCAAAGATTACAAATTTTGGCCATAAATTATTCTTTGATTCCTTTTTTAATTCTCTTGAAATTACCAAATTTGATTTAGATTTGAAAAAAAAACAATAATTAGATGAAATAATAGGCAAAATTGGCTAACTAATCAAAGAGTCCGACTAGCCTTACTAAGATAGTGAGTAAAAAAGGGACTTACTAAGTATCATCCACCGTAAAAAAGACCTCTGAGATTCATTAAACAAGCCATCAAGATTCGTAACAAAACATGTAGCAATCTTGTCACCAATACCAAAAAACTAGTTGAATATCTGATTTGATCCTCTATTAACTAACAACATTAGTAATCAAATTACATAAAACGCTTCAAATCCTTTATTCATAAACATTTAACGAGCTTTCCACACGTTCACTTCTTGAATTCACCTGCATTGAAGGAAAAAAATTTAAACAAGTTGTAAAAAAAACTTGACGAACATTTCAGAAGTAACTCGTCGAATGCCAGAATATGGTATTAGAAACAAAATGAAATAAAATTTAACGATACTGAAAGATAAATAGTTACATGTTCCAAAATTGACACCACATTTTTCTGGGAGTTGCATGATCATATTATGATCAACACCAGATATCGGTGGGCCGTTAACGAGCACACACATGCATGCCTGTCCCAGTGTCCTGATGGCATTACAACAAGCTTGACTAGGTGGGATCGGACTGAATGGGGCGACTGAAGACCTACATGGTATCAGTTGAACGAGGGAACCGAAGAAAGTGTTGCAGCACCCCTGACTCACTCCATGGTGCACCATTCCGGCCATCATCACCAAGAACACCAACCACACCATCTCCTTAGCCGTAGTACCAACCTTCATCTCTATGTGATGCTCTATATTACGGCAAGTTCTCTTTCTGAGATATGGTTTTAACAGAACACATAACTAATACGCTTGAATATATGTAGAAGAGAGCTCATTTATTGTGCATTTCCATCCTACTCACTTACCATGATTCATGCAGTTTATATGCTACCTTTGCTTTTTGGCTGATTTGTCAAGAGATGATATGCATGCTATCAAAGCTGTTTGGGTTAACTTGAATTTCGTGTATCTTTTCGAGTTAAACCTCTCGAGAGAAGAAACATCGCACTTTATCATTATACTAGAGTTGGCCTGTGCCTACAGACTATGGCACGTGCATCCTCTTTGGAGTTAAAGGGGTGAAAGAGGAAAGATAGTAAAATTGGTTGGATATTATTAAGGGGGGGGGGGGGGTAAAACAAGAGAAATAATAAAGTTGAAGAGGTATTAAGAGACGGTCAAGAGGAAAGACAATAAAGTTGGAGGGGTCATTTTGGAAAAGGGCATTAGTAGAAAAAAAAAATATAGATATTTTTGGAGAGAGGAAGAAGAGAAAATGTTAAAAAAATGTGAAACGTGTCCTCAAGATACATTCACAGGTTATAAATCTTGAGACTGGGACCTACTGTTATGTTTTATTATATAGATATGAACCTTTCAAGGACATCTGCATATAATCTAATAATGTTTGAGAGCATTTTAATAAATTTTCCAATAAGTACTTGAAACAAAGTCACTTGAATTGTTCCTTTGACAATGTTTGACGAAAAAACGCCTTCACTTCATCCTACAATTACTTGTGTCGAACATAAAGGCTTCCAATCATTCTAAGCTATCAACGTTCTTTTTCTTTCCTTTTAAGTTGATTACTGCAAGCTCTAGCTCAACAAACTCTCCTGCACGCATGGATGGGTACTTGCCCGCAAGTGGGGACTCTGCGAAATGTCCTAGGGGCTTTAACACAGCATCGGATGCAATATGTGCAAACAACTGTATAAGAAAAAAAGAAATCAAAGTTTGAAGAATTAAATGGAAAGTAACGAACTTTGATCCTAAACGAACCAATTGAGCAAATTGGTTTCACTCACCGTTGAAGAAACTCTCCACAAGCTGCGATTTTGCTGTCGTGCTAGTTCAATCGCGTTGATTGTCCTATCGGTTACAACAACCTCATGCATGCCAGCTAAACACTCCCCACCTGTCAACCACTCCAACTGCAAACAAAAGCCGAGTGGTGGAATGATCATGATTAAAATTGAAAATGGCATTGTGAGCCAATTGTTAGATCATGGCATTGGTCGATCAAAATAATTCCAATAAGTTTATAGAAATTAAAATCAGCCTAGACAAGCACAAGCAAATAATATTTCAAAAAAACATAAAAGAAAATAAGTAAATCATAAAGAGAACTAATTCTAGACTTCTAGTAATATACATTTGCAGATATATATTGATGATTATATGCATGCAATGTACGTATATACATATGAAGTGCTAACATCAAATTATGAATGACATATACAATAACCTTTTGTTATTTATACAAAATAAAAAAGTAAATATCATCGTCATGTTCTTTCCTGTGAGTTGGTACCACGACCTGTGTTCAAATCCCGCTTTCACCTATTAACTACTGACCACTGATTTTGCTTTAGAAAAAAATAAGGGTTGGGGGAATCGTTGGGTTATGTGATTCCTAGGGTCAGATATCTTCAACATGGCATTAATTTAACGGTCTAGATGGTGACAGTCTCACTAAACAAATCAACCGAGGAAAATTTTCTTTTCTGAATCGTGTGTGAGAAATCATTTTTACTTGTGTACGAATCAATTATTTCGTGCTTTTCTCTTTCCATTAGTCCTCAATGTAATCTTAAGATTTGGGTTATAATTCTGTGCTCTCAAACTACAATTCAGTATCCTCACGATAATGATCAATTCATACTCCTTTGATATTACCTGTTTCCCTGTCTGGATGAGGAGACAACCGACGGGAACCTTCACTTCTACCTTTTGTCCAGTTCTCAACCAAATGTTCAGACCAGGGAATCTGCTCCTACCATGAATTGTTAAGAAGTTGAGATCATAGTGGTAACCAGCAAAAACAGTTCCCTCTTGGCCATATCGTTGAAGGTCACTTCCTGTTGGTGCAAGCAGATGAGGTCCCTAGAATTTGAGGAAAAAATGAACTTTGTTAAAAAAAATCATAATTTTTCTTCCTAAATAAGCTGTTACTTTCATTTAGGATAATAATTAAGAAACATTTTTTCCATTTAGTTATTACATGAAAACAAGTTGGAAATATCACCTTTCCCAATCTAATATGCACTGAGACAGCAAAATTGCAAATCCTTAGATACGTTAAATAAAAAAATTAGCAATATAATACTCGGTCACAACGATCCACTTAACACGCTAAATTATATGAGAGGAATGGCTCTACTCCGTCAAAGAAAAATGACGCTTGCATTTAGGTTTGGCAATTGGAGTTGGATAATATCCATTTACCCTTCGGATGTGAATGTGCGTCCTATTCGATCTGAATATCCGAGTTTAATTCAGTAAATTCACAATAAGATATATGTATAACCCAAAATTAAGGTTGTTCTATCATCTTCACAATGAGGTATATATGTACAACTCGGATATCTGCTTGAAATTTGGGTGCAAGTCAGACATGGATATCCCTTTAAAAATTGGATAAATAATCGGATATGGATATCCTTAGCAATAGTGGATAACAAATTGGATACGGATATCCGGATATAGATTTGGATAAGGATACGGATATATGCTTCATCTGACCACACCCGAACCATTGCCAGCCCTACTTGGCACTTGCATTAGTATGTTTATGTTTGTAGGTTCTAAGAATGTCTACAAAACAGTGTCATCTTATTGATGCTTGAGGCAGAAAATGAAGTCTTACTGGTCCCTGAAACTAAACTGAAGGTTTATCATCTTCAAGCTGTTAAAGTTCACATGGTTATAAAAAATGTGCATATACCAGACCAAAAGTTGCATCACACATAATTTTAAAAAGATAAAAATATGAGCATTAAAAAGCAAAAAAGAAATACATATTTCAATTTTCATTATTTTTTTTTGGTAAGTAGAACTTTTATTAATGGGAGGACAAAGGAGTCCTCAAAGCATACAAATAGAGCAAGATGAGAACAAAAAAAAGAGAAGAACAGAGAGATAACAAAAGTCAAAGCAAACTACGCCCTAGTCACAGAACCCCTTTTTCATTATAAAATCATAAGCTAACAGAGGAATGGAGAAAGATATAGATAGGTTCGCCATGCCATAAGATTGTATTAACTTAAAAAGAGAAGAGGAAACCATGACAATATGGTGAACCATCGAAAGAAATATTTGAGGATCATGACATATAACAAAATTACTCATGGAAAAAACATACAGACCAACTATTGATCCCCTAGACCAATTCAAAGTTCAAACAAGGGTTTTGTTCATTATCGTAAAACATATACAAGTGACCACAACATTCCCCTTCACTACCCGAATATAAATCAAGAGCAACACTTTCATATTATAAAATATAACAAAATTACTCAGGGAAAAGGTGACTCTAGGGTTTGGGTACACGTATCCCTACAAACCCTCCCACCAATAAATCTAGGAAGAATTGAATTATGAAGTATTTGGCTACCTCGTTCATTAGAGAAGTGAATGCATCCCTGTCCAGGCCAAATCCAATTGCGGCCATTTCAGCGACAACCTGCACAAAATATTAATCGGTAAACCATTGTAGGCCTCAATTGTTTAGTGGATTAATACATGAAGTATGATATGTACAAAATTTCAATAAAGGAAACACACTAAGAGAAGTCCTAAAGCACTTAACCTCAATTGAAGAAATCATTTTGTATCCCCATGAGTCCATTGTTTCTTTCCATTCAGGGAAACCTTCTGGTATAACAGGTTCAGAGTTTAATTCCTACATAAGACAGATGACGATATTACAGACTACGTAGAAATGAAGCTTTAACGGTCATGAAAGAGACCGATAGGGACCTGAAAGCGAGTGATCGATGGCCGTGGGCCCACTCTCCACATGTACCGCCACTTAGGGTCTGGGCCCCCTGGCATAGATGGTCGATACTCCTTTGGCATTGTTCTTAAGTTTTGCTGCATTTCCTCATCTACCAGACTGCGTGGAACCTCAGTTCCTTCGGGGGTCACACCAACCTGTTACAATCACATATTTGTAATTTTTAAGTAATCTAGACGTACGAGACAATTGGGAATGAGGAGGCATGGCTTTTAGCCTCAATTTTTTGGATTGTTTATGCACCCAATGAGATCAAGATGTGTCTGGGTGACTCATCTTCGGTTGGTCAAGTCAAATGCTTTCAAAACTAGCCAAATGGATTTGATAAAATGTGTATTCATAATTTAATAATAATTGTTTTTCCGTTATAAACTGGACTAATAGATGCAATAATCATAAAATTTCATTTATATAGATCGTCATCCTTGCCTTAGCAAAGATTTGGGGTCAGCTAAAACAAATCTTGTTCTCCCATTCAATTATGTCCAGAACCATTTCTTTTGTTATTGTAACTTGAAAGTGGGGCTTAGACCCATAGCTCAGTTGGTTTGACACATTGCAAAGCAATTTGAAGTCGTGAGTTCAAGTCCAACTTACCCATAAAAATAAAAATAAAAAAACTTGAAAGTGTGTACATATTCACTTTCACATTCTCAATTAGTACTTTCAACTTGCATGCATTCCTTTTAATTGGGAGAGTAATTAATCAGCCTTCCTTGAACGTGTCCAAACCATCTCAATCGACTTTCTCTTAGTCTACTACCTATTGGCGCTACTCCTATATTTTCTTATATAGATCACCAACAGTTAAATTCTTAAAAATCAATCATAGTTATACGAAAAACTTAAAAAAGAAAACCAAAATTGATCTATACCAGTTGATTTGGCTGAGCTTTTGACAATCTTGATGAGAAAATTGTTCGAATGAGTCATTGATTGACATAGACAATTCACAGTGGAAGTCTCAATTGGTTGCCTCGGAGCTCGAGATTACCAATCCAAGTCATCTTGTTCTCTTCCCAAATTTCAAACCATGAAGTGAGACACTCTATTGAAAAGTGAAAAAAAGACAATTTTTCCCTTACTAAATGCAAAGATGCAATTATTGCATTGACATGAAAAAGTGTTCTATATGGCATTTAATTAGGGAAAATGTGTCTTTTGACTAGGAAGAGTGCCCCATTTATCAAAGGAAAATGTTCAACTGCTTGCGTAGGACACTGCGTTAGACATTGAGTTGACGTGGAGGTATGTATGGAACTAGAGATGCTTTTCCTCAAGATACGAGTGAAAAACATCTATGGTTCTATGTACAAATCCATGTCAACTCAGTGTCTAATGCAGTGTCCTGTGCAGTCACTCTAGGACAACTCTTTATCAAACTTAGGGTATGCTCCAGTCATGTCCTTTAACAAAATAAAGGATATCTTTACTAAAGCAAAGCTTTCATGTAGTGTTGTCAAATGCGATCGCATATTCGCATATGCTACAATCGCATACCCCAAATTATGCTATCTGTCAATATGCGATGGCATATTTTTCTGCAATTTTTTTTCAATTTTTTTTTCTTGTAGTATATGTCATCGCATATGCGATGTGCAAAATCGCATATGTGAAGAACATGTGCTGGTCGCATAAGCTACTTAACAACATTGTTTTCATGCCAATGCTAATTCCATAATATTCATAGCATGGTATAAAAACTTTTCTTAGACTCGGGTGAGTCATCCTAGTCTTCGAGGCAATCTGGAAGAGATAGTCAATATGAATCGTCCATCACATTGACTCATCCAATATTTTTAAAGTTTGGCCAGTTTAATAAAAACCTGGCTGAGTCCACTGGGTTTTGTTTTATTTTATTTTATATTTTTAGTAATTTGAACCCTTATTGTCTATAAAAAAATGTGAGCATCTACACCCTACAATAATAATAATAATAATAATAATAATAATAATAAACATTATTTTACTAAAAATATATTAACAGTAATTTTAAAACGACTTACATGGTTGACTTGGACAAATCAACTAAGTATCATGAGGGGGCCAAACAAATACGTAATACCAGGTTTTAATACCATGATTCATACATACCCACATTAATCAAATAAAATAAGCATCAAAACCCTAACTTACTGCAACCCTAAAGTTACAAAAGAAAAACAACAACAATTACATTTGAAATCAAGCAATGTAGACAGGGAAAGTGCAAATCAAAATCTAAAACAGTAAAACCTCCTTAATTCTTTAAATTAATTGTTGAGAGAGACAGATTAAGTACGGACCTGGTAATGTAAATGTGAACGTTCTTGGAGGCGTTTGAATTCTTCAGGTTTCTCGAAGTAATTCTCCATCATATTGAGGAATCGATCGTTGTCTTCTACAGTACATCTCGGATCTTTAATCAGCAAAGCTCCTGTTTCTCTCAATGTTCGACTGACCTCAGAACAGAGATCCTTCAATTTGGGATCAAGATTCTTCTCTAGATTTAGTTGATCTCCGCTAAATTTAGCAGAAAAATCTAAATAAGGGGAAAGATCTACTACGAGTAGATCCATTGGTTTGCAGATTAAAGCCAAATCAAAATTCTATTCTGTTTTTGTTCATAGAATGAGATCTCCGATGGCGGGAACAAATTAAAAGAATAAAAAAAATTCTTAGACGGACAGCGGACTTGTTTGTGTATTAAATTCTTCCGTACCGAACACTCCGCTTTTTCGCTTTTCTATATTCTTAGCGATCTTGTACCGAGAAAGTGAGTATAGGGTTGTCGATGGATCGGATCAGAGTCTGATCCGTTTCAATCGGTTCTGGATCAACTGCACTTAAGGTCCGATCCGGTAAAATGTGATAAAGTCGTTAATGGATATTTATAGGATAATGATTTTCTAAGGCCCCTATAGGCTTCCTCCCTTATGTGACACGTGTTAAAATTAGGGGTGTTAATGGATAATCAAAAATTCAAATTCGAAAAATCGGATATTGAATTTGAATTCGGATAGTTTTAAATCTTCAAATCCTTATCAGATACGGATTTAGATATTAATCTTTCGAATTCGATAATATCCGATTCAAAATAATATATAATATATAATATATATTATTTTTATTTGATTTATTTTTTTAAATTAATAATATATATATATATATATATATATATATATATGATTTTATTTATTTATTATATATATAGTATAATATATAATAAGTTTTTTAAATAATAAAAAATCAATTGAATAATGAAAAATTATGTTGTTTTTTAATATACAAATTATTCGAATTCTAATTGAATAATATCCGATATCTGATAGGATAATCAAATTCGAATTCTTCTAAAATTTTAGAACATCTGTCGGATTCGAATTCAAATACGGATATCAGATAAAAATTTCAGATTCAGATTCGAATGTTATTGTATTCGAACGATAAACATCCATTGATAGTCCTACACCTAGGATTGTCAATGAATCATATAAGAATCTGACCCGTTTCAATTGGTTCTGGATCAACTGCCATTGGGGTCCGATCCAGTAAAATGTGATAAAAGTCCTTAATGGATATTTATAGGATAATGATTTTCTAATGCCTCCATAGGCTCCCTTCTAATGTGACACGTGCTAAAATCATAGATTTTATTCCTCGGGATACACAATTGCTCATATTTATGAAGATATACATTTGTGTATCCCGAGGAAATCTATGGTTCCCCAATCTCAAAACCTCTGGTCCATTCTTGTACTTAGACAATGAGTTCGCATGTTAGCCTAAAATCCAATGGCAGGGTTTTCTCCTCACTTTATTTGTGGAAGAAGACAAAAATGAAATCTTCTTCGGCTTTATGTATCTCTAAAAACTAAAAGGCCATTAGCTCAAGATGAGCCCAATTCCAATGTTAAGGCCTAAGATAGGGCCCTGTTTGGCTCAAGCCTAAATGGATGAGATTGACTTGATCAATTACTCTAATTTGAGCGTTTGAATCTTACAAGATCAAACTCACTTTTGCTCCTAGAGGCCCACGCATCACCAATGATCAAGCCCATGGCAATATCGACATTGAGTCTGTTAATTGGTCCATTGTAGACCATTTGATTAACTTTTCGATTAAAATCCATCAGGTTTCAGTCTAGCCCCTTAAATCGATAATGACCAAATTTGAGACCCATCTGAGGTTAGTATGTTGCTCCTCATTTTCTTCCATGAAAGATCTCTTCATCTGAATCAACATGCAATTGGCATCGAGATTCGTTTACAAACTAGTGGTGATCAATTAATGTATTGTAAGTTCCTTATTCACATAACTATGCGATTGTGGGAGGGTGTTAGAGTATCATTTAATGTATTGTATTAAGTTGTATGTAGAAGTACCAAATCATTTCAAGATTAGATCAAGTGATTAGGGTAGTTATGTAACCATCGTTTATATTTAATAAGAAATTCATACCAGAGATCATTTATCTAGGATTCAGTTTATCAATATGTCAGGGGGGACGTCACAAAATCATGACTCATATTTATATTTTGATCTCAATTCGATTTCGTAACGAAACGAGAGAGTCAAAGGACGGTGCAAAATTCAGAAATTTTTTGTAAAAGAGCGTTCTTCGATCTATTTACAAAAAATGGAAATAAATGTTTTGTTAGAATACGTACTCATTTATAGAACAAGAAGTTAATCAACCTTCGCTCGGTATTGTTAAAATAATTTTTTTCTTTGCTAAAAAAAAGAAGAGTTGTTCCAAAACTGACTTCCTTAGACACCATGCTCAATATTGCACTGACATGACAGTGTGCAGAGAATCACATTTTTTTCTCGAGATATAATGGAAAAAATTTATGGTTCTTTGCACACTACCACGTCAATTCAAAATCAAAGGAAGTCAGTTCAGCATTTTCCATAGGGGATAGGTTGGTAGGGTTTTTTTTCCCATGTGTCATTGTCTCATTGGTCCATATAACATTTGAAATAAAGATTATCCTTTATAATTCTCCCTGGAGTGAGCCTCTAAATCTCTTCTGTGCACTGGCGAGCTTTGTTATGCCACATCATCTGCCACATGTTCTTTGTTATATAAAGCGAAGAGGTTTGGGCCGACACTCCAGAATATACGTTCCCATTAACTCACCCAACGAACAGGCTTCGAAAACCTCAATCTTCTTCAAAATTCCAAAATTTTGCTCGAAGAACACCTGAAAAATACTAATCTTGAGCTACACAATCGACCAGAAGAAGCAAAGAATTTCACCATTTTTTTCCTTCTCTCGTCGAACACTCCAAAGATTTTCTCTACTTGCAGGTATTCTTTCTGTTTGTAGAATCTGTCTCTTTTTCAATGAAAATTTTGTCGATTTTATGCTTTTTCTAGGTTTTCTTTGAGTTTTTAATTCGTAGATCATTGTTCTAGGTCACTGTTTGTTTATCCATTTTCGTTTTCATGTTCTTTTGATTGTTCTGAGAACGTGGAATTTCAATTCTGAAAAAAGGTTCTAACTTGAGCTCATTATGTGCTTGATTCGACGAGCAGTCGTTGCTGATTCGGTAAAAAATGCATTTTCTTGTTTCTTGAATTTTTTTAAATATATCTTATCCCCAAATCTTTGGCATAGGCTTTGTTGTTGTTTACTTTACGCCCATTGTATGAAAATCAATAAAATATGTAAAAGAACTCATTATAGTAAGGGGGAAATTTATGTAATTTTTTTTTCTTCCAACATCCATAATTTTGCTTTGTTTAGAGTGCTAAATGGTGTTGTTGTATCCTTTGATTATAAGTTATAATGATGTAAAATTATGAGTGTGTTTCCTTATCGACTCTGAATTATGGTTGAAATTGGAGATAATAATTGATGTTGTAGAAATGTAAGCATGTAAAGCTTATATTGTGGCTTTGGACAGTGTAATAGAGGAACAAGATTGTTTAGCCAACCCCAAATCCTTGGGATAAGGCTTTAATGATGATGATGTTTAAGTTCAAGGATGGTCAAAATTGGAGATAGTAATTAATAGCATAGAAATATAATCATGTAAATCTTATATTGTGGCTCTGGATAGAGTGAAAATGGAGGAACAAGATTCGTTTAGCCGACCCCAAATCCTCGGGACAAGGCTTTAATGATGATGATGATTTTGAATTTTAAGGAAGGTCGAAATTGGAGATAATAATTATTAATGTAGAAATATAAGTTGTAAATCTTATATTGTGGCTTTGGATAGAGTGAAATGGAAGAGCAAGATTCGTTTAGCCGATCCTAAATCCTCGGGATAAGGCTTTGATGATGACAACGTTGAAGTAAAAGGAAACATGTTATGATGATTGCATTTTGTAGATAGAGGAATCCTTCTATGGAAATTCCAGAAAGGATGAGCCTGTAGACAAATGTATATGTACTGAAATAGCAAACAATTAGTGACAATCCAAATCTGTATTTTCTATTTTAAAAATTGAAGAATACCCTATCACAATTAGGCTGGCAGTGCTCAGTATGGCTACTTTTTTTCTCTTTTTTTATTGGCAAGCGGGTTAGAGGGTGAAGACAGAATTGGGACAGATGTTGTGGTGCATCATCTCCTTATATTATCTATATAATTGTGCACACACACATATAAATGTATGATTACGTCATTGAAAGAAGATTTGTTGTTTTGGTTCTTGATGTGATCAGGCACAAAAAGGTTTGTGCATACTCCGGGTTATGTCAATATGATGGTTTACTCTCCAATTACTACACCTGCAAAACACGTAGTACACATCTGTGATCGTGTTGGAAGGCAAATGTGTTGCCATGTCCGTGGTGTGGCACCTCAGTTAACATCGAAATCATGCTGCTTCTATTTCCATTCTAAGGTGTTTCAACCAAGATTTGTTTCTGTGACCATCTCTAGGAAATCTCTCCATTCTGCTGCTACTACCTCTCTGACATTCCAAGGATGCTGTCTTGAGTCTGGCTTCTCCAAACAGAGAAATAACTCAGATCTGTTAATGGTGAAAAGCTTAGTAAGTTCTATGGGACACAAGAAGAGATATCTTGGGATTCCATTGCCATGCCAAAGCATGAGTTTGAAGCTTTCTTTGTCAAAACAAGAAATGATTACCAAAATCAGGTGGAATAGGGGATCTGTTTCTTGGCTAAAAGGAACTGCTTCTGCGGGTGCAATTTTTGGGTTGTCGGTCTGCTTCTCGAGTTCTGAACCAGTTTATTGTGAGGCATCCAGGGAGAAGAACAATGAAAATGATGATCGTGATTCATCCTCGGTTGGATATTCCCATGGAAAGAAAGTATACACTGATTATTCTATAACTGGTGAGCAGTAAATTTTTTTTTTGGGGTGCTTAATAAAGAGAGCTGCTATGGGCACCACAACTTTTACTTATTACACCCAAATTAAAAATAAAGAAAATAAGTGAATGATTGAGAATAAGTAAAACTTGGGGTGCCAATAGCAGCTCTCTCTCTTTTTTGCTAGATTTCTATTTTTTGGGTTTAGGATTTTATACGACCCTAATCATAATTGTAAACAACTACTGAAATTGTTTTCTAGAGTCTTATAATTTTTTGTAATGTTGAGATTATAACTAAGAGCCAAACTTTTGTAATGTTTGAAGAGTGTGTTTTAATCTTTAATTGGGGTGTGATAAGTAAAAGTTGGCTTGCCAATAGCAACTCTCTTAATAAATGATTTTTTCTTTTTTTGTGTGTGGGTGGGGGGGGGGGGGGGGGGGGGGTTAAGGGATGGATCTGTGGTGTCCTCTATCTCATATTTTGATCATTATTGCAAATTTCTTTATTTGAAAATGCTTGTGCAAATTGATTAATAGAGCTGCGATTGGCACCCCAACTTTTACTCATTGCACCCCATTTTCTTAAATTATTTATCACGCCTTAATTAAAGATTAAACACACACTTTTGAAACATTACAAAATTTTGGTTCAAGTTATTATTTCAACATTACAAAGCGTTATAACACATTGAAACAACTTCAACAGTTGTTTACAATTAGGATTAGGCTCATATAAAATCCTAAATTTAACAAATAGAAATCTTAAAAAAACCATTGTCTTATTTATTTATTTTTTAATTGAAGTGTAATAAGTAAAAGTTGGGGTGCCAATAGCAGCTCTCTTGATTAATTCCTTCAAATATGGTCTTGATGTAGTCGACTAGTACATATTTTGCAGGAATACCTGGAGATGGGAGATGTTTGTTCCGCTCTGTAGCCCACGGAGCTTGTCTACGATCAGGAAAACCTTCTCCAAGTGAAAGTCTTCAGAGAGAATTAGCAGATGAGCTGCGGGCCAGAGTATGTCTCTTTCTGCTACTTAACCATTATTAGAATGTTGAATCCTTTTTCTTTTTTTTTTCCAATAATGCTTTTGTACAAATATTTTTTTTCTCTGAAAGCCTTTGGTTTTTGATTTTTTTTGCTCTAATGGTTTGTTCGCGGGATTTTAAGCAACTCTAATGCGGTATGGTATGTTTATAGGCTGTTCACTTGTATCTACTGAATCTTTTACAGGTTGCCGATGAGTTTGTTAGAAGACGAGAAGAAACAGAATGGTGAGTGTACCAAGTTGTGTCTTCATCACTTTATCTTGTACAATCAAGTTAAAATCTTCATTTTCATGGCATCCTATTAATGGAATCATTACATGAACAGGTTTGTTGAAGGTGATTTCGATACATATGTTTCTCGGATTAGGAAGCCGCATGTATGGGGTGGCGAGCCTGAGTTGTTCATGGCATCGCATGTTCTTCAGTACGTCTCTTCCATATATGCTCTTACTGTTTTGATTTCACTCTAGGGTTATATCTTGTTTCAATGCAATGTTTTGGTTTGGAGAAAATCGAAATGGTCTCATCTGAAACATTCCCAAATCATTAAATTTTGGGTATTTTAGAAAGACCCCCTTCCCTTGCTAAATTGGTGATATCAGGTTTACCCCCCTTGACCTTAAGTCACCATTCCTTTTTTTAATGATTTAACAGTGAGCGGTATTTGAAGACCATTTTGAAAACAAAATTTCATCCGGGGTAAACCTAATATCACCAATTTTACAGGGGGGTATTTCTAAAATACCATTCAATTTTTCGTTCATCTCGACTGAAGGTAGAATACCCCATCGAAGCATCTATTTTTCATGATGGTGGAGTGGGTTTATTCATGTGTTAATTTAAATTCCTCTGACCAAGTGATCCATTAAATGTAAATTAACAAAGAATCCAACATGTTTGTACCACTGTGACACAAGTCTGCGATTTTTTTAAAATTCATGATTAAATCACATTTTTGTCTCACGAAGGTTTTGAAAATATCTTTGATTTTTTTGAAAAAATTACATATTCTTTTTATTTTATATTTTAAACACATATTTTTTTATATTAACAAAATTATTTTATTTTTTAATCTATCAGATGGTTTACCGATTTTGGACGACTTTTTCCGAAACTTTCTCTTATCGAATTATTCCCGAACCATGTCAGTGATGAATTCCAGATCCTTTTATTTATTTCTTCTTTTTTTCTAGAAATTTTTCTTTGACAAAAAATTCAAATAAAGGATAATAAAGTGAAGAGGAGAACCCATGGACTTGGATGTATGCAGGATGCCAATCACAGTGTACATGCATGATGAGAATGCTGGGGGCCTAATAACCATTGCTGAATATGGTCAAGAGTATGGGAAGGAGGATCCAATCAGAGTTCTCTATCATGGTTTTGGCCATTATGATGCACTACAGATTCCAGGCAAGGTTCGTAAATCAAGACTTTAATATGTATGCCAATGCCATGAAGGGTACAAAAGCAGAAATGATGAGTTTTAAGTACATTTTAACTTGTTATTTAGTCATCTCTGTATGTATTTTTGTACTTTTTAGAACTCAAATGTATTTGACCTTCAGAAATTTGTCAATTTTATTCAATAGAGAGTTTCAGTCATTTCTTCAAGAATAATGATGTATGCACGTGGTTTTGGTACGTGGCTGATGTGGCAAGGGCACATAACCGCACATCTTTTTCCTGTGTATCCCGATGAAAAAGATCTATGGTTCTGTGCCCTTGCCACGTACCAAAATCATGTCCATTCATCACAACTCTTTCTTCAATGTATGACACTCTAGAGAAATTTTGATACGTTGAGTGTATAGAAATTATACATAAATTCGAATCATTCTTTCTTGAGCTATGTACGATACGAGGAGAAAACCTCCTATGTGTTTCTAAAGAGGGGGGGAGTCATTTATGGAATCGTTGCAATAGATGTTCGATCCCGAAGAGAAGGAAGAGATCTTCAGAAAATGGGCTTTTACAATCTTGTAAAGAATCAAATGTTTCCGTTATTCTATATTTCCTTGAAAAAGACGATCAACCAACCATTCATGATATTTCAAAGAATTTTTCATTTATCAAATTAAATTAAATTAATTATATTATTAAAATAAAAAATAAAAAGAAAGAGGGTGAATATAAATAGAGGTGGACTAAGCTACAAAAGCAATCTGAAACTTTTAAATCCTCACAAAAAATCAGTTCAATCTGAAACTTCTAAATCCATTAAAAGTGATTTGTAAATTATTGGTAAAAAATCAACAGTTCACATTCTAAATCACTTTTGATGGGGTGAGAAGTTTCAGATTAAACTGATTTTTTTTAGAATAATCTCTATGACGAGAAGATCATCATCAGTTCAATCCGAAAGTTTTAACCCATATTTTAAAATTTTATTATTATTACATTATTTTTACATGTCTTAGGATCCTAAAAATAAAATTAAAAATAAATATTAAATAAGATCCCTTAAATAGCCACTAGTAAAAATATGAGAGAGTAATAGGCCTGAAATACTTATCCACGTGGCATTTTAAGATGGTTGTAGATTATATCTCTACCCATCTACTGGTGGAGCAAAATTTTACCCGTAAGACCGTTGTTTGCAGTTAAAACTTATGGAACTTATCCAAACCACGTGGAAGGGCCAGGTGTCAAAAACTCATTATATCAAACTTTAAGCACCAACACGTATTGTTGTATTAGGTACACGCGTCAAGAAATTAGACCGCCTTCTTTTTATATATAAAGTGCTCCAACTATCTTCGAAGCTATTGTCGTGAAAAAACGATACAGTTGTCTTTATCTTTATAGATTTTGTTGGAGAGAAGAAGAAGAAAGCAAAGATGCAAACAGGAAAGAGTGCAGTTGCTGCGGCGAAGGATTCTGTATCAAACATCGCTGCATCGGCAAAGTCTGGAATGGAGAAGAGCAAGGCTATCATGCAAGAGAAGGTTTTACATAGTGTTGGAATTTTTTTGCTATCATGCACTTTATTTAAGTCTAACATGCGCCTTATTTGTGGGTCCCACTGATGGACACTATGATGGACGGTCTCCATCTTTTACTAATACCACACCAATTCTTATGTAAATCATCAAAAAAAAAAAATTGAGTAGCAGTTGGTGTGGCGTTAGTAAAAGTTGGTGGGGGAAATAGTAACTATTTTTTAATGAATTAATAATGAAATTTTATTTATTTTTAAATATCCTTTAAAACTTAAATTATTAAATAAAATCAAAATTTCATAGTTATTCATCAAAAAATGACATTGACTTCCGGTCAAGGATTAAGTATAATCTTACATTTTGCAAAGGGTATACCTAATATCCTCAATTTCATAGGGGGGTTTTACTAAATTACCCTAAATTTATTTTGTATGTCCAATCGCATTTGATGAGACCCAATTGTTTTAGGGTTGGATTTGGATCCAAATATTGTGATCCAATAAAAATCGGATCTGGTCCATCTGTTTAGGGTCTGATCCGATCCTTATTTGATTGGTCAAGATCAATCAGATCCAATCTTGATGTGATTGGTGATATAACAGGTTGATAAGATGACAGCACATAACCCTACGGAGAAGGAGATGGCAAAGGAACATAAGGAAGCGAAGATCAATCAGGCTGAGATGCAAAAGCATCAGGCACGTGAGCACAATGCAGCCGCCAAGGAACAAGCACGTGTCGGTGGAACAGCCGGTCACATGACCGGTCCACATACGATTATGGGTGGAACCGGCACTACTGGTCACGTGACTGGTCCGCATACGACTATGGATGGAACCGGTACTGGGTACGGAACAGGTGGCAGTTACCGTTAGTTGAGGAGTACGTTATTAGGAATACTGTTTATATGTTTTATTTCAATAATAGTGTTTTTAGGTTCTTATTTTGATGGTATTATATGTAATTTCTTCGACTTTCTAATGTAGTTTTAGTTATTTCCTTAATTATTATTAATATTATATTTTGGACCTTAAAATGAATTTATGAGGGAATTGTTATTGTCACACTAAATTTTGTTAACGCCACACCAATTGTGTGAAATTCATGAGGGAATTGTCATTGTCACACCAATTTTGAATTTTGTTAGTTAGAATTTTGGTTTATTATTTTTTATATTGGGTTGAGCGAAGAATAGTCCAATTTCAAGATTTTCATATTTATATCCCTTGAGATTCAAGAACAATCACAATGCTCTTGCCTTCAAATTTTTGTTTATAAAAATTAGATTGCAACTTTTTTACCTGACTTTTTAGTATATCACTTTCTATAGAAGAAAATAAAAAAAAAACACACACATATATATATATATGTGGGTCCCGTTATTTGGCCAATAGTTTGGCAAACATTTTGGCAAACACTTTTTCAAAACATGGGTTAGAGGTCTTGGAATGGGCTGATTTTTGGTGAGGATGATGCAAACATTTTGGCAAACACTTTTTCAAAACATGGGTTAGAGGTCTTGGAATGAGCTGATTTTTGGTGAGGATGATCTCTACGGTGAGGAGATCATCCTCATCAAAAATCAGCTCATTTCAAAACTTCTAGTCCCCGTTTACAAGTTGAAAAAATGTGAACCGTCCATTTTTTGTAAATCATTTTTGATGGGGTTAGAAGTTTTGGAATGGGCTGATTTTTGGTGATGATGATCTCTACGGTGAGGAGATCATCATCACCAAAAATCAGCCCATTCCAAGACCTCTAACCCATGTTTTGAAAAATGTGTTTGCCAAACTGTTGGCCAAATAACGCTACCCTCTCTCTCTCTCTCTCTCTCTCTCTCTCTATATATATATATATATATATATATATATATATATATATGATGAGGGGGTCATCCTTGCAAAAAATCATCCCAATCCAAAACTTCTAACCCCATCAAAATTGATTTACAAAAATTGGACGGTTTAAAATTTTTCAACCTGTAAACATGGGGCTAGAAGTTTCATAATGAGCTGATTTTGGCGAGGATGATCTCCTTACCATAGAGATCATCCTCACAAAAAATCAGCCCATTCCAAACATTTTTGCCCATATAAAACAAAATACGTTGTCGCAATGTGTGTTGCAATGTGTGTCGTTTGAACCCGACCCTATATATATATATATATATATTTATATATAGGATCACGTTTAAGGGCCAATTTTTTGGCAAAACATTTTGCAAGACATGAGTTAGAAGTTTTGGAATGGGCTGATTTTTGGTGAGGATGATCTCCTCGGTGAGGAGATCATCCTCACCAAAAATCAGCCCATTCCAAAACCTCTAACCCATGTTTTGAAAAATGTTTTGCCAAAATATTTGTTGCTGAACGGGACCCTTTATATATATATATATATATATATATATATATATATATATAAATCCTTTTTGTTATAAGCTATGATGGAATTGGAGTTGAAGTTATGTTAAAAGAAGCTGAGAAATTTTTATTTTTTTGTACTTTTTATTTTATATGACTGGTGTTTGTGAGATATTTGACTTCAAAGAGTCATCTCTCATTATTTCTTTTAAGGAGGTCTTGACCACTATGTCCAACTTTAATTAATTAATAGTTAAGAAATTAAATAATTATTGACTCAAATTGTATATTTTTTTTTCTTAAATTACTATTCTGATCCTTATACCAACATACGTCTATGTGACATGTTATGGTTGGATAATATTTGGACTACTTTTTTATAAGGATTTTTATACTCTCAAGGAATTTGCAATTAAAGAGTAACATGAAAATTATAATAATAAAATTATTATTATATATTTAAATAAAAAAAAGGTATTTTGATCATTTTCAATAGTTTCATGGCTTCACTTCGCTTAAAAATCATGCCAAGCCATGATTTTAAATCTCATCGACATCCGAATCGTCTAGTCTCAATATCCAAGAGGAGTTGACGAGTCGTCTAAAAGACATGATTTGTTCAAGGCATTCTTTAAAAATCTCATCCAAGATGACTCGTCAAAAAGAGTTTTAAAACCATTTGTCAAGGAGCATGTTATCCACCTGAAAACAGAGTATATCAAGTATTCTCTGAAAACAAACACACTTATCTAGGTTTACCAAATTTTTATACTAAACTCCCACGACCATGTTTTAGGTTTCTTCTCCCTGCAATAGAACTCAGTAGGTACAGCAAACATCCATCTACCCCTTCTCCCTCCCCAATAGTAAAAAGGGCATTACATCAAACATAGAAAGTACTACTTCACTAAGACAGAATGTCTAAATAGGTTCCATGTCACCCCATGAATACAGAGAAAGAAATACATAAAAGTAAGATGAACCAGTATCAGCAATCAATCATTAAAAACTAAACAAAAATACTAAAATAAAATAAAATAAAATAAAAACAAATATTGTTCTTTCCACAAACAAAAATTCAGATAAGACCTCCCATGACTTGGGAAGTATTAAGAGCATTGTCAAATGACGTGCTGAAATAGAGGACCTCACATCCCTGCCTTGCGAAGTTCATTTTCTCCATGTGCAAAGTGGCACCTATCCCCATATGTGCACGTCCCGTTTGCAAATTTCTCACAAAGCTTTGTCTTCTTGTTATTTGCTGAATGGGCATGGGCCCCTGCTGCTGCAGGGTTCATGACCGAGCCCGTTGTTGGACCAATGTTCACAATTAGCTCACGGACCATTGCACTGGCTTCCTTTATCTGATCTAAGGTCCCTTCAAGCTCAATGTTCTTCAGATTGGAATCCGATTCATGATCCCGTATGGAGAGCTTCACGCCAGTAATGCGACATATCTGCTTTGAGTTCACACCACCTTTACCAATGATTGGTCCAGCGAGGGAGGCGTCTACACTAATCTTGGCAGTTGCCGAGGCACCAAAACTTGCTGCAGCTGAAAGGGCGGATTGGGGTGGTGGCTCCATCCGATGGGCGTACCCGCGTGACATAGGACCCATACCTCGGGGGTCTTCAGAAAAATTAGGGGTAAAGTTCTTGACAAGTTCACTCTCGCTATGGGCAAAATGACATTTATCACCAAACTTGCATCCTTCAGCACTGTTTATCTTGTTGCACATGCGGGTCTTGGCAGCCGGAGTTGAACCATTAGAGAAGGATGGTGGGGGCATTGGGTTCCTGGAGAATGGCTGATGAGAAGGGTTGCCGCCACCAAAGTTGGTCATCTGAGGGTTGCCGCCACCAAAGTTGGTCATCTGAGACACTGCATTGATGCCACCTGGAACGTAGTGCAGAAAGTGGCAGCTCTCACCAAATGGACACCCAGCAGTGCTGTTCATAACCCCAGGAATTAGAGTTCATGACTTACGGTTTCAGGGAAAAATAGAAGAAAACAGTCTCATGAAATGTATATCCTAATATAATGATCAGTACCAGAATACAGTATAAACAACCAACTAAAAATCATATCTACGAAGCACAGGAGATGAACAATCTTCAAAGAAATAGAAGAAAATTAAATAGCTGTACAGACACATTAGCAGAGGCAGCATAACAAGTGAGATGGGGCATGTTTTACAAAATCTAGCATCATCATCAATGCATGATATGCATATAAATGCTTGACCAAAGTCCCAAACAATTACGATGTTAATATCCAATATTGCTTATATCAATAACTTCAAAGATTATCTTGTCTTGGAAACCAAGAAATGCTTCAAGGAGGATGGTACGAGTATCTAAATCATATTTATATCAACAATAACAAAGCATAATGGAGAAGAGAGGGATGTAATTGACATTTATAAGATCTAGTTAGAAGTATATGAATAATAGAAATCTACATGATGAATCATCTCTTCCAAAGGCCCACTTAATGCTATCAGCACGAATAAATGAATACTTGGGTGACTTCCACCAGCCAGACTGGAGTTCACATAAGCTTATCTCGTGAAGATCCTTGAAACTTGATCTATTAGGCATAAAGTAAAAGGTGCACTGTTAATGTTTAATCCAGAACTGCAAGAATTGAAGAAATCCTATAATAGTTAAGAGAAGAACTCTTTCTCTTCATGATCTGACAACCATTATGACATCTTATGAGACTGAAAATTCAATTGAAAAAGAAAAATATCAATGGTGTCAAGTTGCTCCTAAGAAACACCCACATAGCTCACAGGTGAGCAAAGATTCAATGGCTCAGTTCTGACTTCCAAGAACCTACAGCCTAACAGCAAATATATCAGCAAGATGTCATGAGATTGTCTGTGCATAATGTACCTATTCTACACCAACTTCTCAATGCATGTCTTCATGTCAAAGCACATTTCTTCAAATATTTTCTTACCGTCTCAATCCATGTTATTTCTGGTCTTTGTCCCTTTTAGAACCTTCAAATTGCACCAAAGCACTCCTCAAAGGTCCAGCCATTGATATTCATCATAAACTTCCCATCTCACTTACTAAACTGCCCATTTTCTATCTGATCAGGTCATACCAAAATTTCCATTAGATGTGCTAATTTCTAATTTTGTCTAATCTTACTCTTACCACTCATCTGACTCAATGTCCTTTTCTCCACTGCACTTATTCTACGAACGTGTTTCTTGACTGCCCAACATTCCATAAAACGTTATAAAGCTTGCCTTGTACAATTATTTTCTTCAAATTGATATTACATGTCAATCATATAACTTTCATGTCTCGACTTAGCCACACTACATTAGTTCTATGAGTCGCATCCTCGTCAATCTATCCATCTAGATAGATAATTAAGTACAAATGACATCAAAAAAATAATAATTGAAACTAAATGAAGTTTAGCGCATCATTTAATCGCTAAAAGGTCGCTTTGTCATATTTAGCCCATCAATATTAACTTGTCTCACATCAATATACAACTGCAATATTGAAAGCAGTGTTTGTTAATTGCCTCTCTCTGCTACCCTTAAATATAACAGTTGATTCATTGTACAAGTTCAAATCATCTCAATCGACTTTCATTTGATCTCCCTATTGGGACTATTTCAGATGTCCTCAAATGAAGTCATTTCTGATTTAATTTATCCTGTTCCGTATTGACACCGGGCACATTGAAGTATTCAAGTTTATCATGGGCATAGGTTGAACTCCTTGGCATGAAGCCAAGTTTATTTAAAATTGTTCCTTCTTGTCTTGAACTTTTCTCCATCACAAACTTTCTATGGTGGCTGACAAAGCCCATAACACTAGGTGCAATTCGTACATCCTTTTTTGTTCTTGTAAACAGATTCCACAACACTTCTCCATTCATCATTAGTTTATTTCCAAAATCTTGATTAACAGCTTAGTTATCATCACAATCCAACTTCTTCCATCCATTCCTCCATTAGAAAATCATTTGGTCCTAAAGCAATTCCTATCTTCATCTTGGTAAAAACTTATCACTTCTATATACTAGTCCTACAATATATAAATGCTAGTGTCTCATATTAGAGTGCCCTCCATAATCTGAACTCCTCATGCAGTCTACATTCACTACTTCAGAATTATCCCCTCAAACAAAGTTTTAATAAGGCAAGAATCAAGGTCATTAAGGTGTACACATCAAGGAGGGGAAAACAAGGACACAGCCTCGGCACTCTACAATAAGGCTAACACCTCAACTGACACTGAAACTTTCCAAAAACAATGTCCTTTGTTTTTGTGGTTTCTTTCCCAACATACCCAAGATAATAATCTAATATGAGTAAAGCAATCTAAAAGGTCTAGATTTATCTGTCATCCTTTTTTATTTAAAAACAATTTGTGGAACAATAATAAAGAAGTTACAAGATATTACTTGCTAGAGCACAAGTCATGTTCAACTTATTAAAAAAGAGTAAAAGTCGTGTGAGGTACTGTAAAAGGGGTTGGTTGGGGATCATGAATCACAAAAGTTATGAATGTGGTTATCATAGGGAAACGGTTGTGGAAGTTAAGAGGAAGAGGTTAGTTGCACATTGAGGACATATTGAGCAAGTTGGGGGGATGGTGAACTTTCCATTTGTAGATCACAAAATATAATAAGATAAAGAACACCAGAACAAGATAACAATCCAACGTATCACCCTTTAGGATTCAAGGTAACTAGGTAAGAGTAAGATGACCAATAGAAAATATCCTTTCCAATCACTCCCCATAATCATATTTCAATTTTCATTTCGTAAACGACAAACGTATAAAGAAAAACTAAGCATACTACAAGCGGATAACATTGAACTCACAAACTATAAGATGGCTATTATAAAGAACATCGAACAAGTTCTAACTAGTAACATAAGGCCATATCTAAAATGATGGCATAAATCATTTGTGAGTATAACACAAGATTCTCGCATGAGCAATCATCTATCATGCTTGTATCCACGCATAACATCACAGTAACCTATCACCAATTCTTCTGTGTAAATTTACATTTATTGCTTCACTTTGCAATTGTAAGAGGTGAAGTCGCATTCATCCAAAAATCTTCCCAAGTTTCATTGTCTTCGGGAGTTCCAACCCTCCCAATAAAAATCACATCTTTACCAAATAAATTGACAACCTTAGTTGTATCTGAATTTTTTCTAAAACTTCAGTTTTTCCACTTTCACCTATTTTCCAAGGCATAAAACTAAAAACTTAGAGAAAATCTCATGTGCTTGAAAACATAAGGCTTCTCAGTAATGCAACATTAGCCACTACTCAACCAACTCCATGTGATGTACCTTTAACAAATTTCATTTCTCCTAACATAATCCTTGTCCTTGCATTGTATAATTACTTGCATGCATATGAGCATATCATTTTTTATAAGTATGACGAACCATCATTTTGACCTATGATATAATTTTTGGCATCATCATCTAAGTTCATTCCATCTTCCTCCCAATAGTTCCATTTCTGTATTTTAACCCTTTCCATTCTTTCACAATCTGATTAAAGCTTAGACTGTCTGTTATGTTAACCCTGTTTACAAAAATAATGCAATACAGTATATTTCTCATGATATACTAATTAAGAACGGTTCAGACGAAGGGTTTGAATATATGAATATATACAATTGGAACCCAAAAAAGAAAATATCTATAGTTGGAGAAAATTAGCTGTTAGTGAGAAGAAAACATGGATCGAAAGATGTTACAACAGTAATGCATGCATAACATTGTTTTACAGTTTGTTACCAACTCACAATAGAAACATCGTAATGATCAGTAAAGTAATGGGAATAGTTGCCTACAGTTACAATGGTCCCTTCAGACATGGGACGTAACCTATTCCATGAGGAAAAAAAAAAGTGGAACAATAGAGAAATGCAAACACTATTTCAACATTTGATTCTGCTTCAAAGGTTTCCACAGTCAAGAATTTTGACATCATATACATTTTATTTGAATCTGTAGACATATTACGTAAGTTCATTTCTCAACCACTTTAAACCAGGCACTATGAGCATAAATTAACAATATTTGGATGAATAGAACACCTCTGCTGATCCACTATTTATTTTTTTTTTGGGTAAACTGGACTTGAACCCACGACCTCAAAATTTCTATGCGGTGAGTCAACTGATCCACTAAAAGTTAATAAACCAACAATATGATTCAATGTTATTTAACCCATTATCTGAATAATAATATGTGATGAACTAAATGACATAAATAAAACATAATACAGAGGACATCTTTCAAAACCCAACAGAACTGATTCCAAGCTACAGACAGCCCCCGCAAGTGATTATAACCAACCACATTCTTGTAAAATGAACCATTATCTCTGTTGAATAATTTCTGTTATCTTGATTATAGAAACAAGCAGAATGAACCTGTATCACAACTTTAGATCCCAATTCATTAGCCTCAATAACATTGTCTTTGCTTGTAAGAATTGTAATAATGAATTCTTATTAAAAGTTATAAGAATTTCCAAAAGAGAATTAGAATTTATAATATTTATATATTAGATAGGTTAAGATTAGAACCTGAAAAACTTGGTGCATGGCTTTGATTTGCTTCCTATACCAGATGTAAAGGACTCCATTTCTGTTGCAGAACATTAATTATTTTTTCTCAGTTAAAAATTAAAATTTTGGCGAGTTCTTAATTGGGTTGTTTCAAGAACATCCAAGACTCATCATTAGGTTAAAAAAACAAAAAACCCACTTTAAAACATTAAATTGAAGAACGTTTCATAATTGATAGTTCAATAATTCTTCTTTTTTCTTTTTTCTTTTTTTCTTTTTTCTTTGTTCTTTTTTCTTTTTTTTTTTAACTGTGTAACCAGACTTTGAGGACAACTTGAAGTTATTCCCATTTTAAGGTTTAGGGTTTTAAGATCTACAAACTGGTGAAACTACATCAAGTGCGCATCACATCACGCTTAAAAGCTGAACCCATACTTTTACATGACGCCATGGGTCGAAACAACAACTATAATTTTCACTTATTGTGAATCAAATCTGAAAAAACAAGAAGCTACAAAACCCTAAAGAAATCACCAAAAACACTATAAATACTCGGTCCAAGATAGATCACCCAAAATAAAACCCAACAAACTCGAGCAACACCAACAAATGACCCACACAGATCACCAAAAGATGGAAGATAAAGGTCAGAACCCTAAAAATCCACTAAAATCAAATAAGATTCAAAAAAACACAAACCTTGTTTATTTTTCTTAAATCCCCCATTTCCAGTTGAAGCAGCGTTCGGTCCTCTCCACCTCTTGCGACCATGTCCAAATTCCATATCCAGATATCAAAACGAATCGATCTATCGAATCAAGAAACCAGAGAGAGAGAGAGAGAGAATCCTAGGATGAAAAATAAGAGAAACCAAAACCCTATATAAGTAAGAGAGAGCCAAATAAAACCCTAGACTTTGAGATGGATTCCGCGCGTAAGGTTTTCACGTGATGTTTCAACTTTCAACCTCGGCTGACGTGAATACTTTATATAGCGGAATTTTGCTGTTTACAGATGTGGATGTTAAGCTGTTAAATCAATATAAAATGAACACGTGTCCCTCAAAAAAAGAAAAAAAAACATTTTGGGTAAATTTGTATTACCCTCATTCACTTAAGGCCCGATCGATTAACTATGTTATTCATCTTCTTCTTCATTCTTCTTCACTGTTGAAATGAAAGAATGACGAAACCCTAACTCCTTTGAAGTTTTTATCTTCGATAAATGGGTGGATTCTAAGCACATTTTCATCATTTTCAACTTGCGAGTAACCCAATGCTTCGAATCTCCATTGCTGGTTAGATTTAAAAAATGGTTTATAAATATATTTATTAGTGGTACCCCTGTACAGAACAAATGTGTTATTTCCATTTTTTTTTTTCAAAAAAAATGAAACTTATGAATTAGAAAAGGTCGAAATAACTTACCTGAACCTTCTCACATTCACCTATTGTAACAAAAATTGTGTCTTAAAGAATATTAAACAAAAATATGATTCATTTATGGTAAACCCTCTTTTTAAATGGTGGAGCTTCCAAACAAAGATGAAAATTTCTTTTTTCAGTATCAAACTCAATCAAATCATTGAATTAAGCATGGTTAGATAATGGAAGATCTTATTTCATCTTCATCCTCTTAAAGAAGATGAATTTAAGATTTTGGGTTCAATCCAATGGCAAAGATAATTCATTTTTTTACGGGAAAGTGTAATAAATGGCATTTTCGTAAAATCATAACTACAAAAGGTGTTTTCGGTATTTAAAAAATACGATGTTATCAAAATAAACGTTTTCGACGGGCAGAATAGGTCAACGAAAGTTCAGGGGGACAAACCTCATCTTGCATTTCGCGAGGAAGGGGATAACCCTAATTTCACAGGGGTCTTACTAAAATAACCAAACATTTTCCTTACTAACTCAGTGAAGATTTTAAGTCTTACTAAGGGTTATTTTGCTCAAATTGATTACCACGTTAACAATCCAACACTACAAGCCCTAAGATTTCATGGAAAAACTCATGTCCAAAAGAAGAAAAAAAAACAATTTCTCTTAGGCTTGATCCAGGGTTTTGAAAATGAACGGCTACCGAACTTCCATGTAATTCCCAAATTTAAAATTAAAATTCAACGGTTACAAATTTTTTATTTTGATTTTTTTTTTTTCGAAGTTCATAGAATTTTGTCCTCTACAATCTTGAAGCATCGGCATGGTTTTGGATTTACTCTGAAGGCCTATGGGCTTGAAGTTGATCTATGAAACAAGTTGGGCCTATATTCATTTGTCAGTGGGCCTGACGGAGTTGGATAACTCAACCCTGGAATATAGGATCTAAGATCTTAAACATTCTAATTTTTGGCAGTCGGTCTAATCAGATTGGGCTACTGGGCCATTAATGGGTTGGTGCTAATCAGGCAAAAAATTGAGTCCAAGCCAAGACCATAAATGATCAGCCCATTGGGCCATAGAAACAATCTACATGTCGTAGCCCTAATTGTGGGTCTGCTAATTTTGAAATTGACACGTGGTATCCATCAGTGGGGTTTTTTCTGTAATTTCAATTGGCACACAAATTTCTACTTAAAACATCCATTAAATGAAATAGATATGAGAAACATTTTCCTTACTAACTTAGTAAGATTTTAAGCCTTATTAAGTGTCATTTTGTTCAAATGGATTCCCACATCAGCAATCCAACACCACAGCCCTCTGCTACTGAACTTCCCAATAACTACCAAACTTAAAATTGAAATTTAACAGTGAAAAATGACCTTTTTTTTTGGCAAAAAATATATTCAAAGTTCATAAAATTTTATCATCTACAATCCTGAAGCATCGGATCATATTTTTGGATGCTACAGGGAGAACCCAAGATCCTTAGTGAGGGTGAAAACCTTACTAACTTAGTAAGGCTAGTCTGACTCAATAAATATTACAAAGACACCAATAAATAAATAAATATATATATCATGATCTTTTAGGATTCATAGAAAGAGCTTCTTACCAATAATAATAGGAAAAATCCTAAAAAGATAAAAGAATGAAATAAAAGAAAGTGAAAGAGAAAGTCGAGAGAAAAGGAAAAGAGAGGGGGTAGAGCGATCCTCTGTAGTGCGTTTTCCTTGTAGTTTCGTGTAGAGGATTTTAACGGTTGAAAAAGTGCCACATCACAAAGACACAAAAATCCGTCCGTTAAAAAATGAAAGTTCAGGGTTCGTTCATTTTCAAATCTTTAGATCAGGCAAATTTTTTTTTTTCCATTTTTTTTTTTAATTTTAAATATGATCCATACATGTTTGTGATAAAGCCCACGAACATATTCAAAATCTATGATGATAAAAGGCCTGAGTCCAACTGCTAGGGATCACTAACGTGTTGTTTGTTAAACTGAAAAAAATAAGTGCTAAATAGCATTAAGCGCTGAAACTTATAAGTGCTGAATAACATTAAGCGTTGAAACTTATAAGTGCTGAATTTAAGTACTGAAAAAGTTGTTTGTTTAGATGCTAAATCATGTTAGTTACACATTGCTGAAGCTGGTTTGTTACCTTTACAATCATATTATACATTATTTGCATATTTCAAATGCCTATTTCTTATCAAACACAATAAAATATATTATTTCTTATAAAATTAAAATACAATTCATTTTTAAATAATAAATAATACTCAAATCTTCAATTTATAAATAATAAGTTATATTTATAAAAGTCCACAAATTTCAAATTAAAAATAATAATGTCATACAGTTCACAAAAATTTGAAATCAACATTAAAAGAACTTAATTTTGGATGAATAATTTTCAATGGAAATAAAGGATGTGTAATTATAAAAGCACCCTATGAATTAATAAGGGTAACCTACACCATAGCCAATTTTTTTGTTTTATATAGATTAACGTTTTTGGAATGAGCAAATTTTTAGTGAGGATGGTCTATATGGTCTAGAGATCATCCTCACCAAAAATCAGTCATTTTTGAAACCTCTAACTCATCAAAAATAGTTTTCAAAAAAAAAAAAAAAAAGGGGACGATTTACAATTATAGAACTTGTTTTGATAGGGTTAGAAGTTTCAGGATGTGCTGATTTTTGGTGAGGATGATCTCCTCATTGTAGAGATCATCCTCATCAAAAATCAACTTATTCCATAAAATTTAACTCATATAAGACAAAATAATTTAACCATGGTGTGGGTTAATTAATTTGTGGAGTGCTTATATACTAATGAGGAGATCATCCTCACCAAAAATCTACTCATTCCAAAACTTTTAAATCATATAAGACAAAATAATTTAGCCATGTTGTGGATTTATTAATTTGTGGGGTGTTTATATCCATGGGATATAAGAGGTAATATATTTTTAAGATTAAGGGCATACTTGTTCATGTTCAAAAAAATGAAGGGCATACTTGTCCGTGTCGAAAAAACGAAGTGCTTACCGCTTCAGCACATTTTTTCAGTATTAAAATAGTGCTGAATTTTTTTCACTTATTTTCAGGAATAGGCGCTGAAAATATAGAGTAAACAAACGCACTATTTTAACAAAAACTGCTGAATTTAATTTTTTTCAGTAATAAGCACTGAAAAATAACGCAAACAAACACTGCCTAAGTAGGTTACCATTTCTTTGTAGGTCAACATATGTGCAATTTTGTTGAACCATCCACAATTGCTCAATTCTCTCTCTTTTCTTAAAAAGGAAATAGGTTAGGTGGCTTCACAAGGTCCAAATCTTTAGATAATACTCGAGATTTGCATTTTACGACGATGATTGGATGGCTATGCTATGTCTATGAGCAAATAAAATGTACTTATTTTCTTGAAAGTAGTATTTATTTCACATTAAAAATGACATAATCTGTGATAAAAGTTATTAAAAAAAAAAAAAAAAACTCTCTTAGGCTATGTTTGGATTGAGAGAAGTGGAGAGAAGAGAAACTCATTAAGAGAAGAGAAATTCAATTTCTCTCCACTATGTTTGGATTGGCAGGAGAGAACTTGGGACAACTTTAGAATTTTAAAATATCTTAAAAGAGATCTAGGGGCAGAGTTGGCATTATAAAATAATTTAAAAAGGTTTCTCTCAATTTCTCTCCTCTTTTAGATAAACTTGTTTTTAATGAGTTTAGTTACTTGGTATTGACAAAATTTTAACTCAAGTCTTTGGTATCATCACCCAAAGACTTTATCAACTAAGTTAGCTAGCACTTGCTATGATCTTTACAATGATATTCATCAGTAAATATTTAAATAAATTTAAATTTTATATTTATTATTTGTATTTGTATTTTCATAGAAATAAGTTTCCTATTTATTTATTTTTTTTTGCTTCACACAACCATTCAAAAAGATAATAAAAAAAAAAATTATATTTATATTTTATTTTTATGACCATCCTTGTTTGGTGTGATAGTAACACTCTATATCAATATAAAACAAATAAAATTCCCAAGCACTTGGTTTCAGTTGAAATTTGTCGTAATTTTTTTGCGATGGATGTTTATCAGCTCTGATCGTGACAAATCATCTAATTTTTAATTTTTTTACAAGTTCCTGCAATTATTTATTTATTTAAAAACAATAAAATTTTCATCACCAAAATCATCTTAAAACAATGCAAAAATTTACCACCTTTGATAGGGGTACCTAAGTTGTTCACCAACCCATGTGATCACTCTAATTTAATTCCTCTAAAAACTGCCACAAACATCTCAAAATCCATGCAACAAATAGGGTGCTTTAGATGTATCCCCACCATGTTTTGGTGAACATTTGAGATATCCTCTTATTTTCTCAAATTAATGGCATTCCCCTTGACCTCAATCTATCATTGAAGACTATGAAAATGACTAAAATGTCATCCTCCCTAACTTCAAAGACAAGAAGAATGTTTGCTTTTTTTTTTTCTTCCATAAATCCATCATCTTCCAAGTCAGTAACCTATACTTAACTCCATCATTAATCCATCCACTTAAACCTTTTCAGAAGACCCTTGATTTTTTTTTAAATCCAAAATCCATCATATTTTTCTTCTTAAAAAAGAAAAAGAAAAAAACTAATGATGTTCTAATGCCCCCTCTAACATACACCCCCTACTCCCCCCATCACAGAACCGTAGATGATTTGCCTTGAGATACACATAATCATAAATTTTTTTCTTGTGTGTCCTGAGGCAATTAATCTCTATGACAGGGACGTATGTTAGAGGAGGGGGCATCAGATTGTCACGACTAAAAAAATAATCACAATCACGTCTTATTCATGAGGTATAAAAGTGTTGAAGAAGAGAGTTAGAGTTTGATTACGATTGGTTGACATTTTGAAGTGAAAAATCAAAGGTTATTTGAGTAGTATTTGAAGACCAAGACATTTTTGGTCATTTTCTATCAGTCTCTCAATGAAGAATGAGATCAAGGGGTGTATTATTGCTTTGCTTAGAAAGCACAAGGAGCAATCTCAAATATTCATCAAAATTTGGAGAGTTATTTCTAATATTACCCTAATAAATATTTTCGAAACTCTCTCTCTCAAACCCAACTACCTGTAACCTCTCTCACACCTGTTTTTTTTGCGACATTTCCAAAGCTTCAAAACTCACACAGAGCCTCGATTTCATCGAAACCCTTATAAACTTTCCTCTCCATTAAATTAGGGTTTAGACAGACCTCTTGCTGATAATTACGAGAGAGAAACTTTCTTGAAATCTCCTATAATTTCTACTCCACGCCACTCATTTTCAGCGATTTTGATCGCAAAGAGTCACAACTTTCGCCCCAAAACGGTCTTGATTTCCTTCTCTCTTCTTTTTAATATTTATTTTCTCATATTTCTTCACAATATGTATTTAAATTTCCGATCTTTTGCAGATTTCTACTCGAATTGAGATGGCGGCTACTGCAACTTCAGCTCTGCAAATTGCGACCACAAAGTCCTCTGTTTCTTCTTCTTCTTCTAAGAGGATTTTAAAGCCGAATTCTGCAATTTTCGGTATCGATTCGAATGGGGTTTCATGGACTAAGCTTACGAGCTCTTCTCATGTCGCATCGGCAAGGCCTTTCTTCCAGAGCTTCAAATCATCTCCTTTGAAATTCAACAATGTCGTTACAAACGCAATTTCTGAAGCCATTGAGACCAAATCTGCTCCAGGGTTACCTATCGATCTGAAAGGTTAAGAAATATTCCTTCTTTTGAGTTTCCTGTCTTAGATTCGTATTCGAATATGATCATGGATGTAGATTAGTTCTTGAAATTGATTTTATTGTCGTACTTTTGGTGACCAATTTTGCATTTATATCAATTGTTTTGGGCAAAATGGCAGTCGTTGTTAAATTTTGATTGGGGGGTTCAGTTCAATACAATTAAATTCGGGAGAGTTTCAGAAAATATAAAAATGATGTTTTTGACATTTGAATGTTGAATAAAATAAAGAGTCGTGCTGGAGTGACCTCAACCTGGAACCTCATATCGCACTTCTTGGCGTGAAAGTGGATAGGAACCATAGATGCGTTTTCATTTGTTTCTTGATGAAAAGCTTTCTATGGTTCCTATACACTTTCACGTCAAGAAGTACGATGTGAGGTTCCAGCCTGAGGTCACTTCAGCATTAATCTAAAATAAAATTTTGAGTGTGAAGGGTAAAAATGTTACCATATCTCATGATTAATTGATAAATTGATATTGAATTTTGTGGATTCGCCAATTATTCGGCTATAATCCCTTATTCAGAGAATTTTGTTATGTGGCCTTAGAAGCTCGATTGATCGATTGATTGTTATAGCCTTATTCGGCTGTAATCTCATGATTGCCGGTACTTCTCAAACAATGTTTATCACAATATTTACTTAGCTTGGGTTCTCTGCCTATTTTGAAAGATTTACATTTCGAAATTAGTTTAATTGTAGTAGGAAATCTAAGGAGCCCAATGTTAATTGAAGTAGGTTTAGTACAGTAATACAAATGCAGAACTTTTTTTTTTTTCGTTTTTTCTTTTCAATACATGGTTGAATACTAATTTTGTTGAAATTGCAAATCTTTTTATAAGGATATATTCTTCACTGAAGTGTTATATTCATAAGCACCCAAATCATCAAAGGAAGGGGAGGGATTTAAATTCACCGCAGATCCCTCCAATTGACACAGGAGAGTGGATCCTAAGAAGTCGGACCAATGGAAAGGGTCTAAATCAGTGCAAGGGGGGGAAGGAATCCGCAAGAGCAGGACTAACCAGATTCTAATTCATCAACAAGAAATCCTATGAATTCTAAGTTCCCTTAATCTTGATGGTGTTGATTCCATAAAGGCCTTCATTTTCTATTGAATTTAATTATTCTGTATCATTTTGGTTTGAGATCAAGTTTGTTGACCTTCATATCCATTTGAGGTCTTTTAACTCTTAAGTTACCTTGATTTATGAGTTCTTGAGCAGTGACATGATATATATTTTTTTGCTTTTTTTTGTGGGGACTTATGCACGTGCCTTCTATTGATAGCAAAGTAATTTAGATAGATATCACCACTGCTGCATCAGCTTGTTAAATTAATTTACTGTTGTATGCAAGGGAACTTTTTCCGTCCTTGAACAAGGTGGACTAGTATTCTTCTCTTATACTTGATTGGTACTTATTTTGATTGCCACTATTTTTCATGTAATTTTTGTATTTTGGGGACGATGTTGGAATGAATTCCTGGGCTATTGTATCATTCAACCGCTGAACTACTGTAGGAAATTTCATACTTTTTTTTTTTTCATGATGAGTAAGCTGGACTTGAACCCATGACCTCAAAGTTGCTTTGCAATGTTTCAAAGCAACTGAACTATGGTTCTAAGCCCAGAAATTTCATACTTTAGGTTGTACTTTGAGGAACAAAGATTGCTATTTCAAAATTTATGTGCTAAGCTGATGAACCAATGGCATGACACCATGTGCATTGAAAAAAAATACTAAAATAAAACACTTAAACTGCTCCAAAATTTTCTCTCTACTAACCAATCATTCTTGCCATTGGTTCATCAGCTTAGCACATAAATTTCTAAACAGCAAATCATTGTATAACCTAGAGTTGTTCTGTGTGTGCTTTTCTTTTTCACACCAAACAAAGAACTATTACACGATCACATGTAACAAACGCTAGTAACTACCGAATTGACATTATGCATTTTTTTTTTCTTTTTGCAGGTAAAAGGGCATTTATTGCTGGCATAGCTGATGACAATGGATATGGTTGGGCCATAGCAAAATCTCTTGCCGCTGCAGGAGCTGAAATTCTCATTGGTACATGGGTGCCTGTATGTACACTACCATCCTTCCATCATATTTTTATCACAATAAGTATACTAATAACAACTATTTGATGGGATCACGAAAGCGTAATTCCTGATACAAAGCTTACCTATGCAGGCACTGAACATTTTTGAGACCAGTCTACGTCGTGGGAAGTTTGATGAGTCGCGCGTGTAAGAATTTTTTGATCTTGTGTTTCTGAGTCATACTTATAGAACTGTCTCGACTGATAGAGAATTTGACGCTTCACAGGTTGCCAGATGGTTCTTTAATGGAGATTACTAAAGTATACCCACTGGATGCTGTTTACGACAGCCTTGAGGATGTGCCCGAAGATGTAATTATATGAGAAGCTTTTATTATGGCTACTATGGATTTGGAGAGAGTTAAATCTAGTCCTGTTTTTGACTAACATGTTGTGGTTTTGTGCAGGTTAGAACAAATAAACGTTATGCAGGATCCTCAAATTGGACAGTTCAGGTATGGGTGATCAGGAGAGATGCTTCTCAGTGAGATCTTTTTTCTCTTACCTAATGTCCTAATTCCTCAACCCCTTCAACTTTCCCGTCCTCATCCATTTTAGGCCCCATAGAATTAGAGTCAGATAGGTAAAGTGGAGGTGTGCTAATTGAGAGGGAAATTTTATAAGAAGGTAATAAGACTGGTAAGCTTTTTGGAGCTAAATGTTGGGCAGTCAAGTAACATGTTCATAGATTGAGCGTAGCAGAGACAAAGATGCTGCGATAGATGAGTGGAAAAGCTAAGAAAGATAAAATTAGAATTGATTGCATTCATGAAAATTTAAGAGTAATCCCTATAGGTGATCAACTAAGGTAAAGCCAATTGAGATGATTGTCGAGTGTATATTTTCCTCCACTCTCGGGTGTGTCGTACCCCAATGAAGCCCCGTGACCCTCTTACATTCGTAGTTCTCCCCTCTCCATCAAAGTTATTCGAACTCTAAATTAAGTTGAATGTTGCCTCATAATTAGAGTTATACACATCTTGAAATTTATCTAACAAACTAATGTTTGCCATCTTACCACGGGATTTTTAAACTTAAAATGCAGGAAGTAGCGCAATCCGTGAAAAAGGATTTTGGGACAATTGACATCCTTGTGCATTCTCTTGCCAATGGGCCAGAGGTACAGTCTAATTCATTTTTTCTCATGATCTCTATGCCATGTCCGCTGGTATCGACCTCTTTATGGCATGTATTCTGTTATTTCACTAATAAGCAGGTGAGTAAGCCTCTGTTAGAGACATCCCGGAAAGGGTACCTTGCAGCAATCTCTGCGTCAAGTTACTCTTACGTTTCCTTACTAAAGCATTTCATTCCGATAATGAATCCAGGCACGCTACTTATTAGAATCATACAATTGTTTTTTGTTATAAATTCTTTCCTTTTTCTTTTAGATATTATCATGGTTTCAAATCTCAGTTTGACGTCTCGTCTCATCTATGGAGGAGACCAAGTCATCTAGGTTGAGTCAAGTTGTGTCGGATGAGATAAACCATTTAACTTGGTTTATAATTATTTATTCATATATGTTTATATGAAAATAATTATAAATTTTTATTTATAAAATGAGGTAGATTAGAAGATGTTTTATTATAAAATCATATTTTATTTAAATAATAAATGTTTAAATTCTTAAAAAATTAATTATTTTCATTAAAAAATACGAAATCCCGATTGTCTCGGACGAGTTTTACTGACTTGGATGAGATTTTCAAAATATCGGTCAAGTCAACTCGTTTGTCTCGCGAGATTCTGCAGATGTGAGGCACTTGTCTATCCGTCTCGTTCATGGACAATACTGAGATGATTCGGGCAAGTCATCTCGGTCTCGGATGAGATTTAAAACCATGGATATTGTACAATTTGTAGCATCAATTAAAACTACCTGGAATTTACAATCCAATTTTTATACGGCAGGTGGTGCTTCAATTTCTCTCACGTATATTGCATCTGAAAGGATCATTCCAGGGTATGTATGCCTTGCCTATGTTACCTGGTTTTGTTTCGATAATTATCTAGTTCTCATAGAGACAGAACTTAATCTGATTTTTTTTTTCTTATATATAGATATGGTGGTGGCATGAGTTCTGCCAAAGCTGCTCTAGAGAGTGACACCCAAGTGAGTTTTCCCAAACAGCCAATATGACAATCCAAGAGTGGTCTCTTTTTCCTTTCTTGACCAGACGAGACGGTACTTAATTGCCCATGCTCCTTGATGCAGGTGCTTGCTTTCGAAGCTGGAAGGCGTCACAAAATTAGAATTAATACGATATCTGCTGGTATGCTTCCCTCATCTTTTGAATCTTAAATTTTCTTTGAGCATAATATTTAAATATCTTTTTTTTATGTAACAAAGACATGGACACTTGTATCAATGTCCACATGGATATACATTTCCAGACTCAGAGACTTCCATGCACACATGCGCACAATATGTTTACTGATCCAATTTATTTGATATATTTAGGCATTTATTTTCAGAATACTTCTATCCCATATTGATATACAATATACGATTGTATCTATTTAAATAAGTTGATACGCATTAACGTTAAACTAATAGCACAAAATATTTTAGTAAGTTAATCATGTTTACTATATGTCTAGGGGACCGACTAATTGCACACCATTAGTAATTGGTAGCACTTGAAAAATTACCTTTTTTTTTTTTGTAAACTCTATTTTAACCTATTAATTGCACTTCATTATTGGTAACGTTAAGATTTAGGGTTATTCACCTTCTTGTGACTTTGTCTTCTTTGTTCGTGTAAATTGTAAAAGTCCTTGTCATACAATCAAGTATTTCTTACAAAAACTATTGAAACAACAATAATTTATGTGAGCGTGATTGAAGAGGAACGAAAAACCAAAAAACAAAGGAATGTAATATTTTTATTTACGTCCAAATAGAGTGCAAAGGGAAATTTTAAGTGATGGAGTGCATTTGGTAGTGGGTGGTTTGCAACTAGTGGGTCCCTATGTCTGGTACCCAACATGGCAAATTCCTCAGAAATAGTGTCCTCGTCCGAACAAATTCTTTCCCTTACATCTATGGAATGAACTGATGAACTTCATAAACATCTTAAAAATCTCCCTCATATTGCATTTTTTCTTAGGCCCATTGGGAAGCCGTGCTGCAAAAGCCATTGGATTCATCGATACAATGATTGAGTACTCATTAGCTAATGCACCATTGCAGAAAGAATTATTTGCAGGTAAGTCATCAAGAACTTCCAACAGTCTACTTTATATACTTGTTTCGGTTTATAATTCACTAAGCTCGAGACATACATGGAGCAGATGAGGTTGGGCATACCGCTGCCTTCTTGGTATCACCATTAGCTTCGGCAATAACGGGTGCAGTTATTTACGTCGACAATGGTCTGAATGCAATGGGAGTGGGAGTTGATAGCCCAATATTTAACGAACTTGACATTCCAAAAGACAACTAGTGGTACAAACTTATAAGTTGTTTGGTTTAGGTGGGGTTTCTTTTACGAGTATTTACTTATTGTAGTAATGTTGTTAATTTCCCTCCCTTTCTTTATTATTGTTCATAATCCGAGGATAGCTCAGTCGGGTATCCCCCCGTTTTTTTATCAGAAATTTTCAATTTCTATTTGTTGGAATAATGTTTAATGTTAGTGATTTGATGAACAAATGTTTCACATTTCGTAAATCTCAATTATGGGGACTTTGTGCAAGTGAGCCAACTTGTTTATCTTTGTCGGGAAAAGATCTTCCATAATATACGGAGGATCAGATCTTATGGAGGTGTGGAGCTCTTCTTGGTCGACGTTTTGTTTCTGATAATATGAGAAGTAAGTTGTCATGGAGAAAGCAAAAAAATATTGGTTTAGAGAAATAATTTTTCAAATAAATGATTTTCAAGTAAATTGTTTTCTTGTGTTTTGTTTCACACGGAAAATCCTTTATTGGTATTTGATTTTCTGAGAAAATCCTGTAAGAAAATTATTTTTTACTGTTCGAAACTTTTACATCCCATTGGAAACATGGTTTTAAAACTCATTTGACTTCTCGTCTCGTGAATGAACAAGATTGAGTTGTACCACATGAGTTTTCTGATTTATTCGAGTCTTCTTGATCAAGAATGATACAATTGATTGACTTTTAAGAGACACATCAGATTTGAGATGACTTGTCAATCCGTCTCATTCGTGGACGATACCAAGATGAATTAGACGAGTTTACCCTTATCATATATCTCGGGATATGTGTAATTATAAATTTTTTGTGTATCTCAAGGCAAATTATTTGTGATTCTGTGATGGAGGTGTATGTCAGAGCGGGTGTCAGATTATCACAACTCATAAAACAAAGGATATCCATGGGGACAAAAATTATAATTAAATGTAAAAAAATTAATAAATTTTTTTTTCTAAAGTTTCCAAGCCATACAAGAGAGGAGGAATTGAGACAAACTTGGCTAAAATATAATTAAATCTACCAAATAATATTTAGGACCCTTACTTATTGGATCGAGGCTTTATCGGATCAAATTTTTATCACATCATAATGGGTGCCCACCGGACTAGATCTAATTCGAATTGATATATCGGATCAGGAACATAGTTGATCCAAAATCAATCCTTTAGATTATCTTATCAAATCAAATCGATCCTTATACCGCAAATCCTAAATTTAATTTTAATTTATAGGAAAAAAAAAAAAGATATGATGTAGGGCTTTTCTATTTGAAATTGCAGTAATGGGATCGATTGACATAGGGCTGGTAATGATCTGAAATGTACCCGATGTCCAAATCGATCCGAAATCATGAAAAATTGGATTTTTGGATCGGATTGAAATCTTAGTTTTAATACAATTTTGAATTAGACTCGGATGGACTCCAATCCGTTCCGAACACATTTTACTATTTTTTTATATTCTTAATTTCATATAAATATATATATAACACATTTTAATCTTTTTGATTTTTCTCTATATTTGTAATTGAAAAGTGAATTTTTTTTAAATATTATATGATTTTATATTTTTTAAATATTGATAATTTGAAAATAAGGCATGTGTTCGGATCAGCTCATATGGATTTCAGATTAAGGATGAAATGAAACGGATAGGATTTTGATTCGCATATTCATTAATCCGATCGAATCGGATACATGTTTAAAAAATTCGGATCGATATTAGAGTGATACTGATCCGGTACCAAACCGATCCGTTGCCAGTGTTTACAATGCTGGTCAGCACGTGACTTTTCCAGATTAGAACGAAATTATTGAAACCTAAGCTGCTTCGTTGGACACAACGCAAGGTTGGTTACGTTTTCGCTTTTCAAACGACAAGTGGAGACGAACAAGGCAATGTGTACGCGCAGAGCATCAGAGATTCAAGTTTTAAATTGTTTGAATTAGATGTATCCCTCCACGTTTTCGTGAATATTTCAGATATCCCTATATTTTCAAATTCATGGCATGCTCCCTTGACCTCATTCTTCTTTAGTAAATTAACAAACATGGACCTATATGCCCTCATTTTAAAACTTGAGTAAAACAAACCCCTTTTAAATTCAAAATTCCATTAGTCTTCTACTTTCTCAAAAATCCTATTTTTTTCTTGAGATTTAAAAGTTAAAAGTCCATCTATCTTAATGTCTAGAAGAATGGATAGAAAGATTACTCACAATGTTGAATATTAATTGATTTTTCAAAAAAAATAAAAAATGCTTCCCAAAAAATTCTCCTCTTATCGATGTTTGAAGCTTGAAATAATTTTATCTCAACAAGATTGAAAATGTGGGTAATTTTATTTTTTTTATTTTTGAACAAAAATAAAAGAATTTTGTCTATTGGTTGAAGATGAGGGCATTCATATCATTTTCATTAATTTATTAAAGAAGACTAAAGTCAGGGGGTATTCCATCAGTTTGAAAACATAATAGGAGAGGGGAGTGTCTAAATCATCTCTTAAAGTTTTCAAATTTTCAAACAGCTGTCACAGTGCCACGTGTCTTAAAAATTTATTTCTCATATGTCCTCACTAAAATAACCCCAATATTACAATTAAATTACGTACATAACCACATACCATTTTCGTAATTATAGGCATAAAAGGGTAGTTTTATAGGGTTGTTCATGTGGTAGATGCCAGTCACGGACACTGAAAGCTCAATAGAGACAAAAATGGCGGAATCTTCGCCAAATTTAGAAACGCTCCTCTAAATTTAGCGGACTTTTCTTCAAATATTTAACAAGACCAATTCCACTCCAACTCTAGTGTTCTTGTAGCCGAAAAGAAGATGAAAGCTTCTCTCAAGTTTCGAGAGGAACAAAAGCCTCTTTTTAGGGCAAAAGTTCCAATAAGTGTTTTAGGGTTTCCATTCCAATCTGGAATCTCTGCAGGTGATTCGAAAGAGCTTTGTTTGATTCTGAGTACGTTTTTCGAATCTGGTCCGTCTTTGAAAATCGTTTATCGTCCAAACGATTCATGGAATCCTTTCAGTCTCGTTGTAAAAACAGGAATCGGTTCTTTCGGATCGCCGATCTGTACTCCTTTAGCTATGAGTGCTGAGTTCAATCTACTTGGTAATGGAAACCCTAGTTTTTTCCTCCATTTCAAGCCTCAGATCGGCGATTTCTCGATTAAGAAATCGGTTGGTTCGTCGATTGATTTACAGTCGAAATCATCGGTTTTCGTACCGAAGATCAAAGCGCCAGCTAAGGATCTTGATTCGGATGTTGAGGAATCTGTTATTGGTGGAGAAACACCGTTAGATAACGGCGTTTACAGGCTGACTAACGGCTTGTTTGCTGAGAAGAAAATAAACGGTTTAACGACTGGAAATAACTCCGTTAATGTGATTGGTAACTTATTTAACGGCGTTGAAGTAAGCGCGAGAACCGTTCTACCAGTGAGAAGCCGTGCAGTATTGAAATTCCGTTGGGGCGTCAGATTTCCGGCGGAGATGAAGAGTGCTTTTATGGAGGACGGGATCAGCAATCCAACCACTGAGATTTCGCTTCGTAAGTTTCCGTTCCTCGTGATGAGCAAAATCGCGATCGAACACGTGGCTGATGATTCGAAAGATAGTAGTTCGAAGCGAGATCCGTCTAGAATTTTCTCTGGAAATGCTGACGTGGCAGAAGCTTGTTTCAACGTTAGGCGTCAGTTGGAGGTTCTCCAGACGGAGAATGGCTTGTTGAGGAAATCCATGGAAGAGCTGAGGTCAGATATCGAGATCGGAAAGTTACATTCAGTTGCCGGTAGTCAGGATTCCGGCAAATTTAGAGACACTAAAAGGAATGGCGGGAAATATTTTGGGGGGAAAACTGATGGCGATCGCCAGAGGAGAGAGAGGGAGGCATCGGAATTTGACGTGTTGGCCGGAAAAGTGACGGATGGGGTTGTTAAGGAGGAGTAGTAGAAGGCTAAAATGGGTACCGCCGGTACCGGGATTTGACACCGATCTGAATCTTCTTCTCTTCTTCTTTTTTATTTTATTATTATTATTTTTTTAAAATTTTATGTTTAGGGCGCCTGGAAGAATTTACATACAATAGACCAATAGAGAGTATAGTCAGTGAGAGTCTGTCTTTATTTATTTGTTTTTTTTTTTTTTTTTTTAAATTTAATAATAGAGTATGTAAAATTGTCTTTATTTAGAGTTGTTTTGTTATTTTATGTGCCTATCTATAAGGGTGGGAGTATGATAGCTTATAATATATGAAAAGGTAATCAATTCCTATCTTATACGCGTCGCATACTCAATCGACACCTTTGACGTGAGAGGCTCAGGAATTGTAGATGTGTTTTTCTCGGGATACAGAACTACGATTCCCCATTAAAAGAGTTCTGCATCTTGATGAAAACATAGGAGAGCATATCTTCGATTTTCAAGCTTGTCACGTTCGGGGTGTCAATAGAGTAAGTGCCTAAGTCAGATTATCACGACTCTAGATAAAATAGATCTAACATTGTTGGGGGAGAAAATTGGGATTTGTGGATTATAAGTCCGACTTTGAAGTGGCCAACCTGCTTCAAATTTCGAAGGAACCCTCATCATTATAAGACATGTGGTATTTTCTATTTATTTCATGTCCTTATATTTTCATAAAAATTTTAAATACATCTTTTTGCAATGCCACGTGGAGTTCAATGAAGAGGGTTCAAAATTTTGAAATGGGCTACCTGCTTCAAAGTTTTTTTCCCGTGGGTTGTGGGGTAGTTCCTTGAATGAGTTAGATTGTGGGTAGTTTAGAGAAGTGTGTAGTTAGGATAGTTTTTTTATATCTTGTATTTATATTAATTAATTTTAATAAAATTATTCAGAGAAAAGATATTTAGTCCTTAATTGGATTGGAGATTCATCATTTTGACTTGATGGTTTTGGAGGCCCGATTAGGGTTGTCAATGGATCGGATCAGACTTGATAACTTTGATTCTAAATCGATGTTTTAGAATTTGATATTGATTTGATCCGATATGTTATTGGATTGTATCTGGATCAATCATGTCTCGATTTGATAATATATTATAAAGTATATAAATTATATTATATATTTGTTGAGAAGTATGAACTTTATTTAGAATTTGTATATAAATTCAGGTTTGGCCTGATTTGAATCAGATCTAATTGTTAATGGATCGGCTTTGGATCTTAATATTGAGTTTCAATAAAAAAATCTGATTTGATACTTATTAGATTCAATCCATTGACAATCCTAGGTCCAATCTCCCGTGAATTAATCTCAATCTTTTTTATCTTTTTTATTATTGTTGTGATCCAATCTAAGTAAACACGTAACATATTATTTATTTATTAAAAATATAGTAAGGTAAGTTTGAGTTGCAGCAGAGGGTTTAGTAACATTTTGATGGTTTGAGATGTTATGAAGAAGATCATAATAATCCTAGTAAGAAATAATGCTTTGATTAGGACTGTCGATGGGTTGGATTGGGGTGGATTTGGAACAAAACTAATAAGAATTGGATTGGACCTAGAATTAATCCAATAGTTATGGGATCCGGTCTTTATCTGATCTTATTATTTGGATCCAAATAGGTTTCAATAACAAATGGATCATATCTCCTTGTACAAGATTGCGGGTGGCTAAGATCCATAAATTGAATTTTCCAATAGTGATTAGTTGGTTTTTCAACCTTCCCTTTGTGTAGGCAGGGAATTGGACCCATATTTGGGCTTTGCTCAGTCCATAGACCATGGTCTTGTCCAAGGACTGGTACACACGCACTAGGTGAGTGAGGGTGCACCCTCGGGGGTGGCCTCTGAAGAATTAGTGCTCATACTGGGTATCAAACTCAGACCTACGTGCATTAACTAGGGGTGCAACCTGGTCCGGTTCAAATCAAGAGCCGAACCAAATCGATAGCTTTGGTGTGGTTTGTTTGGTTTGGAACAAGTTGTAGTTCAGTTATTGGTTACAAAAATGGGGAGCCAATCAATTTGGTTTGGTTCTAAAATCAAGTTTGTATAGAACCGAATCAAACTGAGAACCAAACCCTTATGCAATAAATAAATATATATGTATATGATAATTATTATGAATTATTTTAGGAGTTAGGACATAGATTGATGATGTTTTATGGATAAACTAATTTTTTATGGATAGATTAGTGATTATTGGTATGAAATTCTATGTTTATTACATATTTATTTTTTCATAAAAAAATGTTACAATCAAAGGTGGAGCCAGGATTTTACTCATGTAAGGGCAAGCAAGAGTATAGAATTTTTTTCTAGGACAACTACGAGTGGAAAAAATTATTTGTAGGGGCAATGAAGAGTGAATAAAAAATATTGTGGGGGCAATAGTGACAGATTTTTTTATCCACTGGTAAAATCTGTCACAATAGCTCACTAATCCATAGATTTTGAAAATTCTTGTGGGGGCACGTGGCCCCACTATAAATCCGCCCCTGTTTACAATTTATAGAATATTGACAACCTATAGAACCAAACTAAACCAAACCAACTTTAGTTTGGTTCGGTTCCAATGGAATTTGGTTCGGTTCTGTTTCTTATTTAGTAGAATTGACTTATGTCGGATCGGTTCCAACTTGGCCTCAAAATGTACCAAACTTAACCAAGTTGTACCCCTAACATTAACCGCTAATCAATCTGAAATAGCCATTGAGCCAAACCCCTCGAGATTAGGTCTTATTATTTGGATCAAAATAAGTTTCAATGACAATGGGATTATATCAGCATTCAATATTTTTTGCTTTGTAGACAGGGAAGGAACATGTCTCTTAAGAATCCAATGGTATACGAATTATAATATTCATATATTTGATCCAATAAAATCCAATCTGATTTATGAAATGATATAAACATATACTTCTTTTAGCGAATAAATACTTACAAGTCACAAGTAGTCAACAACTTAATGGTTATTGATATATGGCTAAGACCACACCTAAGGAAGTAAAAGTTTTGAGTTTGAATCCCCCTTTAGGGATTTATCCGAGAAATTACCTAGTGTGTGTGAGGGAGAGGGATCACATGTGCTTCGAGGATTAGTTGGGTGATTTAAGAGGTCTGGATAGCTTGGTTTCAAAAAAATAAAAAAAATTGATCATAAGTAGTCAATTCCATGCAAACTTTAAAAAACATATTGCACACCACTCTCTCTCTCTTACTCCCTCTCATCTCAACCCTTTATCCTTTCTCGTCTCACTCAACCCCCTTTCCTCTCTATCAACCCACCATTTGTTTCTCACTCATCTCAGTCCTTCTTTTCTTTTTTCTTTTTTTCATCCCTCACATTCTTAGCATAACCCTCCCTCCTCTCTAACTCATGTATCTCATTCTTATCACAACTCTTCATTTATTTTAGAAATGTTGGAATGTAACTTCTTTTTTTTGGAAGTATCATAATAGAGTGCATTGAATATTTTTTAAGTGAAGGGTTGCAATCGATTTTTGAGTGATATTCAAGTAATCACTCCGTTATTTTATTATCATATAAAATATAGGGACAATGATGGTCGGGGTTTGATTTTTAAAAATATTTAATAAAATGGTCCCTGACAAGAAATACGAACCATAAAATACACACTTTATAAAAAATGCCCAGGCAAATTCTAATTAAAAAGTCCGAAATAACAACATAAATATTTTTTATTTTTTATTTTTTTTCCTTCCAGAACCATTTTTTTTTTTTTTTTTGCAATATCTTATGTGATCTCCATGAAGGTAATGTTAAGGATGTTATCATAGTTGTCATCATCATCATATCATTATCATCATAATTATGATTATGATCATCATCATGATCACCACTATCACCATTGTCATCCCCATCATCATCATCATCTTTGGTGAATTGGACATGATCGGTAATGCCGTCAATTTTTAAAACAAGTTCTATTGGCACTCCAATTTTTACTTATTGCACCTAATTTTTAAAATTATTTATTTAGGATTGGGAGATTTCGAAAGTCCTTTCAGACTTTCAATTTTTCTTGGCTTCATGGGGTGTCACTGGTTCTTTATCAAATATTGACAAATTTGTATTAATTGTCAAACCATTGGTAAAAGTATATTTTCAACATGATTATCTAATTTTGTATGGGATATGTGGCTAAATAGCAGTCTTTTTTTCATCAACAAACGATTTAACAGGTTGTTCATACATTATATGTAAACACAATCTCTAAGTTATTTTATTGTTTTGAACTCTTTATAAGCATATTTGATGGGTTATTTGTTTATGTGTAAAATTTTTTGTAAGCTAATACAAAATCTAATTATATTGGATATTTTTTCATATGTCGTGCAATCCGAAATGTCTATACATCTTGTTTTATAAATAAATAATAAGAGGAGTTTGTCCATGCATTTTCTTTAATTAAAATACGATTGAATTGTATCTTTAATGTTAAATTCTTATGTTATATGTGAATATGATAATCTAAACCTTATTTTTAAAAAGTTGGATTTGAATGAATGAATCTTGTCCATCTATTTAGTATTTCTAAGGTCATGATTTCTATTAATTCAGATGTTCTAATATATGTTCTCACTACTTAATTCACATTATTTTTTTGGTCTCATTCTTATTCTTTTAAAATTATTAAGCTGCATAATCTTTCTAATTGGGACTTAGTCAACCTTTATTCGTATGATGAAATCATCTCAATCAATTTTCTTTTGTTTATTAGGTAAATTTTTAAATAATTACTAAAGTTTTTTGTATTTTTAACCGTAGGTTACACGTATCTTGGACTTTCTTATTTTATTATATTAGGTCTAAAATGTTCTTATTATAGATGATAATTATAAGATTGTCATCATAAAGTAATTGAAAAATGTGTAAATCATATGCACGTTTACTCAAACAATGATAATAGATTTGACATATTACTTTGCATTTAAAATTATTTGATATTTTTGAAATACGCATTATTACTTTAAATTTAAAATATTAAACAAAATAAAGATCTAACGATTGAATATTAACTTAAACAATTATATCAAATCCCTCCAAAAAATATTATGTTAACATAAAGAAATATAAAAAAAATTGATTAATTACACCTTCTTCTTCTTCACTATTTTAGAATCAATTAACAAGGTGTTTAAATCTTAAATGAAATAAAAAACATAAAGAACAAATGTGTTTTCTTACCTTTTTTGTTGAAGTCCTAAGTATGCCATTGATATAATTCTTTTTAAAATCATAATTCTTAGAGATATTATGATTTTATTTATTACTTGTTAAATCATTTCAATTTCGATTAGGGCTTGAATAAACACTTCTTGGGTAATTATATATTTTCTAATTTCATAATCAAAAAATTATACAATTAACAAATTATTCTAGTTATATTGACATATTTCGTCAATTATATAATTAATATATAAGGTTGACAGTTTGATTTGTTAAGATTAGATTATATTGACAAATATATAATTAAAGTTGACAAATATTTTTCAACTTAATTAAGAATAATTAAAAAATATATAATATTTACAAATTCGATTTGTATGGTTTAATATTGTGTACTTGTTAGAAAAAATTGATTTATTTAAAATATTATACAATTGAAATGTTTTGATTTCAATCTCCTTAAAAAAATAAAGATGGTTTTCTATATCTTGTGCATGTGTGATAAAATATTAGTTCTATTGAAAATTAATTCAATTTAATTGAAATCATTGAAGAAAAAAATTGTGTGTGACAGAGCTAATTCTTTGAAATTTTATATATAAAAAAATTATTTTCAATTCAAATTCTATTTTTTATTGTGACAGTAATCAAATAGAGATCATTTACATTATGTAGATAAAAAAATCTAAAAAATACATATCAATAGTCCTAAATATTTGGATTATCTTTTAGTATGAATCAATAAATATCGAATAAAATATAAGAAATTTTAAATCATTTCTACATATTTTCTTTTACTGTAAACTAACATAATATTTACAAGTATCAATAAATTCTCATAACATTAATTTATGTTGAGAAACATATATGTTATGTTGACAAACATATCATTTTATGTTATCAATTTTATGAAAAGTAGTTAGTAAATATATGACATGTTGTTGACAAATCTTTAAGTTATCTTGACAAATATATTAGTTTAGTTTACAAATTTTATACTTTATGTTGACAAATTTATCATTTTAACAAGTTTAAATTTTTTCTAAAAAAAATTAAATTAACTAATATAAATTTTATGATTACAGTCAAATCCTCTATGAAAAATCTCTACAATTTCTTATCTAATATTTTAAATGTAGATAATGATGTGTTTAAAGATATATGCTTATGTTTGATGTTTTTAAAATTCAAGGTATGACCCTCTTCCAAATATTAAAGAGATATAAGGATAAAATGACTATAAGATTTTTGTAATAGAGTATTAATTGTTTGATTAGAAATAAAAATGTAAAATTTTCTTTTCCAAAGGATAAAAGTGATATTAGATATCGCATTGGGATGAATTTGTTAAAATCTAAGGAAAAAATAATGATTTGTAAATATTTATTTGTACTGAATACTATTTCTTCTTATAATTTGATTTTAGTATTTTGTTTTGAATAACACTCGAAATAGGTCTAATATTGATATTGTGTATGTGGTTTGTCGATGTAATATATAATATTATATATTTGTAATCGCATGGTAATTTGATTATGATCATTTTTACTTAGGATAAAAATATTATTTAAAAAATTAATGTATGCTTTCCAACAAATATCAACATGACACTATATCAACAAATACTATTTTAAATTTTAAATGAAGTTGGCATTGAAAATATATCTGGAAGAAAATCATAGATTGCATGTAAGATTTTTTTTGTAAATAAAATATTTTAATGGATTGATAAAAAATATTCCATCACCTTTAATCATTAAAAACTTGTAAAGGAAGATAAATTTAAAGAGTGAATGAATTGAAAATCAGAATGATTTTTTTTCGTACATAAAAAATGAAGGAAGAAAAAGATAATATAGGGAAGAAAAATGGAGAAAATGAGAAAATTTGTAGAGAAAGATAAATTTTGACTTTTAAGTCTAAGTCGTAATGTTACTAACTATATAGGTAGCTGATTATATATCAATCGATCATTCACTTATCAACCCAATTTTGAGATCATTTTTGTCACCCTACAACAACATCATAATCCTTTATAGATGTTTCAAGTGCGTTATTTGTTTATAGCGCACTAAAATCATAATATTTGATGACTCAATTGAATTAGCATGACTCAATTGAATTTTGTATTGATTCGATAGTTTGATGAAATCGAGTAAAGAATTGAAAGATTTTAAAATTGATTTAAAATCTTGACTAAATTAATATTATATATTTAATATTCTTTTTCATAAAAATTAGAAAATAAATATAATTTTAAATTTGAAAAATGATACTTATTGAGTATAACTATTTATTTTAGTAATTCGAGTAATTTGTGAGTCCATTCTATGGATGTTCCATTCGAGTCAAAACTTTAATTTTTAACGTAATATTTAATGTCTTACCTAGCATACCTTTATTAGATAAGTTTTACTTTCATCGAGAAGATTTTCCTAATTTCCTGTATTTCTAATATTTAAAAGTCAGTCCCTTTGTCCTTCCTAAATAATATCTTTTTCAATTATGTCTAATATTTTAACTTTCATGATTTCTTATAATTTAATTCATCTTCCATTAAAAAATTATTTATAGTATTTAAGAGGTTATTTCATACTATTATATGAAATTCTTCTTTCTTAATATTTCAAGTCATTAAAAGTCGAACCATATTTTTTATCCGAGTAATTTATAGTATTTAAGATCTCATACCTCATTTTTCCTGTATGATCATTTCTTTCCTAGAATTATTTTTAATTTTTAAAAATATGTTTATTCTTTCGATCTAAACCATCTCTTTTAGCCATTTTTTCCTCGTTCCCTTCTCAATAATTTCTCATCTTTTAAAGCTTGTTTGATTTTTTTTTTTTAGCGATATATATTTGAAAGCTTTTCTTTATCTTTCAACGTGAATAAAAATAGATACCATCGTCTTCATTTTCCTCCAACTATTATTGTTATTGTGGAAATTTCTACAACTCGAGATGTTACAATACATCAATAATCACAACAAGAAAACTTTCTAGGTATTTTGTTATAGTAGAAAAAAACCGACGTCTTGATTGTTGGTCATGCAATCAAGTTTATCGGCTTCCTAGAAAGGAGGATCTACCCCGATCCTATTGAACAGTCAATGATTATTAAGGACATGGGTAGGTCAAATTGTTCAAATCAAAATAAAGAAAAAAGATTTTTGCATGGCCTTCAATCCAATGAAAACAAAGGTTTATGAATGTATCGCAGTATTCCTTATATTTTCTTAATTATCTAAAATATAATTGATTTTGCTTGTAAAATACAAAAAAATAATAATTACAATATTTATTTCATTTTATCATTTTTTGTTATAGATGTTGATAGAAAAATATGGAAGAAGATCTATTGTTACTGCAAATAATCAAAGGTATCTAATATTTTTTTCATATATTTTTTCTCATTCTTTAGCATAAAAATATAAAAATCAATTATTAAAAAGAGAATGTTGATTAATCATTATCTTACTTTTTTTACTTAGAGAATACATGCATATCTTCTTTAACCGTCATATAAGATTTATCAGATTTAACATATTGAATTTATAAATGTTTATCTTATATTAAAGAAAATCTATACATAAAAAATTGGCCTAATTAGTTATTTTTAATCATTTGATTAAAGTAATTTAATTAAGTAATTTTTTATTAAGGATTCAAGCCATTTTAGGGTTACTCAATCAATCTTCAAGTTCTTTAACCCCTTTTTAAAAGATCTTTGATATTTTTATCTAACGTAATGGAACTTGTGAATTAATATATTTGATATGAACTAAGATATTATATTCAATAGAACATTAAAAATCAATTTGAATCAATAGATTCATTTGGTAAACAAGCAATAACTTAAAAAAATAAAGTATAAAATTAAAAAGTAATTAAGAGAAAAGATAATTGAATTGATATTTTTGTAATTTATTGGATTTTGTTTTTAGAGCTCTTTATAGAGATAACTTCATCATAACAACTTAAAAACATTCTAAAACATTAAAAATCAACTTTCCTAAATTATCTATAACATAATAACAATTTTATAATATTAGTATAACTCAATTTGAATATTTTTAAGCACTTCTAATTATAATTTAAATAATAAAAATAAATTAGAAACTAATAAAGAATTTTACTCCTAAAATAATTATGAAATATAAATCATACTAGAAATAGAAAACATAAATCTAATCAAAATTAGAAAATAAAAATAAATCCTACTAGAATTAGAAACTACTTAATATTATAATTAGAATTATAGATGTCTTACATCACTATCAAAAAATTTATCATTATTATTTTTTCAAATTCTTATCTTACTTTTGATATTTGATTGTTGAAGGAGATAGAATCTTAAGATGAAAAATAGTGTAAGAAAATGTACCATGATTGTTGAATCAATTATTTTTTACTTAACCTAGTGTCTAATGATATTTATATGAGAGAAAAATATGAGTTTCCTTTCCCTACAAAATCTTTGAGTGATTTTTTTAAATGATGAAAACTATTGTTGAGGATGCATCTCCACTCTTAGTAAAATTAATGATGTTATAATGATCTTTTGACGATAGAATTTGGAGAAATCTTTCTGGATATAATTTCTTTTGATACTTTTATTGTAGATAATATTTCAATTGTCTTTAAATTACATTTTTCCTCTTTCATTTTAAAATTTTTGAAAACATGAAAATTTCGTTAATGATCTATTTATATTCTACATTTCATTTATATATATACTCTAGTGAGGCCATTATCAAAAGCAACAACGACAATCATGTTGTCTACATATATCTTGTAGACATGAGATTTTCGAATCCAAAATTTTTCACTACTTGGATATGGAATTACAACTTATCTTTTTTTTTTTTAAAAGGTGTGAATGGTCACTCGAAAAGTAATTTTTAAAAAATTATTTTTCATTCATAGTGATTCTCTAACGAATTAGGGTTATAGGTCCACCTAAAATTTAGGTAAGAAGTTTCATATCAGAGAATAAGGAAGGGATTAGGCACCTTACTCCTTTCACCATTGGTGGTAACATCGGATTTAGTTATTTTGTGTAAAATAAAATAAAAATTAGAAAATCTATTTACATCCTCAAGTACGAGGGATTTTGATTTCGATTTAAACCATTGAGGACTTCTTTATCGAGGAAAGAACATTTCTATAGTCCATACCTTTGGGAAATTTTGAAGAATAAAGACTTTTAGTCAAGGGTCCATTTTCATAAGGAAAGGGCCTAAGGCCTCAGTCACAAACTTTTGTGGTGTGTACATTAATATAGGGATTGTCTAAGAAAAGGTTTTTCAACTTCTACCCTTTTGACTGAGTCAATACCCAATCTACTTGAGGTAGATGAGGGTTTACATCACATCTTAAGGCTAATCTAAAAGAAAAATAAAAATAAAGAAAGGGAAGAAGTAGGAGGGAGAACTATGGAAGGGAGAGAAGTGATTTTTTCTTTTTATTATTCACACCCTACCTTATTCTTCTTCCTCTTTGAATTTCTTCTTAATCTTCAAGTGGTGTGCTTCGTTGAATTTAGTCTCAATGTGTGAGATATGTATGATTGATAGTAGTAGAAGGGTATATGTGTAAAGGTTATGAGTAAAGAGAATTGAGAGTTGAGAGTTGAGAGTTGAGAGAGAGTGAAGTTTGATAGAGGATTTAAGTCTTGGGAGGAATTGTGGTGAGAATAGAGGGGATATAAGACTTTGAAGATGGTTTTTAGGGGTAAAATAGAGTGAAAAGGGAGTAACATGGTGTGAAGTTTGTGAAGGGGATGTGTGTAAAGTAAGGGTAGTAGAAAAGTATTTGTGGAAGGGAAAATAAATGGGTTGTTTGTGATTCAAATTTTGTCGGATCTTGCAACCCATTTGGGTTGAGTATTAGGTGAGTTAAATGTAGTGAGTTTTGATTAGAAGAAAGAAGTATAAGAGGGTGGTTGTTAATGTTTTTTGAAGAGTGGAGGAAATAGTGACATGTGTTAAAGAGATGTAGGGGATGTGTGTTAGGTGAGTTGATTAGGGAGGAGTGAGGGGGGGGTGAGTGCCTTGTAGTGAGGGATTTGGAGAGAATGATGGAGGTATGTTATGACATGGGTGTGTGTATATTGGTTTTTTTGAAAAAAATGATGGGGTTGGTAGATGAATCAGGGAGGTGGGTTGAGGTGATGACATATGTTTCATTGTGACAATCATTGGTAATTGATTATGATCATTGGACTTGGATTGAAATTTGGACTTAGGATTTGGGTTGAGTTGACATATGAGATGATTTATGACTAATGGACTTAAGGGTTGGGTTGTATTTGGTTGGATTGAAAAGTGAGGTGGTGATGGTGTAGGTTTATGGTGGGAAATAGTCCATTTTTAGCTCATGGGCCAAGTAAAGAGGTCTAAGGCCATTATTTAAAATAAAATAAGCATTGTTTGAAAATTTGGGCCTTTAATCTCGTTTATGATTTTTTATTTTATAAAAAATATATATTTTTGAGTATTTTTCAAGTTGGGCCCGTTCAAATTGGGGTGTCTACACATCTTATTCCTAATAAAATTATTTCAATGAGGTGAACACAAACATTTTACGTTTCCATGTGAGTAACCATAATAGGGGAATTGTACATTATAAACTTAATTTTACAGGATTCTTGTATTGTTGCAACTCCTTTTTTTGAAATAACCACCAAAACAAGCAAAGTTGAACGATCATAGGAATGACATTGCAAATCAACATTCTCGAAAACACAATTGTGGGGAATATAGTATTAAGGTATAATAAGAGAACATGCAAGCACACACAAGCTTGAATGAGATAGTGCATGGTATTTTTGATAATTTGAGTATCATTTACACAAATCTTTTTTTTTCTTTGGCTTGTATGATAGACTTTTAATGCATTGTTAAATGTTTCAATTAGATTAATGGATTTTTATGATTGGTGGATTGAATTTGATTGTCATATGTTGAAGTACTAATATTTTTTATATTGAAGAGAAAGAAATGCATAGTTTGGTTAGAAGTTGGAAGTTGAATCATTATCAGTTATCTCGGCCCATATTTATTTAGTTAAGACTAGACAAATTAAAACCGAATATGGGTTTAGACTATCAATAGGTTTGAATCAATGGACCTGTGTCGTTATCACATCTCTATCTTACATAAGAATAATGATTTTTTTTGACCCCCCTGGCGTGTACTGTGCATATTTATGGGGATGTGCAATTGTGTATTAGAAATCTATAGTTCTAACCCATGCCACATCAGCAGGCATATGGGGATGTCAGAAACATGACTCTTTACATAACAATGCCAAAATTGAGAAAGGTCTTATCTGCAAAATCAAAGTTGCATTAAAGTGAAGATTCACTTTTTATAAGACAATAATAAAATCAACTATATTTTATGAAAATGTTGAGTGGTTAACAAACATCATATTAATGAATTGAACATAGCAACGATGAACGGACCCGTTGTGGTTAATGAGAAAGGAAAAACTTGGAAAGATAAAATTAAAGATGAAGACATTTGGTTAAAGTTGGAGTAGCTCCGATAGACAATAAGTTAAAATAAAATCGATTGAAATAATTGAGGTTTATTTAACAAAAATTGTTTATAATCCCAATTTGAAAAAAATATCCAAGTTGAAAATCATAAAAAAAACGAAATAAATAATCAGAAGAACGTAGATGGAGATAGTAAAACTGATAGAAACCTATTTCTAATATTAAAGACTAGGATTTGGACACATAATAAAATGGAGAGAAGAATTAACTTTGCATTTGAGCATATTTAATGGTGAGTTTGAAACATTAGTTATTTTAAAGTTTGAGCTATGTTTTGAGTTTTGGGTTTGTGAGGAAACCTTCTCAAATTTTTGTAGGGGTGCAGGTCCAAGCCTTGGATGGGCCAAAACTTCATTTGTGAGGGCACCAATGAGCGTGAGCCGTACCAGATATACTTTGACTCAGTCAAGAATCAGTCAACTTTCTTGACCATAGTCCTTTTTATCAAGTCTTCTGTGAAGAATAGAACATTGAAAGTTGAAACCCTCTCTCTCTCTCTCTCTTTCGGTGAAGACGAGCTGTTAAAAAAACATCTCCACTGATAGGATTTTGTCGGTGGGTTCTTGTGAAGGTATTTTTATTTATTTCTTTCTTTTTTCAATTTGTTTCTGTGATTTTTCTGAGTAGATTGGCAGTTAAATTGATTTTAATGGCTGAATTGTTAGTTCTATGAAATGGGTATTTGATTTTTTAGAAGCTATTAGAAGATTATTGGAAATAATTTTCATGTAAGAGAAAGTTTTGCTAGGTTTAATGGATTGATGGGTTTCATGTGTTGGAAATTGGGGAAAAATTACTTTTTGGTAGCTTTCTTTTCTACGCATGTTTTATTTCCTGAAATTATACAGTTTGGTGAAATGGGTATTTCAGTTTATGTGTTTAATTGTTGTTAAGCTTATTATTTATATCTTTTTTATTTTGTGAAAAGTGGTTTTTTTTTTATTGATGTTAGAAACATGATTCTATGTGTGTGATTGATTGCCACCATCACAGTGTGGAATGGAGGGACAGGATTCATTTAGCTGATCCCAAAACTTTGTGTAGCTTTATTGTTGTAGATTTATCCCAATTCCTTACTATGTTGGGATCGGTGACGCTCTTGATCGATTCAATTCTGTCTAGGGCCATAATTTCCTTTACTTCTGTGGAGAAAAGGAAATGACAAAGATAACACATAAAACAAAAGGATTTACGAGGTTTGACAATGTGCCTAGATCCACGGATCATATAAAATATCCAATCACTATTTTCTTTCAAGTTTTACAACCCTAGAGATCTCTAGCAAAAACAGGAGTAGAGAAAAACATGTCTATCTCCCCAAAAATAGAAAACCCTTAAGAAAATATTACATAATTGCCCTTTCTAAAACCCTAAAAAATTTGATCTGGGGTCTGGCCCCCGCAGCTCAACGTATTCCCAATAGAATACAAGATATTTACACAACAACTTCAAATCTATGCTCACTACTTCAATTCAAATCCTTTCACTATTTCCCTCCCCTTTGCATTTTTATTTTCAGTGGTGCCAACAATGGTGTAATTTATTATCCTCTAGGACTACTCCTAGAATCTTTCAGATGTCTTAGTCGTTGATCTTTTAGTGTTCTAGTCTGAGAATATGGGTTCTAGAGGATTTTATGCAAATCTCTTTAATATTTTTTTCTTTTTGATTCCTTCTCCTATATTATTATACTTGATTTGCTTAATTTTTTAGGTAAGAAATTTCTAGATGAAAGTGTGTGGTTAAGAGTAGGAAAAGTGATTCCAAGTTTGGAAGAATTTAGGAGATAAAAACTTTTAACATTTCTAAAACGTTCTATGCTTAACTTGATTAACCCAATGCATGAGCTGAGGTCCTAAAGTGATTTGTATTTGGTCTACATTAGATGGCATAAGATTTTGATATTGGGAGTTGATGATAATGTTTGTGTTGCTAGTCTCAAGAAACATGGTTAAGAGCTTTGTTGTTTTGTGAAGTTGTGTCCTAAACTAATAAAAAAAAGTTGTGAATCCTACATCTCAGGGACAGTATGGAATTCAAGTCAAGTAGGTTGGGTCAGCATCACCGACATCTTTAGAAACTGGTGCTAGTATGTTTGTGTTAAAGGTATTGGGTTTTAAACATGGTGACTTTATCAAACCCAAAGACCTTGACATTCTTAGGGAGAAAAAAAAAAGTAAGTACAATAATCAACATCGTCATCATCGGAGCCATATCCCAATATTTGGGGTCACCCATACAAATACTATTCTGTCTACTATCATATCTTCCTCTAAAGCCCCTTTGGGACGTGTAGTGATTCCCAAGTCTTGTAGCTTCCACAAAGTCTAGCTCAGCCACGTATGATTCCTCGTCTGCATTTCCAGGGGGTATGGCATCTCATCGCATGGGATAAGGCTCTCTGAAGCTTCAATTTAGATGCTTGGGCTGGAGCTCAAATAAGCTAGTTGGACTAGTCAAAACTTCCATCACCTAACTTGACCCATGGCCTTTACCTTCCACTCATCTGTTTAGAGTCTTAAGATGCATGCATAGGAGCACTCATCCGTGTGGCCAATGGTCTTCAATGCACATTATCGAATCACCTACCTTGGCCCATGCCCTTATTGGCTTTCCTCTCATCTTTGTAGACCCTTAACATGCATATGAGCACTCATCAGTGTGGCTAATGGTCTTCAATGCACATTGTCAAATCACCTACCTTGGCCCATGCCCTTATTGGCATTCCTCTCATCTTTTTAGACCCTCAACATGCATATGAGCACTCATCAGTGTGGCCAATGGTCTTCAATGCACGTTATCCAATCACCTACCTTGGCCCATGCCCTTATTGGCATTCCTCTCATCTTCTTAGACCCTTAACATGCATATGAGCACTCGGCACAATAGTCATTGTCTTCAATGCACGTTCCATGTCTTCAGCCTTGACACAAATTGATACTTTCTTTGAGTATTTAATACTAAACCTACTGGTGTGTCTTGCAAGATAATGTGGAGGAACCAGGAAAGTGCAACCCATGAAGAATTTCACCATGAGAAATCGGACGAATCCATGAATATTGTCAGTATGAATGCGAGGAGTTGCATGAATCTAGGAGTTATAGTTAATCGTTTGTTCAGACAAAGGGAGTATTATACTTCCTTGAAGAAGCGCAATTTCAAACAATTTATGAAAGCTTGATTGAATATAAGTGTTCTCATGATAAACTGTGCTATTAGGAGTTTTCTCACACTTGGAACACTTGGATATGCTCGGGGAGCTTTCAGAAGTTATTACTACAAAGTAAAGCTGAGGTTAAAAATATTTACCAACCTTCTTAGGAGTCCATTTTGGATGCTTTTTATTTATTTTTATTTTTTATTTAATTCTTAGTGACTTATGTGGTTATTTTGGATGTTTCTAATCATGGCACTTGATCTTTTAATAGGCTAGTGTAGTATAGTTTAAGATCATGACCACTTTAGGGTTTGTGTTGGTGCATTAAGGTGGGACCAATCATCCTATGATATCTTGAGCCATATATCCTATTGATGTATTTTCTTGCGACCTCATTTCATCGTCCGGTCCTTTTAAATTTTCAACCTGCACTGCTGGTGCCATCATTGATCAATGCTTGTATATGATCAAACCATTTCCATGGCTATGTTTTAATTTATTGCCTTTGTCATGTCTACTCCTAAATTCTCTAAGATACCTTAATTCCTGATTTATTTATTTGTTTGTAAATCCTTGTTTGAAATATGCTCATGAAGTTTAAAAAAATGGGTGATAGAAGATTTTAGACAATTTGTAAATCCTTCTTCTTTTTATTTTTCAATTGCAGCTCATATGTTCTGGTAGATTTGCATAGTTCTGAAGGCTTTCAGACAATGATTCCCATGTTTTTTTAAAACGCAACTGTGATCACTCTCTTTTATCTCTCAAGATTTACCTTTTCTCTTTTCTCTCCTCTTTTCAAAATTACCCATAACTTTATGCTGTATTGGGCTTTACTATTTTTCATCTTTTACCCTCTTAACCCCCAAAGATTTTTTAATAGTACTTTTCTAATTTTGTTATTTTTTCTCTTTCACCCCTTGAGGGCAAATACCTCTCTCTATCTCCATATATCTTTTTCCCTTCCCCCCTCCCCCCATTTCTTAATAATCCTCTCCGGCTCTATTATTTTTCATCTTTTTTACCTTCTTAACCCCAAAGATTTTTTTAATAATACCCCTTCAATTTTATTATTTTTTCTCTTTTAACCCCAATGAAAAGCTTTCTAAGGTTCCTATACACTTTCACGTCAAGAAGTGCGATTTGAGGTTCCAGCTTGAGGTCATTCCAGCAGGACTCTTTCAAGATCTTGTGGTTGATCTTGTGGAACCAACACTAGGTTGGGTTTGGGGTAGTCAGATTTAATCCTCCTGTCTTCCAACCCCATAAAACCAATTTGTAATATTCCCAAACCCATTGGAGAACTACTTGAAACCTCCTTTTCAAATATGATGCCTTCAAATGGTTGATCCGATCCTTGTATTGGTGTAGGATTATCGAAAGGGTTAACAGAACAACCCGAGGCCATCGGTCTCATCAATGATTGGAATTTTCATATTTTCAAGTTTGCATTATATTTGTCATTAAATTTGTGTTTCATACCATGTGATACTCATGCCTATAGCATTAACCATTTGACCAAGAATATTGAAACCCCATACATCCATAAGAATACATTCCAATCATCCATGCCTAGAATAAATTTAATAAATAAAATGAATTAGTACGATCTGCATCACCAAAAAGGGTATTTCAAGACTCTTTACAATGTCCACTCAATAATTTTACAAATGCACCCATCACTACCAACAACCAGAGAAGCTAAGCTGTTACTCCGAGACAGTACAAATAAGATTAGAAGAATAACATAATACAATGGAGTTAAAAGACTACCAAGTCAGATGTCATCGTCACCCTCGTCACCAGATGCAATTCTACCCTCAGCGCCCATTTGATCACCATCTAGGCCTTCACCTCTTTCCCCATCGCCAAAGTGTTGGTTCCCACCATACTTCTGATTCCTCCACCCTTGTTGTTCGTTCATAAACGTACGCTCACCGCCCTCATCTGATCCGGCAAAAGAAAAACAAAGAATAATTCCAATTACTTGGGCTTTGTCATGGTGTAGACATGATAATTAATCTGGATTAACAGATGAACCCCACAGACAGACGACAGAGAGAGAGAGATGACTTGGGCTTTGGATAATTTTGCATCCAAAGTGCCTGATCAAAAATACCAAAAGGCGGATTTAATAATTTAGGCCATGACCCACTTTTAGTATCCCAAGAATTTTCTTCCCAGAACCCATGAAATAATGTGGAAAGAGAGTATTGTCATCTCAAGAGTACTAGTGCAGCAACAACCAATGAAATCGCATACTTTTAACTTAGCCTATCAACCAATAACATGGCTGCATCAAGAATTTCCTTCCCAAAAATGCTAAAATGTGTATCATGCTGAAGACAGCATGGACGGTGGCAAGGGCCAATGCAAAGATACCAACCAGATACTTAAATCCATGCATCATTGAGATCCTCCAATTCAAAAATGGATCCATTAATTATGAAAATTGAGGAATTAAGGTTGAGAAAAGAAAATTGATATAAGAATCTGTGTTGGGATTATTTAAAGCTGAGCAAAATGGGAAGCACAATTTTATTTGTTTTTATTATTATTATTATTTTTTGTTTTTAGTTTTTGGGGGTGTTTAAACTAAAGATAAATTATTAACTACAATATGTACAGAGCCAAATAGAGATTTTAAGCTTTGAGAGGCAATGCAAAGTACAACATAAGGCAGACGATCTTATAGATATTTATTACCACTTTCGCCATCGGAGGCATCAGCAAGCCTTGCAATTGCATCGACCAGTGATTGTTCATGTTCCTGCCAATGCCATTGTGACCTGTCAAGTTTGGTATAATGCAACATAAAAAAAAGGAGAGATTCTATTGCCTTAGCAACTTTTGCCAATGCCACCCCAATTCATATTTAAATGGCCAAAGAATTAGCACACATCTTGGCATGGTATTAGTAAAAGTTGGAGCGGCAATAGAAGCTTATCTAAAAGAAATGCATGATTCTTACTTTAAGTGCTTTCTTTGCCTTCTCAATCTCAAGAGGATCAGGATGACTTGCTCCGAAAACCCTCTCAACCTGCTTGAAAGAATCGACAAGAAAAGGATGAAAACAAAAAACAACAATTAATAGTTGCAGTTCGCAAACTGGCTCAAAGTTGATCACTCACCTCCTTAATTAGAGTGTCTGTGTGAAGTATTTCGATATCATCTGAACTCTTTTTTCCAACACCGTTCTGCGATGGAGGTAAATCCTTCTTGGACTGACTCTTTGTGGTACCCCTCCCTCTTCCTGCACCCGAAAGAGCACCACCACGGCCTACAGGCTTCTTTATCCCACGTACTGGTCCAACACGACTCACTTGACGAGAGATTCCAGGATCTTCACCGTCCCAACGGATATCCTCGGGAGAAATCTGCCATTAACAAATATGTTATATAAAAAAAAAAAATCAGCCACTACTAGAATTAGCACAATCCTTATTTTTTATGCTTAAAAAGGATAATTTATTAACGGGGCGGTAGAGATGACCTTAAACCCCAAACAAAGAACAAAGGAAGCAAAAACAGGGCACAAAACAAAAACAACAAAAAACAAGCAGAGTCAAGAACTACCTAGAGATTACAAACCCAATCCCACCTACCCAAAAAGTCCTCAAAATAAATGTGACAGGATCTCATCAAAAAAAAAAAAAAAAAAATTGGTGAATGGCTTCCAGAAACCTAAAATAATCATCTACAACCAATCTCCTTCATTCATTTTTTGATAGGTGCATTGCTTATCTATCTATATAATAAAACGCAACAGTGGGTTCCTACTCTCTGTCTCAAGATTTACCCCATAAGCAACTTATCTTGAGGACAGGTTTTACATTTTTTCTTCTTCCTCTTTCCAAAAATACCCTTAACTTTATTCTCTTTCTTCAACTCTTTCCAATATTACAACTCCAACTTTATTGTCTTTCCTCTTTTCCCCTTTTCTTAATAATACCTCTCCAATTTTATTATTTTTCCTCTTTTACCCCTTAACCCCAAAGAGATCCGTGCCATAGGCATGGATAAACTCTAGTAGTTCTATATAAGAGAACTCTAGTAACTTTATTGTATTGCCTCTTTTATACCTCTTTTCTAGGAATACTCATTCAACTTTATATACTTCATTTCCCCTTCTCCCTCTTTCTAATAATACCTACCCCTCCAACTTATTGTCTTTCCTCTTCTCCTTCTTTTCAATAATATCCGATTTGATTAATATTCCTTGACAGATCTAATACGGACTGGTGAATCAAGGATGTGAGTGGTAATTGTGCAGTCAAAATCCTTAATCAAGGATGTGATTCCTGTCCATGATACGAGGACTGTAAGTAAGGGAAAACATGGCATTTCAAGAAAAACTTATTGGAAGGGGAAAATACGAGAATACTTAGTTGAAAATGAGGAAAAACTGGGAATGTCAAGAAAAAATATGAGAACAGACTATAGCACATTTAAAAATAATCCCTCATTTGGCTAAGGGAAAGGAAATTGTTGGGCCAAGTATGAAGCAAATCAAGTGGAAGAGTTAGCTTTGAAAAGTTTAGTCTTGGTGGCCACTTGCAATTCTAATCTTCTTTAAAATTGGACATTTGATAGTGGTGCCACCATCATGCGTGCTCACATAGATAATGGTTCAACAATTATGTAGTGTGTGTGTGTGTGCGCGCGTTGCAAGGTGTCAATGGGTGATGATTCCAAAAGGAAGATAAGTATAGCTGAGTTTATTCCCATGAAGATGATTGACAAAACTTTTCAAGCACCCCTTTGGCATATGCCTAGGAAATACACTAGTTGTAGGTCGAATTAATTCCAAGGATGGAAGCTGTAAAGCTTCAAGGACTTTAAGGGTTAATAACTCCAGAACCTCCGATTGTGGACAGGAATATGTTGGACTTTCATAAGATGCTTTACCCACTCATGATTTCAGGTCAACATACTAGTGTTCAGAGTGCATATCACAACACTCCATGAGTATTTCAAAATAGTGCTCAACATTCCAGATGTCAGCCATGTCACTTTCTATCATCAAACTCTTTTTTTTTTTTTTTTGATAATTATAAATTTTATTGAGAAAAGAAAAGGAAAGCAATACAACGGTTGGCCGAGGTGGCCAATAAAACAAAGCAAAAGCACCTAAAAATTACAAATAAAGTCCCATTTAAAAACAAAATCCTCAAAGAACAAGCCTTTGAATTCCGGGTACATCTTGCACCAAAAGAAGCACAGCCCGAATATATTGAATATGACAAGAGCCCATAACACCCTTGAAGATCCTCCTATTCATTTCCAACCAAATCCCCCAAGTAATTGCGAAAGGAAGAAGCCTCCAAAGGATTTTCCTTCTCCCCAAAAATAAGGACAGATCCCAATTTCGCAATAAGGAAAGCATAGAATTTGGAAGCAACCCAAAAAAATTGAATACACTAAAGAAATGAGACCAAATGGAATAGGCTAAATGGCAATGAATCAATAATGCTCATTGACTCCCTATTTGAAAAACATAGATGGCAAAACTTTGGAGTGATGAATCCCCGCTTAATTAGATGATCAAGAATGGGAAGTTTATTAAGTGTCGCTTGCCAAATGAAGAAACGCAACCTTTGAGGTGGCCTTCAGACCCCAAATGATTTTGAAAGGAAATCAAGTGATGAGTAGTAGATAAGGACATACCCGAGGCAAATGAACTAACCGTGAAGTTACATCCCTTCTCACATTCTCTGATTAGGATGCCTAGCTAAAGAAAAACTCTATGTTGTAGAAATTGTCCTTGAGAACTCCTATGTTTGTTCGAGAATCTGAGGTAAAACCCTGAATCAGTTGTCTGAGTCTTATTTTTCAGGCTGGCAATAATATAGCACAGAAGGTTGATAAGCAAAACAGCAGGTCATCCACCCAGTGCCACAAATATTTCCGACAGTTTTCCTAACAATGATGTGGCTTCTTGTGACTCGTGAGCTAACTATAACTCTCCTATAATTGTCCCTCTTGTGGGCTATGTGCAAGGAGGTTCACTGGAATGAAGGAAGGTCATGTTATTAATTACTGTTTGCGTCATTTCCAATTAAGAATGGTCAAGATGAGCAGATTACTCACCAACCCCCATTTGGCCCCAAGCCTGTTTTGCTGCCACAATTCCCTCTAGTTTTCTACCCCTCCTATCAATTCCTTCTATATTAAACCTAAGGCAACCTGCTAAAGAAGCTTGAAATGTGTTTCTGTACAGAATGTTTTCAATCTCTGCGCATTTTAATTTAACAAGTTTCAGATCTAAGAATACATAGATAATGAGCAAGTCACTCACTAACCCGAGGCCTTCAATACAAAAAAATCAATGCTGTCCTAACCCCTCACCAATTGAATTGGAATTTTTTTTAAAATGTCGTATGGTTTTGCACTTATCTCCTAGTTTCTCCTGAAAGGTGTTTCAAATATTCAAATTTGCAATGTTGGCCAATAATACTCTTAGAGATCAGCTTGATCTCAAGAAAAATCACCACTGATGAATGTTGCACTTCTAACTTGCCCTTCATTTAAAACAGATTCAGAAGATGCAAGAACACAATCAGGGACATCATACCTATCTAAGGCTCAAGCAGCCATGTCAATATACCGATCTAGAAAGACATATCGCCCCACACAAAATCATATAGGAATTCCCAAAAAGAAAGCAAGAATAGAGAACACGTGGCTTCAGTCATTTTTATCATACAACACAAGTTTATAAAACATGTGGCCAACGAGGTGGTGCTTTTTTATAAAAATCTGTATTCGGAAACGCATCGGAAGCGTCCTTGGCTCAATGGGCTATTCTTTGATCAAATTTCGTCAGAGAAGAGGATGTGGTTGGAAAGGCCTTTTGAAGAAGGGGAAGTGTTCAGGATAATCTCTCGAGTTTCAATGGTGACAAAGCACCGGGTCCGGACAGCTTTTCAATGGTTTTCTTTAAGGTCTGTTGGGAGGTAGTGAAAGGGGAGTTGATGGATGTGGCTCATGACTTCTATACTAATGGCTTTCTTGATGTTGGGCAAATTGTTCCCTTGTAGCTTTGATTCCAACGAAGGAAGGGGTGGAAGATATTGCGGATCTCAGGCCTATTAGTTTGGTTGGTTCTATGCACAAGATCATATCGAAATTGCTGGCGTCAAGATTAAAGTCGATTCTTTCAAGTATTATTAGCCTAACCCAAATTAAAGTCGATTCTTTCAAGTATTATTAGCTTAGCCCAAAGAGCGTTTATTAAGGGTAGGAAAATTATGGATGGGGTCCTTGTGGCAAATGAGTGTATAGATTAGGAGGAGATCAGGCGAACCAGCATTGGTATGCAAAACAGACCTAGAGAAGGCATATGATCATGTGAGTTGGAGCTTCCTCAGGTATATGCTTGGGCGTTTGTGTTTTGGGGATAGATGGATTCGTTGGGTTATGATGTATGTTTCCTTGCCTTCTTTCTCAATATTGGTTCTTTTTTTTTTTTTTTTTTTTTTGAGAAGTGTTCTCAATATTGGTTAATAGCAATCTGGAAGGCTTTTTCAGGAATTCTAGGGGGCTAAGGCAGGGGGGGATCCCCTATCCCTATTCTTGTTAGTGTTTGAAGCTTTGAGTAGGATGATTAGCAAGGCTGTGAATAATGGGGATCTTGCTAGGTTCTATTCTAGTACTGGCGGTCCAATGATTTCACGTCTCCAGTTTGCAGATTATTTGTTGGTGTTTGTAGAAGCATCCGAGAGGCAAATGAGTTTTCTAGGAAGGATTTTGTGTTGCTTTGAAGAGGCTTCAGGCTTGGCGGTGAACTTCGACAAGAACAAAGTGTTTGTTGTTGGGGATGTGCCAAGAGCTCAGATTTTGGCAACCTCCTTGGATTGTCGGCTTGGGTCTTCTCCTTCTACTTATTTGGGTTTGTTGTTGGGTGCACCCTACAGGAGTAAAGTTAAGTGTGTTGGCAAGTATACCAATTTATTATTTCTCTTTGTTCACTATGCCAAAGAGTGTGGAGGAAAGATTGGAGAAACTCTTTCGAGATTTTTTGTAGCATGACAAGTTAGGCAAGAGAAAGTTTCATTTGGTTAGCTGGAAAAGGTTTGTCTTCCTAAGGTGCAAAGGGGGACTTGGGATAAAGAAACTTAAGTTTATGAACCAAGTCTAACTAGGGAAGTGTTTGCGGAGATTTGGGGTGGAGGTGAATAGTTGGTGGAGGTGAAATTTGGGGTCGAACCTTTTGGGTGGAAAAGCAGGGATACAAGATTGTCATATGGTCGTGGAGTTTGGAAGCGGATACTTAAAGTCTTGCCGAAAGTTCGTAAGAGAATAAGGTTCGTGATAGCCTCAAGGGAGAGTGTTTTGTGTGGGGAGACAACACTTATGACGAGGTTTCCATGATTGTTTCGATTATCTATAAAGAGGGAGATACCAGTGAGTGCCTTTTTGAAAAATGATAGGGAAGCAGTAGATTGGGATCTTGGCTTTAGAAGGAACATAAATGACTTGAAGATGGAGGTGTCGCTTCTTCTTCAGTGCCTTGATGACGTGAGGATTTCCAATGAGGTTAGAGATGGTCATTGTTGGGAAGGTAGTCATTCTGGGGCCTTCTCAGTGAGTTCGTTCAATGAGTCTTTACTGATTGCCAACTCTACTTTTTCGACTAAGGCAGTGTGTGGTCAGAAAGTTCCTTCGAGGGTGGCTTTCTTCATTTGGTGTGCAGCATTAAAAGGAAGACATTGACTATGGACCAGTTGATGGTTAGAGGAATTCATGGACCAAATGTATGCTTGCTTTACTCAAGGGGTGAGGAATCCATTTAGCATGTGCTTCTTCATTGCGTTTTTTCGAGACAAATTTGGAGTTTCTTCCTAACTAGATTTGGAGTGGAGGATTGCTTCACTGTCTCTATTTTGGATTTGTTCCAGTCGTGGCAGGAGTGGGGTAATGCTTTCTTGGATGATAAGAAACTGCTTTGGAGGATCACTCCATCTGCGATCTGTTGGGGGGATCTGGAAGGATAGGAACAACGGGTGTTCCGAAGACAAGGGTATGGATTACTCAATGCTATCATTGTCGATCCTTTCTTACATCTTTTTTTGGTGTAAAGTGTTTATTGAATTTAAGGGGGTGTTTTTCGCCAATTTTGTAGCTAGATAGGATTGGGTATGCAATATCTCTTTTCCTTAGTCTTGTCCTTGTTTCTTCCTAGTTGGTCATCTTGACCACTTTTTAAATAAATCTCCTTGCTTATCCAAAAAAAAAATACAACACAAGTTTATTTTCTATATTTATCAACAATTGAGCAATAATGTATAACGGCAAATTAGCTATAGAGAAAATAGGGGAAAAATAATTTAGATTGTGATAAAAGTGTAAGATTTAGATCTTGTGCGTAAAGGGTGATCGGTCTTTTCATCTTTTGTACTCTTTTTTGTTTCATTCTCTTGAACCCTTGAGGACACCTTGTCCTCCTCATTTATCAAAAAAAAAAAAAGTGTTAAGATTTACCTCTTTGAGATTAACCCATTCCCATGTCTCATCTGCTGTATTCATATCATAGACCAGAGCATGTCGGCCCTGACAATGATTCAAAAATGGTAAGGTACTCTACTGCCGTTGTCCAAGATTGAAACCATAAGAGGACAAGAGTCAAATATACCTCCACCGGGTTGTAGTCAGTTATAACAGCCTCATAGAAGTTGTTATCCTCAGGCCACCTTGTCATCACTTTCCGCCCAACTAACGGATCATAAGGTACTGCTTCCGCAGGTTCATATGGCACAAGGGCACCAGCAGAACCCCGGTTAGCAATTTGGCCCCTTCCACTTGGACCTGTAGAAGGGTATTGTATAGATTTTGTTGGAGGCACCCCAGGCAATATCTGACCCTGTTAAAAGGGGATTGGAGGGGGAGGTGAGACAGGTACATGTAAATTAAGAATCTTTACGTAAAACCCCTACTTCAAAATATTTGAACTTACTGATTTAGGCTTCTTCTTCATTTATTTTTTTGGTTGTTGTTGTTGTTGTGTTTGTGTGTCATTCATTGATTTATTGGAGGGCACCCAGGGGATAGGTGGGGGGGCGGGCAGTTTATGAAGAGTCTTTACGCAAAATTCATACTTCAAAATATTGAACTTACCGATTTAGGCTTCTTGCCCTTGGTGGGAGCTCCTCGCTTAGCAACTGATGACGATGGCTGCATAGGAGCAGCTACTGTTTGTGGATGCAAAGCAGGGAATGGTGCACTTAAGGACATAGAAGGCACCGCTTGTGATGTCTTTTGTTTCTTGCGAGATGCTGAGACAGTAGGACTGGGTACTGGATCATGAACAGGTTGAGCAGTATTATGCAAGCCAGATTGGAGCCCACCTGACTGTCGCCACTCCCTGAAGTAATCATGAAATAACACTTCCAGTTAAAAAGGTAGAACTGATCAAAACTTGTTGCAAATCTTTTTCTTTTTTTTTTTTGATAAATAAGTTTTTTGCAAATCTGATTGACGTATCTCGGAAAAAATAAAATAGTTCTCTTCATGACATTATCAGACCTTATCCTCCGAATGATGTCATCTGCATTAACTCTGCCTAGAAGCTCTCTGTGTTCCTCATCTGATACTCTAAGCTCTTTTCTAAGTTCTGTTATCAAACTTTCCTTCTCCTGAAGAATTTCCATTTCATGAGGTAGTTATCTAAGCATGGTGAAGAAAATATAAATGCATTAGTGGTGAAATGATGCAACAATAAATACCCAAGTAATGGCATCAGATTGGGCTTTAAAAGCGCGTAGGACTGAACTGTATGCTTCTTGCTCGATATGGTGGATCTGGGCCTCCATATCATTATGCGTCAATCTAGGGTATGGGACAGAACCACCAACAGCAGATCTTCCATTCCCAGCTAGACGGCCACCCATTTGAACTCTATTTTGATGTGAAGGAGGAAGATCATCATCAGTGCCTGCAGATGTTTAAAAAAGAACCGGGAAGTAAATAAAATAATGGGATATCAGTAGCAGCTTAATCTAAATGTTGAGATAAAAGAAAAGTCTTTATTTTCATGCTTGAAGATGAAAAATCAAAATAGTGGATCCATCCAAGTGAATTAGGACAAGGTTCGGGTTTATTAAAAAAATTGTGTGCACAATTCAGGCAAATTGCTAATATTGCAGAAAGAAACAACCCAACGAAGTTGCCTGGGCAGCCTATGAGTTGCACACAATTCCCCCACAGGTGAGGCACAACGCAACTCTTATCTTCAGCTTAGTGGATGTTTAATCATTCATTGTTCCAACATTTCAAGTGTGATAGAGATGCTTGCTGAAGCATTTGCCAAGCAAAAACCAGTGACACTAATGACGGTTTACACAAAGATGAAAAGCAATATATAATGCGTAAAGGAATGTATATGACGACCGGGAAGGAATGCATTTTTGACATTCAACGGTTGCATTTCAAATCGATGCATTTTTGCATCTCTCTCTCTGACTCAAACATCATTTGAGCTTAGAGGTGCATGCACATATTTCTTGAAAGGCAGGACAACATTACAGAACCAAAACCGACAGGCATCCACAGTTCTTGTTGTTTCCAGTTCTGATTCTTGTTCCACTTAATTATTTTAGAATCAGAATCGACAGAAGTCAAAACCGAGAAGATATGATGGTTCCCAGTTCTAATTACCTCGGGAGCTAACCGGAATCAACCCATTGACACCCCTGCCAGAACATAGTAGACCCGACATAACTAGATCCTATCTTGAGCAGAAAATCATTTTCCCCAAAATCCTTCCTTTCAAAGGCTCTGCATCAACAGACGATGATAAGTGTCCAAAGTACCAATCTCTTAGTACTTGGGTACCAACTGTGAGCATTCGGGGAAGTAAATCAACATTGTTTAAGCCCTAAGGACTGAACTCCACAAATCTACCCCCACCCAGCATTTTATTTTTTCCTTGACTATCTTAGTCTGGATTGAAGATTTAAAAAATAAATAAAAATCTCCAAATGGGTTTTCCCTCTCCGCCTTCACAACAAGATATTACATAACCACTCACCCTCTTTGCCACAATCCCTCCCCCATACCAAAAAAAATTAAAAAAATCTTTTTTATGGCTATCACCTTTCTAAGTGATCCAGGAAACTTATAAATAATCTCAAGGATGATCTCCAAATGGGTTTTTCCCCTCCACCTTCACAATCGATTCCAAGATATTAGATAACCACACGCCCTCTTTGACACAATCCCTCCCCCACTCCCCCATCCCAAAAAAGAATTCTTGTATATGGCTTTCACCTTTCAGAGTGATCCAGGAAACTTAGAAATCATCTCAAGGATGATCTCTCTTATTCCCTGCAACTCTCCACCCCATGAAAGAACTTTAAATTGTATTATTAAAATAAAAGTACAGTATTAAGTTCTTTAGAAGAATTGGCAATCTAAACTAAAACTACGAACTTGGCCTCACTCTTACACAGTAAATAAAACAGTAAGCTTTGCCACTCTATTACCAAAATCTCATCTTTCTTCGATTCAAGAAGTATGGACAGCAAAAGACGCAACCTAGAGAAATCCCTAGCACTTTCTCCGTGCTTCGAGCTAATTCAACTCAATTAGGTTAAAAAAAACCTAAATTTAGAAATCAATGGATTGAGTTCTAAACCCTAAATCATTTCTTCTACTCCACAAGCTCAGCTACCAAACACTGTCCGGTAGCTCCAGTAGTAGAATTTCTCTAAAACAAAAAACAATGCCGAAGAAATTATCCAAAAGTGAACCCTAATCCATGAAAACCAACGTCAACAAATCTTTAAAAAAAAAAAACACAAAACGCGATAAAAGAAAGAATTTTAAGCTACTCACCGCTACTGTCTGAGAGTTCGTAGTCCATAGCCAGGATTTCCAAAATAGATCCTCACTTGAACAAGAACGAAACAAAAAAAAAAATCCCTAGAATCCACTGCAGAGTCACAGAGAAGGTGAAAAAACCAATAATTCTTCAGAAATTGAAGCTGTGGACAGCTAAGAACGACAGATTTTAACGATCACTCTCCACATTCTTGTCTGATTCATCAAGAAGGAACCGAATTAAACACCTCTGAAACTAGGGTTTAAGAGAGAATTCGAAACGCAAAAGAGAGATTTTTCTTCGAAAATTTTGTTGAGAGTATCGGGATCGCGAGCGAGGGAATGATGGGAAAATACGCGGACTTGAAAAGTGTTTTATAGCGCTTGCTTTCTAATTTACTACTGGTTTTGAGTTCCGCCTCTCAACAGTGTGGGCAGTAGGGTTGTCAATGGATCGGATCAGACTCGGAATCCGATCCGTTAACTCTGGATTGGGATCGATGTTTTGGATTCAGATAAGAATCCGATCCGATATCTTATTGGATCGGATCCGTATCAATCGTGTATTGATCCAATAAGGAGCCGATCTAATAATACGTTAGAAAGTATAAAAATTATGTTATTTATTTCTTGAGATATATATTTTATACCTAAAATTGGGTTTGACTCGATTTGGACCCAATCCAATTGATAATGGATCGAATCTGAATCTTAATATTTAGATCTGCTAGGTAACCCGATCTTATAAGAGTTCGATTTAATACTTTTTGGATCAGTCTTAGATCTGATCCTTATTGGATCAATACCAAATCAACCTCAATTTGATCCATTGTCGGCCCAGTGGATAGGGCTTTAAAATGGGTTGGTTCTTCAAGTATATCCGATTAAAAAATGGTTCAAATATGGGTGGATGTCCCTTGACCCGAGTTGGATCCGGGTCAGATATGTATCCATTCTTATATTCGTTTAGATGCCTAGATCCGAATAATCTATTATTTTGTAACTTATATTTTTTTCAACCAACAAATGTTGGACGCAATGGCCAATGCCTTCCTCCAAAAAAATGAGAGGTCTAAGTTCAAGTCACCTTTTTTTAATTAATAGATCAACCAACTTGAATCAATCAATTTAGTAGGATTTGGATACGGATTTAGTGAAAGTGAAATGGTTCAAATTTGTTTTTGGCTAGTAGTATCTGAGTCGGATCCGGAATTCAATTCAGATTTGGATTCAGATAAAAAATTCAGATATGGATATATTCCCTAAACCCCATTTTAAGTCCCAATTTGTGGAGTGTATGTGTTTGTGTGTACGATAGAGGGCATTAAAATCTCGTCTTGTGGCAATATATCGATCAAGAGAATATTTCGTCTTGTGACGATATATCGATCCTTACTGAAGTCAAGATGGTCTTAATTAAGATATTCTAAACTATTCTTGAAGATTTTAGGGGTCGATGTTTCATTACGACCAAAAGAAAAAAAAAAAAAGGAAAATTACTATAAGAGGGTTAAATATTTTTATATTTATAAAAAAAATATTTATTTATAAATTATCAAAAACTAATTAAGTTGTTGGATAATCCAGCATTTTAATAACTCGTTGGACTGTCCAATGTGTTAAAAGGAGTTTAAATTGCTGGGGTGTTAAAGCAATCTATTTTAACAGATTAAAACATTGGACAGTCCAACAAGTTAGTAAAACCCTAGACTGTCCAGTGGCTTAATTCATTTTTTAAAAAGAAATAATATATTTTTGATAAATATTAAAATATTTAACCCTTTTTTATTAATTTTTTCAAGAAAAACAATACTTATATCAAAATATTCGAATGATATGAGATTTTGAATCATAACTAAGAAATGCTCTTCCAAATTTACAGGCCCTTCTTGTAGAGTGAGATTTTGCAATTACAATATTTTATAGTATATTATTTTGTGAGTGCAAGGTAGTGCTTCATGAAAGAGGACAAATCCAAACCTGAATCTCACATTCTTCACTGAGAAAAATGAGAAATTAGAGATTCAATATGCTTAAATTATGTTGGAAAAATAATATGGAAGTTAAGAAGATTGATTGTTCTTCAAGGCACGTTGTAACATCATTTTTTAAAAACATTATTTGCCTCCTGATATTAAACCAAGAATGCAAATGGGTTCTAATAAACATGTTTTCAAGATATAACGAAGTCCAATCTCTCTGTTATTTTTAACTATTTTTGCACTAATAGGAAAATAACTGAACACTAAGAATTTATGGCTAAAAAACAGATTTGAAAATACCTAAATATCTGTAAAAGAGAAAAAAAAATGGGTTCTAAAAATTTTAATTTATAAAGTGAATTTTGTTTTCTTTAAAAGCCCCAGGAATGTAGTTTTCAGCAATCATCTAAGGATCCTTGTTGGATGGTCACACCCTTCTAAAATGGACCTAGTTTGTTTATAAGAGAGGAAGACAAAATGAGAATGCGCACTAGAAATTATTTTTCAAAATTTTGCGAAGCTTTCTCACCTACAAAAAATTCGTTCATTTTCATTTTTCCATTTTCCAATTTTTTTGTTTGTTTTTGTTTTTGTTTTTAACAATGCTCAAGTAAAAGTTGACCTTGACCCTAAGGGGTTAGCCTTGATAAGCTCCTTGGGAATAGTAGGTCAAGTGTTTGAAACCTCACGAAGCTATGACTTTCTTGGGGCCACCTTCCAGGGTTCGATTGACTCTTGACTCAACCGGTTGCATTTAGGACTTTCCAAAGGGGCGGTGCATGTGATTGCGGGATTTGTCCCATCCAAAGGGTGGGGATAATAATAATAATTATTATAAAAGAGCAAAAATTAACCTTAAAATTTTATATCTCCTTCAAACCCCAATAACACAATATTATTTTTTAGGAACAGAACACTATACATATTTTGTTATTAGAAAAAAAGCTAAAAGATAGAGTGCTCCTTACAAAAAGTCGAAGACAATGGATTGAAGATGAGGTTAATAGATTGCACAAAATTTACCCTAAAGATTACAAGCTTGAAGATGGGTGAATTTTGCATGAAATATCAAATATTTTTACTACAGGTTCAAAGGAAGAGGGCATTTAGGACATTTTTATCAATTTCAGCAATAGAATTAGATCAACGGCATACCATTAGTTTGAAAACACAAGGTATCTCAAATACTCACTAAAATTTATAGGGACATGTCTTTTTATCACCCAAGGTTCATTCAATTAGTTAGTAAATGGATTTAAAACAATTATTATTCACTTGTCTAGGGTTGTCAATGGACGGGGTACCAATCAGATCGTGTTTGTCAGGGATGATCAAGTCGCACCCACAACCTATCCAATAATAATTGGATTGGATCTTGTTTAATTGTTTTTATTCGATCTATGGATCCAAATAAGATTCGATAATATAGAATCATATCTAATATGATATACCAAGTATATATATACATATAGGGAAATGTTCGGCACCCAACATTTTGCCCAACAATTTGCCCAACATGGGTTAGAAGTTTTGGAATGGGCTGATTTTTGGTGAGGATGATCTCTATGGTCCTCACAAAAAATCAGCCAATTCCAAAACTTTTAACCCATGTTTACAAGTTGAAAAATCGTGGACCGTCCATTTTTTATAAATCATTTGTGATGCGGTTAGAAGTTTTGGAATGGGCTGATTTTTGGTGAGAATGATCTCCTCACCATAGAGATCATCCTCACCAAAAATCAGCCTATTCCAAAACTTCTAACCCATGTAGGACAAAACATGTTGGGCAAATTGTTAGGTGCCGAATGGGACCCATACATATATATAATACGATTTACATAATTTCTCATAATTTATTGAATCAAACATGATTAAGCTAGAATGAATCCGATATGGCATCAAATGAAATCCTTATCATAACCCAAATCCTTGATCCAAATCAAAAGTGATTGGTTTAGAACAATTTGAATTTTAGATGTGACTAGTACCATTGGAAATCCTACCATGGTTTTAGAAATCATCTGAGATCAAGATGACTCTCTCAAGTCATCTCATTTAAATAAAATCTCGAGATGAAACATGCTTGAAACAAAAAATATTCAAAATTTTGGTGGATTTTCAGGGAAATCAAAAAGAGAGAGACCTCGGTGTGGATTGTCGGACTGTAAGAGTTATATTGCTAGATTTGGATTGTTTGACTTTGAAGTAACTTCCTCGTCCTTTTTTTATTCTATAATTTTTTTCTCCTCTTTTCCAAAAAAAAAGACGATGGTTGCAATTGTTCATGATGAATGCCTTTGACTTTAGTCTTATCTAAAATACCCGATTGTTATTTAGATAAAACCCCATATTTTCATAAATATTTGATAAACTCTTTGTTCTCAAATAGATAATGCGTCGAAACATTGAATCGAAACGAGATTATAAATCATGTTTACATGTACTTGTCAAGATAACTTCATCCCATTCAAACCCCAACCCTCGAATCATCTCGGTATTGTTCATAAACAAAACAAGACAAAAAATCAATTTTGAAAACTATGAACCCTAGACTCACCCACCAGATTACCAGATTTGAATTCATCAATCATCATGTATGATTGCCAATTTTTTTTTAATGTGCCACATGTCATTCAAAGCAAACTTGAAGTAAAGATACAATCCAACTCCCAAGTGTACAAAATATGCACACCTTTTAATGACCTAACACGTACTTCGGAAAGAAAGAAAAAACAATAAGAGAGAGTGTGAAAAGAGAGACAGAAATGCTCGCCCATTTATCTTTCCCTTCCTCACTTCTCTCCTCTCTCACCTTCATTCGTCGTCCTCTCCTCTCTACTATCTCTCCGGCACCGCTTTATCTTTCTCCGGCAACTTTTCGACGGAAACTACACTTCTTTCCGTCTCACTGCCGGAGATCTTCAATCGCTGCGCGTAGGATCGGTGAGAATTTCTTGAGCAACTCTTCAATGGATTCTTCTGCGAGAGAGAGCAATTTGTCGGTCGAGGCAGTGACCGCTGATCTGAAGAATCAGAGTTTGGGGAACGATAGGGTTAGGTTGAATCTCGAGGATCTGAATTGGGATCATTCGTTTGTTCGTGAGTTGCCTGGAGATCCAAGAACCGATACGATTCCACGAGAGGTGATTTGTTTTAAAGTTTAAAAGTTTAAACATTTTTGGGTAATTTTTTTGGTTTACTTGATTTGGTGGATTAGATGTAATTTAGTTAGTTGATCTCAATCCTAGAACTGAACCGATACGATTCCCCATATAAAAATCATAAATTGCTTATTGGATGGGTGATTTAGATGTAATTTTTTTGGATTTGTTAAGTTGATTTGAACCAGAAATTTGGGTGTACATCAAAATTTAACCTTTACTTAATGTTTAGTTGATTTTAGTTAGTTGTTCTCAATCCTGGAACTGAACCGATATGATTCCCCATATAAAAATCATAAATTGTTCATTGGATGGGTGATTTAGATGTAATTTATTTGGATTCATTAAGTTGATTTGAATTGGAAATTTCGGTGTGAATCAAAATTTGACCTTTGCTCAATGATTGACGAATCGGATTTCGGGTCCTGATCAAATTGGATGTAGAATAATAGCTCTAGAAGAAAATGTTGGTTGTGATTCGAGGAGTTATCGTTTGAAAGCTAAAGGAATACTTACAATTAATATCAGTATGCATATTCCTGGAATTTTTTTTACCACTTTTGAATATAGTGAGGGTTATAGGTGTTATTGAGTGTATATTTTCCTCCACTCTCAGGTGTGTCATACCCGAGTTAAGCCCCATGACCCACTTGTATCCATAGTTGTCCACCTCTCCAACAGGTAGTTTTTTTTTGTAGTGGTTGGTTAACATGGTATCAGAGTGCTAGGTTTGTGTAGGCCGCAAGTTCGATTCTTTCCACCTTTATGAATAAGGGGGAGTGTTCAGTGTATATTTTCCTCCACTCTCAGGTGTGTCATACCTCGACGAAGTCTCGTGACCCTCTTATATTAGTAGTTCTCCCTCTCTCCAACAGATTGGTCTTTTGGAGTAGTTGGTTTGTTAACATGCATGCTAATAGATAGGGTCGTGCTTATAAATATGGTGTCTGTGGAAGCTTGCTCTCTCACAAAACGTATGACTCGTTCTTTCCACATAAGGCTCGCTTTGCTGTCCCTATACATTCACTGGTTAGCAATTTTGACTCTTCCGTTCACAGAATGAAAGCCTTTTTTACATTGATTTTTAATTCTTTGGATGTGAGGGTCTAACTTGCTAGCAGTCAGCCTCGTTAGCAGGAAGGGCGATCAGTCAGCTTTTAATGCCAAAATGGCAACAAGTTGCTCAGTAAAAAACTTCTTTAATCTGACAGCCAGTAAGCAGTTAATCATCCTACTTGAAAACCAAGTGGTTAGCTGTTTAAGAGTTCCTTGGTTTTGGTTCCCTGTTTGTAGTTCGTTGGTCATCAACGAATTGTACGGTGCCTAAATAATAGTGCTATCCCTGCACCAAAGACGCCAAAATTCTGTCATCATTTATTTTCCTTTTTGAAGATTTATCTATCTCAATACCGATAAAAGAAACTTTATCTAAAATCTGACGGGGGGAGCCTTGGGGTGGGGGGGGGGGATGCTTGCTGGCATAATTGCTTGTCGTTTCTCAAATTTCTCATCTTATGCCATTTTTTCCTCATAACGAGTAGAAGATGATATCAAACAAACAAGGACCAAATTAATATTTGTATTGACTGGGTCAAAGATCAGATATAACCAATTTACGATTTTTATTGCAGGTCCTGCATGCATGTTATACAAAAGTATCTCCATCTGTTGAAGTGGAAAACCCTCAGCTTGTTGCATGGTCAGAGTCAGTTGGCGAGTTGCTTGATTTGGATTCTAAAGAGTAAGTCTCTTTATGCTTCCTGGCAATTAAAATGTCGTAATTCTGTAAAAGAACCAGAATATTTGGTTTTTTTTATTGTACCGGCGAACTGGTGATTGGTGAAAGTTACTCAATCTCCGTTGACCATATGCTGTATCTTCGGTATTGAGGCCCCCCCGCCCCCACCCACCCACATGCACACACAAAGAAAAAGAAAAATAAGAGCCATGTTCGGTTGAAGTATCCATTGAATGACAATGTAACCGGTTGATTACTAGAAGGGTTTTTCGCCTCCTGCCATAGAGGAGATCTGAAGTCTTGGTCCACTCAATCACCTTGGACTTGAACTTGAACTGGTTGAGAGTGATGAATCCGCACCACATTTAAGGACCTTTGAACCGAAAACCCCAGGTTCAATCATTCGACAGCTAAAAAAGAAGAAGAAAGGGAGATTGATCAACCTATTAGTCTTGGCTTATAGTCTTCAGGCTGGCTTGCTTTCATTAAGTAAGGTTGTTCAATCAACTTACTTCACTATTAATTAAGTGCTATGGAAATCTATAATAAGTCATAATGTAATGGCGGCGGTCCTTCCCTTCAAAAGGATTCATCCCTTAACAATGTGAGTCCATAAGGCCAGGTTTAATCACAGTGTCAAAGTCATTCTGCTCTGTTCAGCTATACCTAACACACTACACCATCCTTTGAGCTCCAGAAGGTGTAAATTTGCACCACAATAGCTGCTAAAATTGAGTGGCATGTTTATTCCACCTTATAAGCATTGGATTAGTGACCATCTAAGTAAGGCGACGCTGTGGACATTCTAGAAGTTCATAGCAATTCACCTACCCTACTAGATTAATTTCTATATCCTAGCGGGTTTTCATTTTCCATATGGTTGTTAACAGGTTCAATTCTTTCCTACATTTGGTGCATCATTAACTATACATCTAACAGTAACTTATGTTGGAGTTTCAGATTTGAAAGGCCAGAGTTTCCGCTTATTTTCTCTGGGGCATCCCCTGTGGTGGGAGGGTACGTATTCATAACTTGTTAAACCTTTCCTTTTTTATTTTTTCTTTTATTCTCTTTTCCAAAAAATAAAATTATTCACTCTTCGTGACTGATTTCACTTTGACAGGTTTCCCTATGCTCAATGCTATGGTGGCCATCAATTTGGCATGTGGGCCGGTCAGTTGGGTGATGGTCGTGCTATAACCCTTGGAGAGCTTCTGAATTCTCGGGGTGAAAGGTGGGAACTTCAGCTTAAAGGTGCTGGTAAGACACCGTACAGCCGGTTTGCCGATGGGCTTGCTGTTCTGCGTAGTAGCATTCGAGAATTCCTTTGCAGTGAAGCAATGCATAGCTTGGGAATCCCAACAACCCGGGCACTTTGTCTTGTTACAACTGGAAAATTTGTCACCCGAGACATGTTCTATGAGTACGTCTTGCAAAATCTGGGATATCAAAAACCCATTTTGCTGATTGCTTCCCTTCTAAGTCTTACCTTCTGCCATCTTTTTTAATGGAATTTTTTTAGTTTTATACTACAAATATTAAGAACAAGTCAAAACTCCTGTAGACTTTCCTGGGATGACTTGATATTCTGATTGGGGGGAAATAATTGAGGTGCCAAGGAAGCAGCCATTGCATGATTGCTTCTATATTGTAGACAAGGTATTTATAATATCAACTAGAATGTGGCATGAACAAACACGCATGTATCAGGAGGGCTTATTTGTAATTTAATATATTAAATAAAGGATTTTTGAATATTACATAATAAAAAGGATATTTTTTTAATTTTGAAGACTAATCAATGTGAATAAAGGTCGTGGGAGTGCAATTTTCTTGGTTTTTGAGTATATTGAATAAAGGATTTTTGAATATTACATAGTAAAAATGATATTTTTGTTAATTTTGAAAACTAATCAACGTGATTAAGAGGTCGTGGGAGTGTAATTTTCTTGGTTTTTGACCAAAATGATCCTAATTATATTAAGTTTAAATGTAAAAGTGGGGGCATTTGTGAGATCCAAAATTTGGTTGTGGACCACTTTTATTTTGATTTCTCTCATTATAATAGTAAAGATTTGGATAGATCACGCCTTTTTTTATTTATTTATAACTTTGATGTATTTCTTGTGCAGTGGCAATCCAAAGGAAGAACCTGGTGCAATTGTTTGCAGAGTTGCTCAGTCCTTTCTGCGGTTTGGTTCATTTCAAATACATGCCACTAGAGGCAAAGAAGACTTGGACATAGTTCGTGCTTTGGCTGACTACACCATCCGGCATCACTTCCCTCATATTGAAAACATAAGTAAGAGTGAGAGCTTATCTTTCAAGACAAATGAGGAGAGTGCTTCAGTTGTGGATTTGACTTCTAACAAGTATGCAGGTGATTTTCTTCTCTCTCTACACGCACACGCACACGCACACACGCTAGCCAGCTAGAGTTTGCCTGTGCCTACGGCATGGGCACATGGGCATCCTCTTTGGGGTTATTGGGGTAAAAGAGGAAATATAATAAATTTAGAGGGGTATCATTGAAGGGGAAGGGGGGTTAGCAGAGTGGGAACCCACTGTTGTTTTTTATTTTATATATATATATATATATATATATATGGTTCAAGGGCCATACGAGAAAACATATGTAAAAACAATGTAACATTAATAAATTTTCAAAATATGGGTTAGAGATTTCGGATTGAGCTGATTTTTTGTGAGGATGATCTCTATGATGGGAAGATCATCCGAAAAAAAAATCAGTCCAATCTGAAACTTATAACCCCATTAAAAGTGATTTAGAATGTGGACCGTCGATTTTTTGCCAATTTTTGTTACTAATTTGTAAATCACTTTTGATGGATTTAGAAGTTTCTGATTAAGCTGATTTTTTGTGAGGATGATCTTCTCATCATAGTGACCATCCTTGCAAAAAATCAGCTCAATCCAAAACCTCTAACCCATATTTTGAAAAACCATTGTTTTTTCATATGTTTTTACATATGGCCCTTGAACCGCCCCCTATATATATATACTTTGGCATGTTAACATTTGTATATTGTTCAACTTTGGATGCAATCAGCTTGGACAGTTGAGGTTGCTGAACGTACTGCTTCTTTGTTTGCAAGCTGGCAAGGGGTTGGTTTCACTCATGGTGTACTTAACACCGACAACATGAGTGTACTCGGTCTCACCATTGATTATGGCCCTTTTGGGTTTTTAGATGCCTTTGATCCAAGTTATACTCCTAATACCACGGACCTTCCGGGAAGAAGGTATTGTTTTGGAAACCAGCCAGACATTGGTTTATGGAACATTGCACAGTTTGGCTCAACTCTATCATCTGCCAACTTAATCAATCGTGAGGAGGCAAATTATGCCATGGAAAGGTACCCTTTTTTTTAGTTCTTGGAATGGTTAGACTCTCTTCCTGATTGAAACAAGAAGGTGACATGTGCAAACATACATGTATCAAAATGGCTTTTCGGTAATCAAAACATTGATTACATTGTAAAAAATGACTTTTTTTGTAATTTTGCAAACTAACACGTGATTCTTAGGGTGGTGCTTCTTGGTTTTTGACCAAAATGACCTTTGATTATATTAAGTTTAAATGTCAAGGAGAGGGCATTTTTGAAATTCAAATTTTGGTGTCGAACCTCTTCTACTCTGTCTTCTCTCATTATACTAGTAAAGAAGTACCAGAAATTTGATTGCTAATGATCGGTTTCATGTCCTTGACTTGTAACAGATACGGAACTAAATTCATGGACGAGTACAAGTCTATAATGACCAGAAAACTTGGCCTGCTGAAGTACAATAAACAATTGATCAGTGAACTTCTGAACAACATGTCCGTTGATAAAGTTGACTACACGAATTTCTTTCGGTTACTCTCTAATATTAAAACAGACCCTAGTATTTCAGAAGCCGAGCTGCTTGTTCCTCTTAAGGCTGTTTTATTAGATATGGGCAAGGAGCGGAAGGAGGCGTGGACCAAATGGGTGCAAACCTACATACACGAGGTATAATTTATCCCATTGTCTGGCTATTTGATTCAATTTTCATTATTTTCTTTCTTTCAAATGTTCTTTTTGTAAATAAAACTTGAGAGCTGCTATTAGCATCCCAACTTTTACTTATTACACCCAATTTCTTAAATTTTTTGTCACACCCTAATTAAAGATTAAAACACACACTTCAAACATTACAGAGGTTTGGTTCTAATAATAATCTCAACATCACAAAACATAATAACACTCATTCAAACAATTTCAGTAGTTTACAATTATGATTAGGCTCATATAAAATCTTGAACCCAAAAAATAAAATTGGCACCTCAAACCATTTACTTATTTTCTTTATTTTTAATTGGTGTGTAATAAGTGTAAGCTGGGGTGCCAATAGCCAGCTCTCACGGTTATAAAGATTAACAATCATTTGACTTTTGATTGATTTCGTCTTTAAGTATATACTATTTTCTTAGCATATCCGATATTTTTTTTCCCTCACAATCTCCTTTCTACTCCCAAAGCTGGCTGCGAGTGGCGTTCCAGATGAGCAGAGGAAGATTCAGATGGATTCCATAAACCCTAAATTTATTCTCCGGAACTATCTATGCCAGAGTGCCATAGATGCGGCTGAACAAGGTGACTACACGGAGGTTCGTAAGGTTCTGAAAGTTATGGAGCGGCCATATGATGAACAACCGGGAATGGAGAAATACGCACGCCTTCCTCCTGCATGGGCTTATCGGCCAGGTGTGTGCATGCTGTCTTGCTCTTCTTGAAGAGATTGTTTGATTAGTTCCCAAATTCCAAAAGAATATGTAACTGTGGTTGTACATATAGTTAGATCAATCTCTGCTTCTACAATAAAATATAGTTTTTTATATGCTGTTGTTTCTGGAGTTTTGCTCTTCTTTTGTGGATTGCTTCTCATGTATGTACTTTGCCGAAACAATGGCACAATGTTTTTACATGCCATTGAAAAATATAGAGATGGGTTATGCACTTCGCTTACTAAGTAAGTAAGATTTGAAATCTTTCTATGGGTCAATTGGCAATCCCACACTACAGCCCTCTATATTTCATGGACATAGTATAATCCACAATTTTCGTTTTCAAAAAAATATTTGTTTTTGCGCTTGATATAGGGTTTTGAAAACCAACAGCTACTGAACTCCCATCAAACTTCCAAATTTAAAATCAAAGTTTCAAATCAAAGTTTCACGTAGAAAATTAGCCCTTTTAAGTTTAGTTCATAGAATTTTGTCCTCTACATCCCTATCATATCAGATCATGTTTTTAGATCCCACAAGGTGATCTCAATGACCAAAATCTTACCTAGTAAGGCTAGCTTTACTCTTATGACTATATAAATCCAGTTCATAGGTCAGACCAGTTGTCTAGCTTCAGAAATTCTGGTGGTGATGAGGAAGTTTGTCTTTGGTTTAAGGATTGAACGATGGCTCGAGCCTAAAAAAATTGTTTTTTAATATAAGTTTTCCATGAAATCTAGAGGGCTGTAGTGTTGGATTGCCATTGTAGTAATAATCCATTAGAGCTCAAGGAACCTTAGGAGCTGTTTGTTTACAAAATACAAAAATGAATTTTTTCAGTGATTAGCAAGTAATTAAGCACGAAATCATTGAATTTTCTGTCAAATATAATTTTCAACTTCTTCATGTCGCTTAACACTAACTGCTGCATGCGCTTAACGCATTCATTTTAAAAAGAGTCGTGATAGCCTGACTCCCCCACGTGGCTTACTCAAAATACTCACGTGACGTGGCATATGTTAATAGAATCATAGATTTTCTTTCATCGGGATGGACAACTGCACAGATTTATCAATAGTTTCAGACAACTTTAGCCTGATTGCCTTCTCTCTCCATTAATAGTCCAAACCCATATTGAGCCTTGGTTTTGACGTCTAGTCTATCCATGGCAAAGACTGAGTTGTTTGAAATGACTCAAATCGGCTTGGGGATGAAGTAAACCATTTAACTCGGGTTAAAGAGGTCAGAGAAAAAAAAAAGTGAAATTAAAGGGTGTATTATTAAAAATTTGAGATTAAAAGGATAAAAGATGAAAAATAATAAAATGAGTTAAAAGAGTTAAAGAGGAAAGATAGTAAAATTAGAAGAGGTGAAAAGGAAAGACTTGTAGTTGGATGAGACACTTATCTCCCACAAAACTATAATAAAATGGGTCTTATAATTTTGTTTTATTGTGTAAATTAGAGTTTGCCGCCTGTGCCTACAACACGGGCATCCTCTTTAGGCTTAAAAGGGTAAAAACATGAATAAATAAAATTGGAGGGATATTATTAAATTTTTATAAAGTTAATGGGTAAAAGATGAAAAATTATAAAATGGGTCAAAGAGGAAATATAATAAAGTTAAAGGAGTGAAGAGAAAAGTAATAAAGTGAATTCACAAAAATCGTAGTTCAATGAAACGTTTGTCCCCCCACAACATTGTAGCTGAGAAGAGTTTATCCCTTACACAAAACTGTAGAATTGGTGGACCCTATAATTGTGTTTTATTATATATATATTAGAGTTCACTCTGCCTATTGCATAAACATCCTCTTTGGGGTAAAAGGGGTAAAAGAAGAAAAGTAATAAAATTAGAGGAATATTATTAAAAAAACTTTGGGGTTGGAGGAATAGTAAAACTAGAGAGATATTATTGAAAAAGTGAAAGGGATAAGGAGAAGGAGAGTAAAAACAATAGAGTTGAAAGGGTAAAAGAAAAATAAAAAAAATATGATTATTGTATCTTGATGAGAAGTTTATCCCCCACAAATGGGTCCTTATTGTTGTGTTTTATTATATAGAATAGAGTTCACCCATACTTATGACACGAGCATCTTCTTTAGGGGTTTAAGGGGTAAAAGAGAAAAACAAATTGGAGTGGTATTATTAAAAAAAATCTTTGGGGGTGAAGAGGAAAAATAGGAAAGATAGAAAAATTAGAAAGGAAATTAGTAAGGGAGCAAGAGAGTAAAGGCAATAAAGTCGAAGGGATAAGAGGAAAATAATAATGTTTATACCTCCTACTCCCCACACACAAGTAAGTGCCACCATTATATATATATATATATATAATATAGCACTATGTGAAAAAAGTCCATATTTGATGGTTTTAGCCCGTCAAATTTCTCATCATCCTGTCCAATATTTTCTTGTAAATTTTTTTTTAGACAGTCCTGAACTATCAAATTATTGTAGAATGAGCTTAAAAAGAAAAAAAAATCCATAGAATATGACCGTCGAATTTGGAGGTTTAACAAACAATAGCACGGTCCTCTAATTCACCAATCATAATAAACGAAATAATAATAAAAAAAATCAAAAAAATAAAAAACAAAAGAAAAATCATAAAATAAACTCCAAATTAAACTAAACAACTCAAAATTCATATTATATATTGAAATTCCATTACTAAACAAGTTCTAATAGAAGCAATTGGACATTAACAAATGAAATTGAGTCATATAATTGCTTAGAAATAAAACACAATCAGATGATGCCTTTCATCTCTTCTGGCTCTCTCCGCTCTATCGTGTTCTCTTATTTTCCTCAAGGTTTGGATTTATCCTATATTGTCATTATTTCCTAAATCAGATACTCCTTATTGGTTCGATTTTGAGATGGTTGAAGACTTCACCGCCGTGTCAGAAGTTTTTTATGTGATGTATACTCAAAATTTCAAGTTTAATGATTATGTCACATGGAATCAATCACCATATATAAACCACTACCATAAAAAAGTCAAAGAGAGTCCCATATTCTTCCATGCCTCATGAACACAAAATATGATTACCAAGATATCACTCCATACCTTCAATATCAAAAGTTCATTTACAGAAGTGTGACGTTTTTCTGATTCCAATGCCGGAACTACAAAACAATAAGCAGAAGAAGAAATCAATGATCATACAGAAGATGAAATACAGACAAAGCATGCTGTGTAGTTAATTAAAAAGAATAATACTAAACTAAACATACTTAACTGATGTGGAATGTACACAGAACCATAGATTTTTTTCCTTGTGCACAAGTTTTTCTGTGGTGGAGCCAATGATCTCATTAGCACGCTTCAAACTTACGTAGCAATATCTTCCTATAGAATCCTGAATTCACAGATTATATTCCTTCCACGTTAGAAGAAACCTCGAAATGATCTTCTTTAAATTGCTTGGAATAATAAATGGGATTCAATTGTCAATGTAACTCCGAATTTTGCAGAAACAATAATGGAGAAAGGGATTAACATGGTTTTTGGGTCCCATAGGATTTGAAAGTCTGATAAGATCTTCCCACAGATACCATATTTCTAGATTTTCTTTCTGAGTAAATTTACTAAACTAATTAATGAATACAATTAAATCTCTTTAAGCATGTCCGTGACTTTATGGCATTCTTAGGTCACTAATTAAATCAATGAGAGATATCGATGCAAGACTCACCCGAGCAACAATGCCTAGTTTCTCCAACTTTTCTATTGCGTGATCCACATCAATGAGAGATATCGATGCAAGACACACCGATTGTCAAGATCCTACATACCACATTACCATAAGATGCTAAAAGTTTGTAAAAATAAAAATAAAAATAAAAATAAAAAAAACGTGGGGAAGTGTATCATACTTCTTTTGTAGTTTTACTCAGTTCCATCAAAGTATAAAATGAAATTATCACCTCCTTGACAAAGTATACTTCTTTTGTAGACCCTAATATGAAATTATTCAATGAAACTAATTTCATATTCCTTCCCCAGAGGACCATAAATTGCAGGAATACTCCATAAGATCCTATTTGATGCAGAAAAACCAAATTCTGACTTCATCAAACACTCAAAGAAGGAGCAAAACGAATAGAGGGAGCATCTTAAACTCTCAAACATAAAAAACAAAAAAAAAAGTGAGCCCATTCAGTGAAGGGAGCACTTTCCCAACAGCCTACAGAATACAACAACATAAGTCACGTCCTTCAACAAAATACAGCCATTGTGCACTACTACAATTAATTACAACTCATAAGTAATTAACAACATACCAAGAGAGCACAACATTAGATACTTAAGAACTGAAACTCCCTTGTATTTTGATCCTAGTTAGAAGGCATTCTACCATTTGCATGAATCCCAATGAGGATTAATCCAGATCTAGAATTTTTTTACCACTAATAGACCAATGAGATCTCTATAAAGAAAAGACACTAAAATCAAAAGTTCCAATGCTTGTTGATAGCTCACAGGAAATGATAAAAAAAATAATAGGGTATTTTAGAAATACCTCATGAAATTGGTGATATTAGGAAAGATTAGATTTACCCCCCTTGACCGTAAGTCAAAAATTGACTTAATGTTCATTGTAGACACCCAAATTTGAGCGGGCCCTCGACGCAAAGTGCCCCAAAAATAGCAAAAATCGGAATGGGCTCCGAAGTCCAAACCTACCAAAAATCCAATAAATTTTGTCATCTTATTTTTAATAAACGGTCCAAGGCCTTTCACGTGGCCCACGGACCAAATCTCTTACCATCCTCCTAAACCCAACTCAACCCAAGTCTAAGCCTATTCAACCCAATCCAAACTAAACCCATCACCTAAGCCCATCTAAATTAACCCTACCCATCAAAACACCAAAGCCCAGTCAACCTAAACCCAATTCTCTACCCAAGCCCAAATCATTCAACCCAAACCCAATTCTCTACCCAAGCCCAACATCACAACCAATCACCTAATATGACACATGTCATTACCCCCTTCCACCTCCCTCATCCAACCAACCAACTCCATTACTTCCCCCCAAAAATTAATTCAACCCATAACCCTACCCTAACCTATCCTATCCATTCTCTCAAATCAAACACTTATAACCTATCACCCTCCCTTAATCTACTCTCATCAGTTCCTACAAAACCCATCTCTACAACCTACACTTACACCCATCCTCTCAAATCAAATACTCATCCTTTCCCATCAACTCATCTCCACCCTTCATTTCCACCCACTTTGACACATGTCATCATCTCCCTCACCCTCCCAAAATATCATCAACCACCCTCTTAAATCCTTCATTCTCTTAAACCAAACACCACCTAATCACAACCACCAATTAATTACCCCCTTTAAACAATCTCATCATCTCAATCACTCTCATCAATTCTCCTCCATCTAATACTCAACCCATTTAACCCCTCTTCCCTTAATACCCTCCAACCTCCATCAAATTACACATACCCTTCTCTTAAACCTCACACCATTCTACCACTTCTCATTATTTCACCCAACTCTACCCCTCAAAATAACCCACAACCTCTATAAAAACCCCATCACTCTCAACTCTCAAGCCCTAATGAAAAATCCCACATCCAACCCTCAAAAAGATAAAAAAGGAAATCACTCTCTCAACCTTTCTCTCTTAACCTTCAACTCACTTTGCATCTCATAACTCTCAACTCTCCAACTTCTCTCAAAGAAATCAAGCAAGGAAGAAGAAGTCAAGGAAGGTCAAAGGAAGTCAAGGAAGGGTCAAGGTGGGTCCAACAAAAGAAACACCCCCCTCCACATCCCCTCTTCTACTCTCCCTTTTCCCACACATTTGCACACACCACCATGGGTTAAATCACCAAAGGGCCCCTTCTACATAAGGGTGCCCTTAATGATTGAAGCCGACATTGAAAGTCCCTCACACTTGAGGGCACACATCAAATGTTTTTTTTAATTTCATTTTCCTTTTCTTTTTAAGTTAAAAAAACCGAATCCGAGGTTACCACATTGTGTGGGTGGAGTAGGGTGCCTAACACCTTCCCTACTCCACAAATGGACCCCCTTACCTTGAATCGAGGTTGGACCAAACGTGCTCTATCCATACGAGAGTCATCAAAAAGTGTCAAAACGACATGTTCTTCCAAAAATACAAATTCGGGTGACCATTCACACCCAATTCCGCATTTGAATGGTGACGACTCCAAAACACCCCAAAGTGGAGGGATGCTTGAAGAATATTTGAAATCCCATGTCCACATTCATCATGAAAAATAACAAGGTATTTCAGTTACTCTTGGGTGCACATCTTTGTCATACTGACTATCAGATGCACTAGTCCCAATTGTAAAATGACTTTCACCCCAATGTTCACCACAAAAATTCCATGTCGTGTAAGATGTATCGATACCGTCACAGATTAGGTGTTCTGAAATTACGTCTAGTTTTTTCTTTCTAGAAGACGTGTTACGACATTTGATATAAGGACAATAATAGTAACCATCGGCTCTCAAACTCAAACTATTTTGTTTCAAATGCATGAGGAAAGAATATACACCTTTGAGGTATTCATTTGATAACCTAGGTTTCGTTATCCACTATTTACTTGGAATCATCGGCGTCGAAGACATCTACAAGTTGAATGAGTAGGACGACATAGTTTAATTGAACTTTCAACAAATTGAAAACAAAATGTATCTTGACATAATATCTTAGAGTGACAAACTATCTAATTTTGTAATAGGATAAGATTTGAATAATAATGTTGGTGATAGAAATCTAACCACAACCAATCTAAAAATGGCAAAAAACATCTTGCAAATATAGTCTATGAAGAGAATCAACAATACAAATAATTATAAATAACAAATTTACTTTTGTCCAACATTACTCAAATCCAACAGTTAGAAACCAATGATCAGGACTATAAAAGGGATGGGCCAAAAATGCATTGGGTTGTTGAGCTACAAATAATGTGCCCCAAGGCATTCTTTGGGTGAGGGGTCACAGTGACAAAAGAATTGGTTTGATAATCTTAAAGAGTGATCAAACAAGCACAATTGACACTAGCTAGAAAATGTGAAACCAAGGAAAGCAAGCGTTGTTTTAATAACTTGTGAATTAATTTGGAGCAAAGATGTGGAGGAAAGTTTTCAAGAGATCAAACTGAAATTAATTTCAGCACCTATCCTTACATAGCCCTGACTTCAACTTACCATTTGAGGTTCATTTTGATGCCTCAAAAGTAGGCATTGGAGCAGTACTAAGTCAAAACATCAAAGCTGTGGCATATTTCAACGAGAAGTTAAGGGATTCCAAATTGAAGCATAGCACCTATGAAGTGGAGTTTTACACATACAAGACTTGAAACACTAGTGGTATTACCTCATCCATGGTGGGTTCGTTCTAGAGACTATCTGAAATCGCCTCGACCCTTTTTCCACTAAATAGTGGATAGGGGTCCGATTTATTAATGGGGGACTTTTGAGAAATGGGAGTCGCCACCTAGTTTAGGTCTAGGAACCATAAATAACTCCAAATGGATATGGGTCGATCCGCGGATCAAAGAAATGGGTAAGGGGTCAGATTACGGGTTTCGGAAGGTGTTAGGCACCGAACCCGCCCGATCAAGACGATCGGTCTCTACTACGATCCAAAATCATCCTATAGTCGACATACAAAGACTACAGTCAAGGTCACAATCCAATCATCATCACCAACTTATGTTGGGTTTGCCAACCAAATCCCATGGCTAAAATTTATCCCAATTATCACATGATTCTTCTTTGAATTCCACAAAATAGGGAAGGGTTTGAAAAAGCCATAAGTAGCTCCATGACCTGAAATCAATTAAGAAATTCCACCTGCAAGCATTTTCTAAGCTGTCCACAATAGAAATTCATGAGAACATTCTGAATGGGAAGATTACAAATAAAAACATGCCACGTTGGGATTATATTTCCAAATTAGGAATGTGAAAATTCCTAAATTAGAATTCAAAAGATATATGCTGAATTCCCAAATTATAATTTTTAAAAGTGGAATTTTCCCAAAATAGAAGCTTTCCAAAGATATCACAGTTTTGAATTAGAAACTTCTAAATCCTTGAACTTTCTAAATATGAAATTGCAAAATCATCTAAATTAGAAATTGATAAAATGTGAAATTCCTAAAATAGAAATTTGTAAATACATTCCTTCCTTAAATAGAAAATTATGCAATTTTCATATCGAAAATTTCGAATACCAATTTTCAAAGCGAAATTATGAATGGGAATTTTCCGAATTAAAAAAATGTGGATTTACCAAGGATCACCAATTCGGAGATTTATAAAATAACAAGAAAAGTGTTCCCAATACCATGCTCACCAAATTGTAGATCAACAAACACCAATGCATACAAAATATTGGAACTCAAATTATTCTCGAATCGACTCAAACGGGCAAGCATCTAGGACCATCAATATTTTCAAAGCAACCATCATGCAATGACATATCTCAATTTTTCAGCAACATTTATCATTCAATGACCTACACGCTCGTCATGCTAAAAAAATATCATCACAAACTCATTGTAAAAGTATAGGACCATCATGCTTAAATACAAGGATCATGTCATCACAAGTTCATAAAAATGCATAAAAAAAATAAAAATAAAATAGAGACAAAAGCAAAGCAACATTTTCCTAATCCTATCAATATGCAAAAAAAAACGTAAAAAATATATATAAACAAAATATCATCCTAATCCTACTAACATGCAAAGAATACAAATAAAAATGAACAAAAAAGAAGCATAAAACCTAAATAAATAAATATAAAGAAACCCTAACCCTATTAACATACAAAATTGAATAAAGCCTAAAAACCTAAAAATATATATATATATATATATATATATATATATATATATATATATATATATATATATATATATATATATATATATATATATATATATATATATATATATATATGTATTGTCCTCATCAATATGCTAAGACGAATAAAAAAATCGTAGACAAGTATATAAAAAAATATTTTCCTAACCCTATTGAGACACAAAACAAATAGAAACATAGAGAACTATAAAAAGAAAAAGAAAACTCTTCTAATCTTACCAATATGCAAAAATAATGAATAAAAACGTAAACTAAATATTCTCCTAACCCTATCGGCACACGGAAAAAAAAAGAAGAAAATAGCAAAATGCATAAAAAAACTACTAATCCTATCGATATAAAAATAAAAGTACAAATTAAAAAAAAAATAAATAAAAAAATAAAACTTACCTATAGAGAGATGATAGGATCCGATTCCTTCAGATACGAACTCCAAAGCTCGTGAGTATCCGCTGCCAAGAGACGAGGATAGAGAGATGGATGTTCTGATATACGATGTAACGAGGCTGCAGCAATAGTGGACGTGATGGCTGTGGAAGTGCGCCTTGCAGTGAAGGTACTGCAATGGAGTGTTGATGCTGATGATGGTGGCCGTTGTAATGGCCAAGAAGAGTGGAGAATGATGGGAGTATTGCTGTTGTGAAAAGGTGAAACGTCCAGGAGAGAAAGAGAGAGGATAGGAAGGTTGGCTGTGATCTTGCTGTTGGGAAGGTTGTTGAGTAACTGGTTGGGCAGCAAGGTCTGGGCGTTGCAGGGTATGAAGAGAGGGACGTTGTGTTGGGGAGTTGGCTATTATAGCAAGGTGAATACAAGGGGAGAGGGGTTGGAAAAACGTTTAGAGGTTAAGAGGGTGTTTAAGATGTGGAGAGAGGTAGGTTGGGACGTTGGTACAGCAACCAACAGAGAGAAAGGGAGGTTGGGGCGTTGGCTGGGGGTGCTGTAGAGATGGCTGCAATGGAGAGTAATAGGGGCGTCATAAGGGCTGTAATGGAGGTTAGGGCGTTGGCTGGGGGTGCTGTAGAGAGGAAGACATGAAGAGAGATTGAGTAGGAAGGGAGTTGCAGGTCCTTATTGCAGCAGCAACGCTGTGTTACACCGATAGAGAAACGAAAGTCCTCAGCCAAAAACCGAAAAGAAGAAGAAGAAACAGCCCCCTTTGGAGAGGACAACGTGAAGGAAGAAGAAGCCGAGGATCCGAAGAGCAGAGAGAGAGAGAGAGCCGAGAGAGAGAGACCAGGACCTTAGGGAGAAAGAGAAATCCCTCTTTTGAGCAGTCCTCTTGGAGAGAAAAGAAGAGAAGATGATCTCTCCTCTTTAATAGAAAACGAATTTTCTATTTTTTATTTTTTTCTCTTTCTAATTCTTTTTATTTTCTTTCTCTTTTCTTCTTATTTTTTACACGTTTTTCCTTTTAGGAGAATGATGGTGGGATGATCCCACGCTACTCGTACTTTTGTTAATTCTTTGATGCTTACGTCTTGAGTGGTTGATTTTGGTTGTTTAAAAAATTTGTTTTAAATTTTATTGGTTTAATTTTGATTTCAATTTTTGTTGGTTTTAAATTTGATTTCGAATCTTAATTTGAGTTTTAATCGCCCATTTGATATATTTGTTTTGTCGATTGATTTGAATTTGATTTCGATTTTAATTTGTTCGTCGATTTTATTTTGATTTCGATTTGGATTTAATTTCTAATTTTAATCGTTTGGTTTTTAATTAGATTAGATTTTAATTGTTAATTTTGAATTGTTTAACTTTGAATTGAATTTTAATTGTTTAATTTTAGATTAGATTTAAAAAAAAAAATTTATTTTGAATTAGATTTTGATTGTTTAATTTTGAGTTAAATATTAGTTGTTTAATTTCGAATCGGATTTTAATTGTTTAATTTCAAGTTTTATTTTATTTTATTTTTTGATTTTGAATTTGATTTTAATTGTTTAATTTTGGATTAAATTTTAAGTTTTTATTATATTTTCCTAAGGATCGAGATCTCTAAGTTGAGTTTGGAGGGCATTTCGGTCATTTTTATGATTTTTCTTAAATTTCTCTGTTTTCGTTGATTTGGGTCCCGTTAGACTCGAAATCATGTTCTGAGTGCAATGGAGGTATTTTTCGAAGTCTTTCGGAGGTCCGAAATTTATGAGGGGTATTTTCGTCATTTTATGGATTTTTGCCAATTTTTACAAATTTTAGCGTGAGGTTTCTTTCAATTCCGACTTGATTATTTCTAAGTTTCAAAGTCATGTTTCCTAGCGTAGCGAGGTCTCTAGGTTATCGGACTGTATAGCGAACCTAAGCGTACGTGCTTGCTAAATTGAATGTAAGGTGTAGCGATCCTATGCGTGCGTAAAATTCTATGTCGAGTCGTAACGAGTAAGGGAGATGAAAGGATTGGAAACAGAAGGACTCAGGGACAATACTCACAAGCCTTCGAGTTCTTTGCGATCATCATTAGGAATTCACGGTAACCGAGTGACGAATTGTCGAATTAGGCAGATGCAAAAATTGGGTGTCTACACTGTCCATGGTGCCTTGAGACACATAAATAACCAAGACAAACTCTCCTCTCAGCATGCCAAGTGGGCTGCATATTTACAAGAATCTACTTTTGTGCTCAAACACAAATCTGGTTCCCAAAATCATGTAGTAGATGCCCTTACTCGAAGGGTGACCTTACTTACTACCATGCGCGCGAAGGTACCTGGCTTTGATTCTTTTCATGATTTATTGATTGTTGATTCATATTTTTCGTCAACAGTGGGAGATGTCAAAACAGGTCAAAATTTAGAATTTTTTATATGTGCAATGGGTTTCTGTTCAAAGGGAATCAATTGTGTATACCGGAATGCAACTTATTAAAGATTTACATGGGAAAGGGAATTTTGGTAAGGGCAAGACATTCTAATTAATTTCTAATTCCTATATTTGGTCAAGTATGAGAAATACAACACATGATTTGCAAAGGATTCATGGGAAGGCTGAAGTCATGATTGAACAAATACAACCCATGTATTTAGCCACTAAAAAGAATCTACTTGAATCTAGTGCAAGGAATCAAAGCATGGATGATAATGATGATCCTATTGGATCACTGTTTTAACAATTGGTCGGGTTTGGAACCCTTTAGGTCTACAAATCCTTTTGTGTCCGACTAGTTTTTTGGACCATTTCAAAGACTTGACATAAGGGCCTAACTCCGGCTTGGCGTGAGATGAATAAAACAGATGATGGAAAAAGAGATGAGCCAGGCTTTCTAAGCTTGCGAATGGACTTAATTTCTACCCACACAAATATGGTCCATTGATAAACCACAATTTGAGTGCAACAATTTATTCATTAGTCAATATAAACCAAGCTTTGGTGCTGAATCTAATTAATTACACATTTAAATATTATTTAAACAAAACAATACAAATAAGTTGAACGAATGTCGTAATCAAGCCCTGTTCTGAATACTAATATAGCATGGTAAATGGAATCAAATCCTCATAACAGAATTATAAAAAATTCTATTACAATGAAAATGTACAACTCAAGTCATGACATATTGTTACCTAAATACTCATTTTTTTAAACTTGTAATTTTGGTCTCTAAAATTCGTTGGCCATGGCTTGACAAATTTTTCTGCCAAATTTCTCATTTTTCACTGAATGCAAGGGATGGGAAGCACAAGGAGCTGTGCTTGCTATTTGACCATGGTTGTCGTTCAGCTAGCTTTTAGTGGCTCAAACATTCTCATCAAGATCTTTCTCGACAAGGGACTCAACGTATTTATCTTTGTAGTCTACCGCCACCGAATTGGCATGTGTGTGTTAGGCCCCTTGGCTCATGTGCTCGAGAGGTAAAGCCTTTACTATGAATTTTTCATGTTTGTCCCATTCATAGTTTGAAAACTCATTGAGTTGAGTCGATTAAAAACTCACCCAATCTGACTCGATTCAATTGGATTACGAGGTAACTCGGCCCCCAAACCCTTTGTAACCACCTCTCCAAGTCATTAGACAATTCTTCAAGTCAATTCATGATGATCATCTGGAAAATGACTTGAGTTGCACTAGAAACTTGGCTGAGTTATATGGTTATATAATTTTCTTCTATTGAATAAAAATTAATAGCGTAAATTATCTTTATTTGATCATTATGTTCACCATATGTACGTCCTTTCCTGGAATGACTAATTGTCCAAGAAAAGATACAAATATTTCATAGATTGAATGGTCAAGATCAACTTTTTACGAGCTAATTCGATCTCCACATCATCACCCAATTCCTTTCGATTGACGTTCCCCATTCATCCTCATTTCATGCGTCACATGAAAGTTTTAGGGGTTGTTTAGTTTCCTACAAATATTTCGCACACTTGTTCCACTTCTTGGAAACTATGATTCAAAGCTTGAGAGAAATCATAAAACTCGGTTTTTTTTCAAGATAAAATAAATTATTTCACATAAGCTATACCCAATCAAATGTGATAGTTATAAGAATCTATATAAATGAAAAAAAGAAGAAACAATTCCACAACAATAAGAAGAAAAAGAAAAAAAAAAAGAAATAATGAGAACATGACCAATCACACTAACCTATAAATTGAGGGGCAACAGTGCCAAGAGTCAACTTTGAAAACTTGAGAGATGATAAAATGATGGGTCTATATTGTTCAAGTACTGGCTCAACAGAAGCTCTTATAATCTCTGATACTGCCTAAACCATCAAAAACAAATATGAAAACTACTTCTAACTATCACTAAACCATTTAATCATTCAACACAAAATCACTAATACAAGGAGAAAAATTTATCTCATTAACATAAGGCCAAATCTTTGTAAGATGAAGGTTAAGCAAATTTAACTGAAATTGAAAAATAAAACAAATCAATAATCAAATAAATAAACATATTTGAACAATCTGAAACAAAATTACAAGTTTACAACTATAATTCAACTTTTGCCTCTGACAAAATCCTCATAAGGTCACTTCGAGTTATCAGAGACAGGTAGCAATGAGATACAGAGAGAACGAGGATCAGATCTAGATCGAGATCGAGATCGATCGATCAAATAGAGTGGGAGATGAGATCTATTGAGGGAGACAGATCGAAAAAGAGATCGATCAAGAGAGAGACTATGCGGGAGAGAAATGAAGAGGTCGATTGATCAAGAGAGCGATTGTGAGAAAGAGATGGAGAGGTCGATCGATCGATCGAGAGAGATAAAGAGCGAGGTTGATCGAGAGAGAGACTATGAGAGAGAGAGACGTGGAGATGTTGATCGATCGATGACTGTGAGAGAGAGAGACAGAGAGAAAGAGAGCAGTAAGAGAGAGACACATAGAAAGAGAGAGAGATGAGATCGAGAGAGAGACATTGAGAGTGAGAGTGAGATCGAGCGAGAGATTGGAAATGTGGTCCGAAGGTCGCGGAATTTGGGTATTAAAATTTGATGGGCCAGGCCCAACAATTTTTTTAGTTAAAATTTGGGATTTTCACGTAGTGTACGGAGCATTCAAGGGACATAAATAAAAACAATCATTTTTCAAAATATGGTTTAGAAGTTTTAGATTGAGCTGATTTTTTGTGAAGATGATCTCTATGATAAGAAGATTACCCTCACAAAAAATCAGCACAATTTTTAACTTCCAACCCCATCAAAAGTGATTTAGAGTGTGGATTATCACTTTTTACCAATAATTTCTAAACCACTTTTGATGGATTTAGAAGTTTCAGATTGGGCTGATTTTTGTGAGAATGGTCTTCTCAACATAGAGATCATCCTCACGAAAAATAAATAACTCAATCAGAAACTTCTAACCCCTATTTGGAAAAATGATTGTTTCTTACATATATCTCTTGAACGCCCCCCTATAAAATGAGGTAGATTAGAAGATGTTTTATTATAAAGTCTTATTTTCTTTAAATAATACATGTTTAAATTCTAAAGAAAATTAATTATTTTCATTAAAATATACAAAATCCCAGTTGCCTCGAATGAGTTTTACTGACTCGAACGAGATTTTCAAAATATCTTTTGCGTTAACTCCACAATGTGAAAAAGCCCAAATTTGACGGACCAAGAGGTTGAATTAGCGTCGAATTTTTCATTGTCAAATTTTTTTTTTGATGAGCCGAAACTGTCAAATTAGTGAAGGATAAGAGAAATTCGATAGCTCTAAACCGTCAAATCTGGGAACATCAAGAATTTCGGAGGTCCTAACCGTCAAAATTTAGTTTCTAAAATTTGTGGGCCTTGGCCAGTCAATTTTTTCTGTAGAATTTTCCAGTTTTCACGTAGTGCTCGTTTATCTCGTTAGATTCAGCATATGTGAGATGCTATGTCTATCTGTCTTGTTTATGGATGATATCGAGGTGATTCGAGAGATATTTAAAACTATGATATGGGCCCTATATGTTTTTTACTTGTATCTCGATGAAAATCATCTATGATTCCATACGACCTCCACGTCAGCAAAGTGTGAATTGAAGTCAGTCCAACATTATTTTTGAAAATGTGTAGTTAAGCGTCATTGTAAAGAAAAATAATTGGATCATTAAAAGTAAAATGACTTGTTGAAGGGAGAATTTGTCACTAAAGTTGAAAAAGTAAGGGTCCGTGTGTATACAGGAGCTAGAAGTATGTAGAACATAATTGTTGTGTGTTTGGATACAGATTCTTATAAGTACTGTGAGAAATACTTTTAATAGAGTTTTGTGTTTGGGAACTATTCTGAATTCTGTTAAAATGACTAGAATGCCCTTAGAGGTATCATTTACTATTTTTATTATTATAACTCAACAAATTATGTTCCGAAAAAAATAAAAGTAAATACTGTTTTTATCCATAAAAACTTATATAAACACCTAACAATTATTAACAAATGAAAAATATTGTGAGCAACTATATACAACCATTAAAAATATAAAACAACTTTCACCACATCAATGGATAGTAATATAATATTATTCAATTGCATTTTTGAGAATATGCTTGTAATTTTCAAAATTTATGAGGGGCATATTTGTCCCAAATGCTACACTAAAAGGCTACCACCATATCAATGAAGAGTAATATAATATTTATTACAGTTGCATTTTTAGGGCATGCTTGTAATTTTTAAAATTTATGAGGGCATTCTTGTCCCAAATGCTATACCAAAAGGCTACCACTACATCAATGGATGGTAATATAATATTATTCCAATTGTCTTTTCGAGAGTATGCTTGTAATTTTCAAATTTTATAAGGGGCATACTTGTCCCAATCACATCATTTTGACAATGTTTTGTGGCTCTGCACAAAAGTAGTTTAGAGAAGTAGCACAATTGATACTTCTTGAAAAAGCATCAAAATGACTCTATAGTAAAGTAGTTCTCATCAGGAACTATTTATCCAAACACCTTTAAAGTGTTTTTGACTCCCCGCAAGAGTCTGAAGTACTTAGAAAAGTCAATCCACAAAAGCCCTAAGGTTTGGTTGGAGTTATTTCTAGGGGGAGCCAATAAAGCATGTTGGCACGTTAACCTATTAAATTCAAGCCAAGTTAGGGTCTAACAATGCCCAATTATGCATATTTTATTTATAGATAGATAGATCATAGATGTATAATTCTACAATAAAATATAACTATATTCAAGCCAAGTTACTAACAATGCCCAATTATGCATATTTTATTTATAGATAGATAGATCATATATATATATATATATATATATATGGCATATAATAAAATAATAAGTTTACTTTCATTGCTTACCCTCTTTCAACTATGGTAGATATCCGATCCCTTATTTGATTAGAAAATTTGATTATTGGCTTCCATTGAACTTATCAAAATATGCTCAAAACACTCAATGCTTTGTGTTGGAACACAACTAGCTAGTTAATCCAAATGACAAAACCAGGAACTCATAATGTCCCTAACAAGTGCGAAAAGTTGCCTTGTGGAAACACTCATCTTTTAGTCTAAAATAATTGTCTTGCGACTGAAGATCAAGGTCAAGGGGGGAGTTGTCATCAGTTTGAAAACACATGCATCTCAAATATTGAACAAAAACTGGAGGGGTATGTCAAAAATCTATATCACCCCTTTTAACACTACAAGAAAAATTAGCTAATACAACGACTTTTTGTGGCGGTCAAAGTTTGACCGTCGTTATATAAGATTTATTTCGCACAAAATCACTAACTCTATTAACTCACTCACTCACTCACTCTCGCTGTACTCACTCACTCACTCTTCGTTTTCTCTGTCTCTCGTCTCAAACGAAATCTGTTTCGTTTTCTGTCTGTCTCTCTCTCGTCTGAAATTTGAAAACGAATCTCACTTTCTCTCTCGTCTGCAAATAAACGAAGCCTCACTCTCTCTCTCGTCTGCAAATCGAAAACGAAGCCTCACTCCTCTCGTCTGCAAATCGAAAACGACGCCTCACTCTCTCTCGTCTGCAAATCGAAAACGAAGCATCTGTCTCTCTCTCATCTCATACTTGACAGATCTGTCTCTGTCGATCTCTCTCTGCCTCTCTACCACTCTATCGATCTCTCGCTCTCTTGATCTCTCAAACGCGTGAGGGTTCAACTAAACAGATCCGATCTGATTTCAACCTCGAAAATTTAGGTATGTTTTTATACATATTTTGATAATTTTTTTCTTCAGTCGATCCCTAAACCCTAGATTTTTCTGCATATTTTGTTGATTTTTCTGTATAATCTTAATTTCTATAGGGTTGATTTAAATTTTGGTTTGATTTCAAAATGATATTCGATATTGCATTGCGATGAGTTTGATAGAATGTAGGGAAGAAAACATTGATCTGTAAACATTAATTTGTGGTGAATGATGTTTTTTCTTTGTTTTGTTATAATTTAATTTTAGTATTTTATAGTGGATGACATTAGAAATAATTGTTAATATTGATAATGTGTATGGTTTGTTAATATTATTGGATAGTTAATTCACATTTCAGTATCAAAATATTTTCTTATATATTTATTTCCCAATTTCTATGATTTTTCGAGGAGGCACACGATCTTATTTGAACTCATAATATCTTCTATTCTTCTTCTCAGTATTTTCGAGGTTTCCAATTAAGTCATATGTTCTTCTTTGTTAATTTCTTGTGTATTATCTTAGTTACATTAATCATCTGTCTTTCATTTCTTTTGAATCATGTAATTAGATTTCTTTGCTTAATTACTTTGTAAGTTGCATAATTTACTTATATTGATAGTTTCGAATTTTGATTTTCAATTCCTCTTCTTTGATTTTTGCGATTTCCTGACTTTTTTATATAAGCTTCTTGCACATATGATGAATCTGTTTGGAATGATCTTCATGATGTAATATTGTACAAATCTCATGATGGAAAACAGTTTTGGGCCCACTGACCATGTGAATGTGTTTGTACACTTGTTTACGACCATACACACCAAAATCAGCTTTGATATGTTGGCTAGAAATCATCCATGAACCCATTACAGGTTGGATTAAGCTTAGCCTCAGCTGCATGTATGCCTGGCTAGCATTAGACATGTCTGTCCTAAGTCTGGCCATTAACACACCCCTAGTTTCCCAATTTTCAAATATTTTTCCTAACTTTTCAGACAACTTCTTTTATTTGTCATTATAATGGATAAGTTTGAGAACCGTAGATTTGACCGCCACAAAAAGTTGTTGTATTAGCTAATTTGGCAAGGAAAAAATTGGGAAAAGCCAAGAAAATCAGGAAAACATTGAATAAATTAAAAAGTAAAAATATTTTTTAAACTATAAAAAAATAATATGTATTTATATATTAAATTATAAATAACACTTAAAAATGCTATAAAAAATGTGATTTATTCAATAACTATTAAAATCATGATTTAATCATACTTTTTTTTTTTTTTTAAATCATAGATTTTTGTTACTATGAATTCTTCAGACAGCGTTTTATTAGATGTCACTTAAATTTGGTTTGGGTTATTTTGAAATACCCTTTCAATTTTTTGCGAGTTAGATACCATGCTTTTTCAAATTGATGACATGAATGAATTTAACTAAATTCATTCATGGTTGGGGCTCTTGAAACCTGATCCATCGATAGGAACTGATAAAAATTAATAATTAAAATCAATTTAGGATTTCAATTTTAGGAAGACCTTTAATAATTGCAGGTTGAGTCACTTGTCAACCTTTTCAATCAGATATATGCCTTTCCCCATCCCTTTTAAAGGGAGATAATTGGGTTTGATAGCGAATTTGTGATGTTTCCTTCTTGGTGAAATTATTTTATTAGTCCCAGGTTCATAACATCCCATCATATACTTTTCATTGATATTTAGGGTACTTGGACCCCATTTAAGGTGACATTTTCCTATTCGGTCGATTGTCCTAGATAGGATCTTGACCACAACAATCTTACATCTCGTACCATGACCTTTGTGATTGTTTTTTTAATAGTCATCCTCCCAGTCAATGACCTTGAAAGTCAATTAGATACATTTAGTTTTTGGTACATTTAATTTCTCCACTTTAGACTTTTTTACATACATATTGTTTAATTAATAACTGTTTTTTTGTAAGTAACCCCTTTTTAACTCCGCCAATGTAAAAGTAAATATTTTACATTGCCGGTCCCAAGCCCGGATAAAGGAGGAGGGAAAAGATAAGGTATTGTTTCATATTTCAAGACATAAATAATCAGGTTTGATCGATATCTGACCTTTTTTAGGTAATAATATTCTTCAAATCAATTTAATGCTTTTTGATTTTTTTAGTATGTATTTGATAACAATAATCTTCACCAAAAACTTGGACATTTCACAATTGGTAATCTTCACCGTACAAGTATCGTGGTGCCCTCAACATCTTCTTCCTGTTGATGATAACAGTTGGTATTCTAACTGTCAACCTTGTGAACTATGGTTCACAAAAGATCAAGGCTGGCTGGGGTTGGCGTTTGAGTTTGGTTCTTGCTGCATTTCCTGGTGATCTTCATTACATCTTTCATCAATTAACTCGCTTGATTTTATTGATGATTATTTATGACCTAAGATCATAAACTTACTTGTTTTTATTGATGATTTTGATATGCTCCTTTACTTCTTAAAACATATGAAGAATATGATTCTCCTATTTTGTAAAGATCTGAAGTTATTTGCTTTAGAACATTATTTATGACATGGGATCATTAACCTACTAGTTTTTATTGATGATTTTGATATGCTTCTTTTTTTACTTCTTAAAACAATTGAAGAATAGGATTATGCTACTTCAATGGTTAAGGAAACACTTTTCTCCTATTTTGTAAAGATTTTGCTATGTGCATGGTGTTATTTATTAAAATACGCCTAAATCCTAATATTTGCTTGACCTGAAAACTAATACCCTCGTTGATTGGAAACAAAAGATAGATAGGTGATAACCTTCATCATTTAAGCAGTGCAAATTGAGACCAATTATACATCAAAACAGATTTTATCCAATTCTGAAAGGTGAAGAGAAATTGAGAGAAAAAAAAAGGTGAGTTTTCTTTCTCTCCAAAAGTGTTTTAATACTAAAAGAATTTGTTTATGAAAAGTCAATTATGTTTATTCTCCTAGTGAAGTATAGTCTAACTCGTTTATTTTCATGTTCCACAGCTGCTTTGACTATACAAATGCATTAGTGGTGAGTTTTTTTATTTTTTATTTCTATAGACATATTATTTTAAATGTTTCAAGGAGCTCAATGTTAAGATCATATATATTTATTAGTTGAACTCTTGTTGAATGAACAATGGAGATATTTCTTACAATCCTAGGAAAAAACTGGTTTGAATTGTATTTTATTGTCAAGATTTCCTTTCATATAATGCTCATAAGTAGTTGTATATTTTTGTTTCCTAAAAGAAAAGGCAAGTTGGCTAATTATAAACCTCTTGAAACTTGGTTTTTTCTTGAATCAAAGAAACCGATATTTTGTTTTCTTACACGTGTTTCGTGCATGTGCTTTGGAAAACCACAGGACTTGGTGGTGGGATACATGGGTGTGCCAAAGTATGCTGGAGTGAGCATGACACAGCATCCACAATATATTACTGTCAGGTAATGTCTCTAATGAGCCATGTAAAATATGGTAGCATCTTTTTTGAGTTCTTATTCCATTGTAATTTGATCAGTTTGTGTTGATGCCCTTCTGTTCTTTCATGTTGATACCAATCGTGGATAATTGGTGAGCCATGCGTACTGCATGATGTGCGCCCAATTGGACACGAGGAACCTCAGTTCCATCATATTTATTCTCAAAAGAAAATAAAAATATGTGCCTTAGTAGACAATATGAATCTTAATTTATTAGTTCTTATGGGTGCCTTGTATCTGATTTCTGACATGCAACAGCACCAGTGCAAGTTGCATTTGGTCCTAGTGGTGCATCACCTTCTATAAGGACATTTGGCCGAGGTATTAGTAGTAGAAGCATTGAATCCGTACTCCAAGAGGGTAGTAGTAGAAGCAGTGAACCTATACTTCAAGATCTTGAATCCAACGGTAAGTAAAAAACCTGTCTATTGATCTATGAATCCATTTAATCAGATGACTTCAATGCATATAAGTTATAACCCTTTGGGAGGTGTTCATTTTAGATGGTCCCGATGCATCAGATAAGAAGAAAAAGAAAAAATATGTCGAATCCTGGGTAAGTTAAACCTCTACTTGGTTTCATTTCCACAAATCATGTTAACTGTGCCATCTCTCACTATATGCCTATTCGTGATGCCACTGCAGGATTATAACAACTACTATCCTGTCACTCTGGAGACCCGGGTATGCTTTCAAGCATGTTTTAGAAAAACTAAGTACAGTTGCATAGGTAGAATTTAGTATTCGCTTCCCCCACCCTAACTGAGCCCTGCCTTATAGTTAATGAGGTTTACTCCAAAGCACCATTATGGTGCAGGACAAATCATTATCTTTGTTTTACATTATATTTTAAAATGAGTCTTGATGAAGACCTTCGGGTTAGCAATGGGAACCCTATTTTGTCTTTTAGTTAGCCTGACACAACCCACTCCTTCATCCCTACTTGGGACCGGCAATACTAAGTAGCTTGCATAGGTGGAGGTGTTTTGACATAGCTCACCTAAGTGTAAAACTCTTGATCGATGACAAATGCAACACGCCCATCTTATATTTTTCATTCCAAATGGTTACTTTTTTTCATAATAAGTTAAAGACGCATATTACTTCTTTGGCTTTCAGAACAACTTGATGAGGAAGAATTTGGGGTGGGATTCGGCAAACTTGGAATATGATGAAGATTCTATAAATCATGCTGCAGAACTCGGCCTGATGGTTGGTAATTGGATTATTATAAGATCAAATAGTGACACTTTTGACACAAACCTTGTTTAAATCTTTATGGATGGTGGGTGTGACAGGAGGAAAGTGAAGAAGCAAGGATGTTATTTCTTCAGCTACCCACTTCTCTGCCATTGGTTAAGCGATCTGCTAGTGCAAAGGGGAAAGAAATAGCTGAAAGTTTGAGCCCACCAAGAAGAGCGGGTACCGCAGAGAAGGGGTGCAGTTTGGAAGAGTTGCCGGCTGGCTTTGTGGGAAAAATGCTGGTGCACAAGAGTGGTGCCATAAAGCTGAAGCTTGGACAGACCCTTTATGATGTGATTACAAGGTAAGTTTTTTGTTTTGTTTTTGTCTAATTGATACTCAACAGTTGATCGGAAAGAGATCTCTTTAACTGTTAGAATTATTTAAAGCTTCTCATTCTATATTATTTATGATACCAAATTTGACATGCTGAAATATAAGGTAAGCCCTACCCCCAATTCTCACTAAAGTCAGGCCTCTACTCATGTCCATGTAGGCCCCCACGAGCGTGTCATTTAGTTTGTCAAAAAAAGTGTATAATTACATCCAAACCCATATATATCAGCTGGAAACTCATCAGATTTGTGCAGCATAATATGTGGTTATGATCTTTTAATCACTTTCACACACACACGCACACACACACACACACACACACACACACGGACACTCCCAAGCTTGCCAATTTCCCTTGTTGGCACATGATCTGTGTAGCGATGGTGTTGCTTATGTCTATTTAAATTATACCCCAGATAAATTGCATCATGAGGTTTTTGTTACTTTTATTAGATCGTTAAATTGCATTTACAACAAGAAAAGTACGAAGCAGGAACAGTGGGGTATGCATTTCTTTTGTTGTATTATACTGTCAAGAGTATTTGCCAAGTATCTCACTTTGATTTTTACTCCAAAAAGCAACTTCTGATGGTACACTTGTTTTCCAAGCAGTTATCCCCCTCTTTTGATTTTTAAACACTTAATCTGCCATTGTTTTCCCCCTCTTTCCTCATTAGTTGATGCATCTGTCAATAACGAGTTCCAGCATTCTTCTTTCTGATTTTCTTTTTTTCTTTATTGAAGTTACATGCCCATTTCTAGATTCCATGGGATCCTTTCTTGTGGGCATCAAGCAAATTTTACCTGATCAGGAACTGTCTATACCTCTATTGAAGATAAAAACATAGGTATGATTTTTATGTGGTCTTTATTCAATTTAATGCCATACCTTCAATTACACTTGTGTTGCATTATTGAGTTCAAGGCTATTATGTCATCCACATTTATATAGTTATAAAATTTGACAATTCCTTCGTTCTTTCTTTCATTGGTTTCTACCGTGCATTGGTCATAAAACAAAGGTTGCTGACCACTTAATGATCCCTCCACGTGGATGTTAAAACGGTGGCTATCAATGAAAGTTGGTTGGTTGAATGCTCTGATTGTTTATGCTTTGGCTGCTTGTGAGCCTTTTTCAGCAGCCATTCAAGGATTATATTGGCGTTCACCTGCAAACAACCTCGTATATATACATATATCATTTCGTTTTTCTTCAATAGGGCCGTCAAAAAAAAAAAATTCTACAAGAGAATATTTGACGGGCATATTTGATGGGAGGGCCTGTCAAAATTTTCAAAATTTGACGGGCTAAGACCGTCAAATATGGGCTTTTTTCACATAGTGACACTTTGCCTCAACTCTGCAAACGCTATTGGCTGCACCGTGGTTAACATAGGAACACAGGACTTGATTGAAGCAAGGGTGAGTCAAAGTTAGCTTAGCTACCCATTTGAGCTTTTTTGTTAGTATTTTAAAAGGAAGTACTCGTTGTTGCTGAAATGTCTTAAATTTTTTCTTCATGTAGCATCATCTAGTACTTGGATTGATATCTCAAATTATAAAGGTGAGAGCTTGGAGTTCTTTCTTGTTATTTTGCATCTAAGCTTCTTTTGGACACGGAAACCAAAAAGAGACACAAGGAAGATTCAGGTTGTATAAACTGAAACTTCACACCTATACTAATTTTTATCTACTATTGTTGCATTTATATACTTGCCTGCCCTGGTGACAATATCAGATTCAATTGTTAGCGGACCTCAACCTAAAGAAGACACCTCTATTGGTGGAATTGTTGGATGACAGTAAGGTTGATTGGTTACAGCTTCTTATGAATTTTTAAGATTTTGGAAATGTTTAGCTTTTGTTATCATGTTAGGGAAGAAAAGGACTTACCATTTGTTCAATGTTTATGTCAACTTTTGCAGGATGTGGAGGAGCTAATGGGCTTAGCTCCAGAAAAGATCTTGCTACGATGGATGAATTTCCATCTTAATAAAGCAGGCTAAGGTTGATCATTTGGCATGAATGATCAAGTCGGTAGGGCCCGACATATGTTGTGACACATTCCAAAGCATGTAAATGACATGGTATTGTAAAACCATAGATCAGCCCCAGTGAATCCTTTTTTGCCCCCTACAGCCGGCCATGGAATAAAAACAGACTACTTATGTATCATAATCTGGTAATAGAAACATAATGAATTCTAGTAGAGGGGCATTTGAGTCTTTTCATATAGGTAATTGGGGTCATGGTCATCAATTTCAAAACATAGGGGTCTCTCCAATATTCTGCAATATATGAGGGGGCTGGTGTAAAATAAAATTTTTTTTTCTTCAAAAGCCTTTACAGCGACGGCCAAAAGCGTAGCTAAAGAATTCATTAATTTTTTTAAAACGATACCCTAGAGCGACGGCCAATACCGACTGTCGCTATAAGTCCTGCACTAACGACGTTGAATAGTTGGCCGTCGATATAGGATACAGCGATGGGACTATTAGCGACGACTACCGACGGCCTCCCTGGCCGTCGCTACATGTTTTTTGCTACGGTATTTGTCCCTAAAGCGACGGTCACGGCCGTCGCTATAGCCTTATTTTACTGTAGTGTAAATTGAGCTTAGATTTCTTATCCCTTCCGCAAACTTAAAGTTGAGAGTGGGAAACGATGGCAGAAGTCGAGGAGAAAACATATTGGAACCCACTGTCAAAGCAAAAAAATCTCATCCCTTTTTTCCTTATTAACTTAGTCAGGCTAGTCCTACTCTTTTGATTTTAAGATTATAAATCATAAAAGGGGTCGTCAAGTCCACATGAATTATCACATTGGCAATTTAATACCATAGCCTTCAAGATTTTATGAAAAAAAAACCCATATTAAAAGAAAATAGTGTTTCGAGCTTGATCTCAACATATGGATTTAATTACATTATTATTTAATTTGAATGCCATTTAGAAATATAGATACTTGCTTCTTTCTTTGTTATTCATTTGTTGAATTAAATTAGAAGTTGTTTGATTGCTTCTCAAGTTTCAAAGAATGTGGGTTTGTTAACAACTTCTTAATTTGTAGGATTTTGTTATATTACCTTTCTTCCATTTCCACACATTCAATCGAGAATCTTTGGTTTATTAGGTTGTAGATGCATGTGGTCGAGAGCAAGGGAGGCACCATAGTCACATATTGTTTGCTCGCATATTCTCAGCATAATAACAGATAATTATAAAGAGAGTCACTCACTACGTCAAAAAAGTTAAAATTCGCTACTATTATAGCGTTAAACTCGATGGCCCAAGACCAACGTTTTTTTAATAGGCCCAATACCCAATTTTAAGCCCAAAAACAAATTTCGACAGCCTCGGCCCAACGAACCACCGAATTTTTTTTTTTAACGAAAATAAAATAAGAATTAATGTCTTAACAGACTTCCTTCTCTTAGCCATTTCAAAGGGAAACAGATCGAAGAAAGTTGCAGACGAATCTCACTCTCTCTCACAGATAACCTTCCCTCTTGATTTGGTTCAATCAAACCAAACATTCGAGAACACCGAGCGATCGAGAGCACCGAACGATCTCTTACTGCGAATTGATTTGTATGCAATCAATTTCGGATCGATCGACAATACCGAACGAGCTCCTGTCACTTCGTCGATGGATTTTTAATGTCTCAGAACTCAAATCGAAGAAGAAATTAGAGCTCAAGTAAAAAACCCTACGAATTGAAGCTCACTCATCAGTGCTACCTATCAAATCACTCCAAATCTCATCTATAAGTCCATCTCTCTCAAAAACCCTAAAAATCCCTAAAAAATTTATTAGTTTGTTTCCAAATGATGTAATTCCATCTTTGTTTTCCTTGACTGTGTAATTTGAGCATGTTAAACTAATTTTACTTAAGGGAATTGTTAAGGTGTTTCTTGATCTTCTATAGATGAACAACATTGCTAAGGTTAGCTTCTTTGAAATTGAGAAAAAATCTTCTCTTCTTGATCTTCGATAAATAAACAATATTGCTGGGGGTTAGATTTTAATGTTTCAATTTTTGATCTTCTTTGAAATTTAGGCATTTTAGTCTTTCTTCTTGAATATCTAAATCTAACGATAACTTGGAAATAAGAATCAGCCAATATGGATAATATGCCAATAGAGCTGTTTATGATCTTCACTTAATCGGTTTCATGTTGAATAGATAGGTTAGCCATATCAACAGTGCTATGATTTGTGTCGCCCGTGAGTGAGTGAGTGTGTGTGTGTTGGGGGAGAAGGGGTCGATTGCTGGGATCTGTCATGAGGCAGGAAGACATAGTTACATGATTCTCACTTTCAAGTGGCTAGCATAAGTTCTCTTTAAGACGGTCCAGACTTCATGAGTGGACATGAGACCTACAATCTGAGCGTGAATTGCTCCGTTATAGAGGAAACGATCCAACTCATCAAATTCCCAACTCTGAAAAATTTGAACGTCATTATCGTGCAATGTATTCCGAATTGATTATGGATTCTGCTCTTTCAAGAGAAGAAATTCAGAAAGTAATTCGTTTCAGATTATTTTCTTTCCATGGAATAAACTCACAACAAACAATTGATTTCAATTAGTTTCAAGGAATGGAAAGGTGGCCTCTCATCTTTGTGGCAGTCGAAATGGTGGTGCAACTAGTTTACCAAGTTGCAAACAACCCTCCTAGGTGGAACTTGAGTAGCATCTCAGGTCATTCCTCATACCACATTAAAGAGGTGATTTTGACAAGGGTCTTCCACCTCATGACACTGGCCATGATTGTGGCCATTTTGTTCATTATTATCTTCTTGTCAACTCTAAACATGGGGAGGTTCCTCGTCACAGCTCTATTTGCCGTCTTAATCTCTTATGGGATTGTAATGGAGACGAGCATGCCGAGTTTCTTCGTGATCTGTGGCACCTTCCACTTTTCTATTGCCTGGCTTGCTTGGATAGGGGCTATTTTCTTGCTTCTATTGGTAGCTCTGGCTAAACATGTTGTGGTTTTGCTCACACGCTTTGCAATAGTAGTGTGGACTGCATTCAAGGGGATGGTTGTGGTACGAGGAGGGCCACCCAATGCTCCTTATATTCCTTAGATGATTCTAAGGATAAAAGTTAAGTATAAGAATAAAGTACTATGCTATGTGCTTACATGTTTTTTCTATGAAAATAAATTGGTTAATATGTCCAACATGCCATAAAAGTTTAAGGTTATTTTAAGGGGTTTCTTTAATTAATAAGCAGTATGCTCTTACATGGTTTGTACTCACTTGCATATCTTTGCTAAGAAGTCAGTATGTTATATTGATTGAATAATATACAGCATATTAGGGGAATACCCCAATGATTTGCAGTTTAAAAATCCAGAAATTTGGTCCCAAATAAAAGCATTCTTTACAGATCTTGAGAGATCAAGCTAGGAACTCTCCAAGAGGCCAATGGAAGCTAGTTTAATTCTCCGCCTGTTTGTTACCTTCCCTTGACATTTAATAGAGCTTTATATAATAGAAAAGAGTCAGTAGGTTCACTAATGGTACCTTTACATCCTCTAGCCAGGTATTAGTTTAAGACCTTCAAGTTCATTTCTAATCTGATCCATAGTAATGTTTCATTAGTGACAGCTGTAATAGCTGTCACTAATGTTTCATTCATAGAATGGTTTAGCTAAAAATCTGAAAAAGTTAAAAAAAAAAAAATCCCCAAACAGAGTTGGTCAAGAGTAGGAGGCCATCATCCATTTGACAAACATTGTTTGTTAATATTGAATGTGTTTCGTATCTGCTTTCATGAAAAAATGTCCCCAGTTCAATACACTTTATGACTTACTTTATCAGTAAATGTCAATGGAACATTAATAACATGATGTGCATAGTCACATTTCTTATACAGTTTCTCATTTTTTAAACAGTCCGTACTTCTAGTGGATGTGCTAACTGCCAACCATGGGTTAATGTATCAATCTATCCTTTGTCTTGCATGGTAAATTTTTTAAAGAGGAATAGGTTAAAAAAAATTCCTGGAAATTGAAGATTAGGCACATCTTTTTTTAGTATTAATCTGACATCTTGAATTTTGATGCTCACAGGTTGTTGAAGTGCCCAATGTCAGCTGGAGCGACATAGTAAAGCACAAAGCTTTGCAAGGAAACCCTGCCTTGAGGCTGACCATGTGGTGTAAGCCTCCAATGCCTTTTAAAGCATTGAGTGAGAACTACCTTTGCCTATTGTATCTCAACATGTGAATCTTTATAGCAGCTACCTCTTATCGGTATAAATACTTGTTTACAGATCCAAGGAAACTTCTATATCAGAATTGATCCTATAGGAGAGGGTGCCAAGTGGCGTCGTTTATTTGACCAAGAGATATATTCTCCATTGCCTTCACAAAACAGGTGAAAGAAAAACCTTCATGTTGACTTGTTTTTAGTGTTCTGGTTCTGTGATTCTATTCTTACGCCATTGGTTCCCATTTTGCAGGACGGGGGTAACTGGATGAGTTCTCACATAGCTACTTTTTCAGGGATGGAGCCCTCCTACAGTTTACCTGATAATGTTCAATTGATAACACTCCAGGTAAGGGGATTGCCCATGTGCAAGGATACAGATTTCTTCCTTGCTTTGATTCATTCAAAATTGTAGGAAGAAATTGGCAAAAAGTCTTTGAAGAGACTTGAACCACCATCAACGTCTGCTTTGTTAGCTTGAAGCAGTTCTGTTGATGGCTGATTTGAAAATGTGAAAACATTTCTCAAATCTTCTATTGCAGCATTAAATGGAGTTTTACAAATTTTGTTGTTAATTGTTTCCCTTTCTAATTAACTCTCTTGAATTCTGCAAGAACTTGATGTCAAATATTGTGTACAGCCACAGTTGTACTAACGTGTATAGGATTTTCCTCCTATATATAGATTCCTTCCATAGATAGATACATCCCATATTTAGAATTGGGCAGTACAGATGCAGGACATCATTGTATCCTATATAAACTTTGTATATGATGAAAGTAAATAATAATAAGATTTTCCATCTTTTCTCCTCTCTCAGTTTTAGTTGGTATCAGAGCAAACGAGCCTACTGCTCTACCCTCTAAGCAAGCCTATTGTTTTGTGTATCATACAATGGTTAACTCCTCAACATCCGATGTTCTAGTTGTTCCGACGGCGATGAACGTGATGGTGGCATCAGAACCGAGGTCAATTCCTGGTGGAATCAAGTTGAAAGGCCCTAACTTTGATGTCTGGTCGCAATTTGTGACCATGTTCATTGTCGGTAGAGGCAAGAAGGGGTATCTTACCGGTGCCACTCCTCAACCTGATGTAGATGTTGAAACATATGATAATGGGTTATGGATGATGCTATTGTTAAAGGATGGCTTATCGATTCTATGGAAACGGATGTAATGATGTTATTCATTTGTCTACCTACTGCAAAAGATGTTTGGGATGCTGTTTCTCGCACTTTCTATGAGGGTGCTGATAAATCAATAATTTATGATTTATCACGTAAAGCTATGACAACAAAACAGGCCGGAAGGCCGGTATCAACATATTTTCAGATCTGAAATTTATTTGGCAGGAACTTGATCATCGTAAACCTATTCCTTTTACACAGTCAGAGGTTGTTAAGGTACGAACAGCTGAGATTGAAGAAGAACGTGTTTATTTACTCCTTGCTGGTCTAGATGATATATATGATTCTATTCGAGGCGAAATTCTTCGCACTGATCCACTTCCTAGTACCGAAATCGTTTTCTCAACCTTGCGACATGAAGAGCAACGTCGGAATACTATGCTGAATCAGGGAGAGATATCACAAGTTGGTATGGCAGCTAAGAAATGTGTTCCAACTTCCTTTTCTCAACATAGTTCTTCAATGATAGTTGGTGGACGATGTTCCCATTGTGGAAGTAACAAACATCTTGTGGAATCATGTTTTAAGAAAAACGGGTATCCAGAATGGTGGCATGATCATAAAGAACGATTGAAGGCAAGAAGCAAAAGCAAAGTGGCTTTGTGTACCTTGACAGCATCCTCTATCTTGGCGGCAGATCTGATAGAGGCCTCTCACTCTGTGGTAGACCCCACTCTTTTGCAACAGTCTGGTAATATAGGTAAAACATTACTTGCTACTAATGCAATAAGGGATCATGGTTGGATTCTTGATTCCAGTGCCACAAATCATATGACTTTCGATGCATCTATTTTACACGATCATTGCTTGCCTAAATGTTCCTCTATCGCCAATGCTAATGGCGTTTCGTATCCCGTAACTGGAGCCGGAAGAGTTGATTTGACTTCATCTTTATCATTGGAACACACCTTGTTGATACCTTCCCTCTCTAATAATTTATTATCTGCACCACAAGTAACATCACAGTTAAATTGTTTGGTACTAATCTATCATAATTTCTATCTTCTCCAGGATATCAGCAGCGGGGAGATAATTGGGCGTGGTACTAAGAAGGAGGGTTTGTACTATGTCGATGATGTTTGTGCAAGTCATTCTCTATCTACAAAAGGTTCGTCTTGTGTCGAAAAAGATCAAATTTGGTTATGGCATCGACGGTTGGGTCATGTCTCTTTCGGCTACTTAGCGCATATGTTTCCTGTTTTATTTTCAAAATGTAAACCTTCAGATTTCCAATGTGAAACTTGCATTTTGGCAAAAAGTCATCGTGTTCGTTATCCGCCTAGTTCTAGCAAAAAACATGTCCCTTTCTCATTGGTTCATTCAGATGTTTGGGGACCAGCCCCAATTACAACAACGTCAGGTTTTCGATGGTTTGTTATATTTGTTGATGATTGCACCCGCATGACTTGGCTTTATTTACTAAAACATAAGAGTGACGTAGCAGAACGTTTTCGCAATTTTCACAATATGATTAAGACATAGTTTCATGCTACCCTACAAGTCTTTCGGTATGATAATGGTGGCGAATTCGTTAACAAGTATTTGCAAGGGTATTTTAAGGAGCATGGAATTATTCATGAGACTACCTGTGTTGATACCCCACAACAAAACGGTGTGGCCGAAAGGAAAAATAGACAAATACTTGAGATTATGCGAGCCAGCTTGATAGGTGCAAATATGAAGCCACATTGGTGGGAAGAAACCATCACTACTGCTGTTTATCTTCTCAATCGTGTGCCTACAAGTGTTTTGAACTTCCAAACACCATTAGATAAACTTACAGCATATGTGGATATTCCCTCTCACCTTACTATTCATCCTCGTGTTTTTGGTTGTGTAGCATTTGTAAACTTACAAAAACATTTGCGTACTAAGCTCGACCCATGTGCCTTGAAGTGTGTCTTCGTGGGTTATCATCCTTTTCAGAAAGGATACTGTTGTTATCATCCTACTTCCCGCAAATTCTATGTTTCCATGGATGTTACGTTTTTTGAACAAGAGATGTTTTATGCTCCATCCATATTAAATTCACATCTTCCAAGGGAGAGTAACAATGTTGAAGAAGTGAATTGGCTTAAATTGCTTCCAGATAATATGGTGGTGGTCGAGATTGATTCTAATAGTAGTCCTAGAAAGTTGCCCGAAGATGCTGGTGTTTATGGGGAGATCATTCTAGTAGCGCCCGAATCAGCCCAAATTATGGAGCCCGTCCAGAATAGTGTTATTAATGATGTTGATGTTACTGATATTGCTGAAGAACCCTCTCTCTCATCAACAGTGCCCACATCCAATCTTCCTCACACTGATATTTCTAAGGAAAGTAGAGATTCTGTGATTAATACTAATAATATTTTTGAGTCTATTGATTGTGGCAGATATCAGCTACCACCACGAAGTAATCGTGGAGTGCCAGCCGAGAGGTTTTCACCAGAACCTATAAAGAAACCCACATATCCTATTGCTCATTATGTATCCACTCACAGGCTATCAGAGCCTTCTAAAGCATTTGTCAATGATATGTCTACAATGCACATTCCCAGTAAAGTAAGTGAGGCGTTGTTGGATGTAAAATGGGTTGTAGCCATGGAAGAAGAAATGACAGCACTTCAGAAGAATAAGACATGGGAATTAGTACCACTACCGGAAGGAAAGAAAGTTGTTCGTTGTAGGTGGGTGTTCACCATTAAACAAAAGCTAGATGGTTCACTCGATAGGCGTAAAGCAAGACTTGTAGCTCGAGGGTTTACTCAGACATATGGGGTTGATTATGAGGAAACCTTCGCTCCTGTGGCGAAAATCAATACTATACGCGTTTTGTTGTCATTGGCTGCAAACCTTGATTGGCATTTACAACAATATGATGTGAAGAACGCTTTTCTTCATGGAGATCTAAAAGAAGAAGTATATATGTCATTACCACCAGGATATGATGCTCCTCGTGATTCTGGTAATGTGGTATGCAGGTTGAAGAAGGCTTTATATGGGTTGAAGCAATCTCCGCGCGCCTGGTTTGGTAGATTTCGATTTGCAATGAAGAAGTATGGCTATAAACAGAGTGATGCAGATCATACACTGTTCTTGAAGAAAGTAGATGATAAATTACAGTTCTCATTATATATGTGGAGGATATGATAGTGACAGGAAATGATCTCATAGAGATGAGTAAATTGAAGGATTATCTTTCTTCTGAGTTTGATATGAAGGATTTGGGTGGTTTAAAGTACTTCTTAGGTATTGAGGTTAATCGTTCCAAGCAAGGTATCTTTCTATCACAACGTAAATATGTGCTCGACTTGGTAAGAGAGACGGGGATGCTTGGTTGTGAGCCAATCCAGTCTCCTATTGAGCAGAACCACGGCTTGGAGGAATGTCCTCACCAAACTCCAGCTAACAAAGGGCGATACCAGAGGTTAGTTGGATGCCTAATTTATTTGTCTCATATCAGACCTGATATTGCATATGCTGTCAGCGTGGTTAGTAGGTTCATGCATAATCCAGGTAAGCAACATATGGATGTTGTTGTAAGGATCTTGAGGTATTTGAAATCAGAACCAGGAAAGGGTCTTTTGTTTTTGAAACATGGCAATACAGATATTCTTGGGTATTCAGACTCAGATTGGGTTGGAAAAGGTGATAGAAGATCAACGTCAGGTTATCTTACCTTTGTTGGAGGTAATCTTGTTACTTTGAAGAGCAAGAAACAAAAGGTCGTTTCTTTGTCAAGCGCAGAGGTTGAGTATCGAGCAATGGTGAAAGGCATATGTGAACTACTATGGTTGAAAAGGCTTATGGGGGAGTTGGGTTTCTCTTCTGGAAAGCCTATGAAGTTGTTTTGTGATAACCAATTAGCCATTAAAATTGCTGAAAATCCAGTACAACACGATCGTACAAAGCATGTGGAAATCGACAGGAATTTTATTTATGAGAAGTTGGAGAACAAGGAAGTTGAAGTGCCATATGTTGATACTAAAGTTCAGCTTGCAGATATATTAACAAAGGCCCTATCGAACTCAGCATTTGCCGATTCCCTTGTCAAGTTGGGCATATATGATATATACGCTCCACCTTGAGGGGGAGTGTCAAATATTGTGTACAGCCATTGTACAGTTGTACTAACGTGTACAGGATTTTCCTCCTATATATAGATTCCTTCCATAGATAGATACATCCCATATTTAGAATTGGGCAGTACATCATTGTATCCTATATAAACTTTGTATATGATGAAAGTAAATAATAATAAGATTTTCCATCTTTTCTCCTCTCTCAGTTTTAGTCTTGAGGATGGAAAAGTTCTCCTTCGGTTGGCACATGGATATGAGGTCTTATTTTCTCTCCGTAGCTTGGTTAACCATTAGAAACTGTGGTATCCCCTTTATTTTATTTAAATGTCCCCTCTGAATATTCTTGTTTTATAGTTTGATAATGCTGTGGTGGGTACTCGGTGATTTGTTGTTTTAATTTGTTCTTTGTTGTGAAAACTGAAATATATAAGGCGGGGGAGGACAAGGACCTTTTAGTAATGACAAGTGTGGAACTGAAAAAGCTGTTCCCTGGCAAGAAGGTAAAAGGAAGGAGAGTCTGCTTGGCGTTATATAAGTACGTTTATCAACTTAGCATTTGATCATACTTAACAGTCTCTTGTTATTTTATTCTCTATAGATCAAAAAAATAACGGAGATGAGCCTATCTGCTAATCAAGAAAGAGCAGAAATGGAGAAGAAGAGATTGGTTGGAAAGTAGAAGGCGCACCTGAGGAAGAACCCAAGGTGACAAGGGAGGTCCTGTTGATCCTATAAAGCTGCTGGTGGAGCTGTCTCCCATGGAAATTCGCACTTTTGTTATTGATTTTGAATACATTTTCCTTGAAACTGGTTCATACTTCTAAGTAAAATAAAAAATGCTTTGAGACTTCCTTAACAGTCTCAGAAGGCATTGTTTTACTTATGACTTTAAATGCCTTTAAAGAAAAATATATCTGGAACCTAATTATCCCTGATGGGAGGTAGTTTCTGAAAGATATTTTATGGAGAACCGCTTTGTTAATGGGTTTTAGATAATTTATTTTTGTACTTTTACTGTATCCAGTCATTTCTATAGTAGCCCACTTGTTCTGTCATAACTGATTGAACCCTATCTCTCTACTTTCTACAATTCCCCTCTCAAATGATATGTTGTTAGACCAAAGACTTTGGATTTATAATTTGTTCTGTAATGTTACAGATCATCAGACTACACATCTATGACAACAGGTGTAGCTGTTGAGAAGAAGAAGATTTGGTGTTGTGGGAATCAAATTTGTTATTTCAGACTACACATCTTTTTTTTGATCTTATTATTTTTTGATACTATAAATTGAATGCAAATTGGTGTGGAGGGAATGATAGTGGATGGGACCCATGTGGATATGAATGTGTGATTTTTTTCGCAGGGATAGATTGAAGACAAAAGCATTTGGGCCCCCAAAAAACAGTTTTGGGTGGTGTTTCAATTAAGTCGACGGCCTTATTTCGTCGAAAATATGGCAAGAATCCCATATTCGACGGTTTATAACTATTGAAAATTTGTTATTCGATGGTTATAGCCGTCGAATACATAATTACAAATATAATTCGACGGACTCTAACCGTCGAATAACATTTTTTCGATGGTTATAGACCTTCGAATTTATAAAATTCTATGGTTTTCAGCCGTCGAATTTTTTTTCGATAAAGTCCAATTCGATGGTCCAATTCGACGGTCGGGACTGTCGACTGGATCCATAATTCGACGGTTATGGGCTGTCAATATTTGGATATTTTCACATAGTGACTATTGGCACCCTAACTTTTACTTATTACACCCCAATTAAAAATAAAGAAAATGAATGAATGATTAAGAATAAGTAAAAGTTGTGGTGGTGCCAATAGAAACTCCCGCCCTTTTTCTTTTTTGCTAGATTTGTATATTTTGGATTTAAAATTTTATATAAGCCTATTTATAATTAATTGTAAACAACTATTGAAATTGTTTCAGCTAGTGTTGAAATGTTTTGTAACGGTGAAATAATTAATTTTCTACAAAGAGGGCTTTATTCGGTTTAAATGTCTAATTTCTATGTTTGGTAGTTAATAATAGATTTCTCTGTTAGAGATTAGTTAAAATAAAGTTTATGGTTGTCAAGTGCATTAAGTCTAGTCCTAAGTGTGGAATTCTACAAGTTATATACTCTTCCAAATTTCTAATTAAATTTCGTTGACAAAATTTCTTTTAATGTGGGTAGATCAAAAGTAATAACTAGGATTTTTATCAGTTTGTAGAAAATGTGATTATGTGGTTAGTAATTTTTAAAGCTCAAAACCAATGAAGTTTTAGAGTAAATGATCTATGATAGATATTTTATTTATTTATTTAATATTTATTAGGGATAAAATAATCTTTTGAATAAATTAATTAAGTTAGGTGTAGATTTATTTAATACCATTATATTGATTAACGATGAGGTTTAATAGATTATAATAATTTTTCAAAGATTGTAAAGCTTAAAGATGAGGTTTGTCGTATTAAAATAATTCACCATGGAGAACGTGCCAACTAGCTTGATTGGTAAAGTTATTGGGTGATGATACCAAAGACTTGGTTGAAATCTCGCTAGCACCGAGTCACTGAACTCATTAAAAATAGGGTTAATGATAAAAAAATTTCTATGGACTCACTACAAAATTTTAAGTTTTTAGCGGGGGTCAAAAACCGTCGCAAATATAAAACAACCGCCACTATTATTAATAGTGATGGCCACGTGTAACGCCAATATAGGCGGTGGCGCTAAAAACCATATTAAGCCCTATAGTGACGGTCAAAAACCGCCGCTAATTAATTGTATTACCGTCGCTATAGATGTTATGAGGCCTATAGTGACGATTATAAACCGCCGCTAATTAATTATATTACCGTCGCTATAGATGTAAACCAAAGTTATAAATACGTTTTGAATGCCTATAATAACGGTAATGACTGTCACTAATAAGATTTTTTTATTTTTTTATTTCTTTTATTTTAAAATTATTTGTAATTAAATACCTATTTTTATACAATCTGTTAATTAAACACAATTACTTAACAATCTTTGGATACAATGCACTTATAATCAACTAGAACTAATTAACTTTAGAAATTCTCATAAAATTACAAAGGAGTACATAGTAACTAACTTTTGATACGTCTCAACCAAGCAAAACAACCACCTCATTACAACAACTCTATAAAAAAAAAAAAAAAAAAAAAAAAAAAAAAAACCCTCTCCTCTCTGTAGACTCTTAGATAACAACATCAATTTTAACTTACAATATAAAACCTAGTAAAAGCATAAAAGAAGATGTGAATAAGAACACAAGTTCCTTTACCAGGACCTTCAAATGGTTCACAGGTGCCGTTTAAATCGTTGTGCTTTAAATTCCTGTCATCACATTTTCAAACTATCAGCTTCCAAATATTTATCTATATATTATGAGGATACATATTATTCATTTAAGTAGATTTGCAATTTCTTCTTCTTTTTCCTTGTATGGTAATTATAGCAGTCAAGTTCGGATTCGACAATTATGCAATGGGGTTCAGAGTTCAGTTTAATTTGGACAAATCAAGAAAAAAAATTCGCAAAAATTTTGGGGATTGTACAAAGCTTCATAAGATCTTTGGCTCATGTTCCAACTTGTGCCAAAGATCATGGAAAATCTAGCCCATAACATGTAATGACATATGCATTACACTTAGATTCATTTGTGAACTATTTCACATTATTTTGAGAGTCGGCAGATACTCACATTGTTTGTAATTGAGGGGAACTGGACAGGTGATGCGGTACTTCTCCTCGAAGTTGAGTGTCTTCCATGGCCCTGTATGACAAGATTTGTAACTTCAGGAAAACAGATTGAAACCTTCTTTTTTGTAAGAGATCTTGTGAGATGTAGAGGGAGAGAGATACAATGTGGTCAAGGACTCTACGGTTGAAAACAATGGGGGAACATCTGATGTATCAAAACTAGTATTGCTCATGTCCCTGCAAGGCACAAATTATGTTCAGTTGGTGATGAAGAACAACATTACTTAGATGGTATTAGATAAAAACTTATGATAATACAATTCTCTCTCAGAAATAGAATTTGGGTTAGGACATAATCTTTTTTTCTTCCACTCTTGTAGTATATTTATCTCGATATAATTTGTAAAGTTTTTCATACTTGCATGTAGTTGAGGAGGTACATGCCTGTTAGATTAGGTATGGTAATGAAAAATAGTAGCACATCCAATCACGTTAAAAACAAACAAATGGATCTGGCAAGCCATTTCAAAGTAACTTACACATGTATGAGAGCCATGTTTGAGCTGAAAAGTTTAGGTGGGATGGGACCAGAGAGTAAATTCTTTCTGAAATGATTGTCAAGAACGAACCAAAAATGGAAATCAGTAATTATCATCAACAAAAAAGACTTAGTCTTCTTTTACAAGGGAAGAAAGTGAACTACAAAGAGAAGACATAAAGGACAAGTCTGAATATCTCCGGACAACTGACCTTTCAGTCCCATAGTCGATAATTGTGTTAGATGAAATTGATTTGGGTCAGAATTTCAAGTATTTGAAATGGAAGATTAAATATAACAAACACTTACATGTAGATAACACGTGATTTGTTGCAGCGGATTCCCACCCAATCATCACCACAAGGATCTGAACCCACCCAATTTGGTGAAGTGTTCTCCCATACATCCTTCAAGGAGTTTAGAGCAGCTACTACACAAGGAGAAGCAAAAGAGTGTACACTATAAACCTAGTCACATAAAACTGAATTGGATCAATCAAAGCCAAGTATGGATCATTGATTAGATCTTAAGATAAATGCCCATGGGATTCTCTTCGGAGTCAAGACTCCGATTCAGCAAAATGTCTGGCATAACAATGACATATACTTAATCAAATTGGCAAGTTTTTCTTTGTGTCAAATGCGTTCTCAACAATATACAAAGTATGATCTAATAACACAAAACATACCATATTTGAATTCTCTAATGGATAATTGATGACAAACTAGAGACGACAATGATACTACATACCATCCGATATATCAGTCACCACCATTATAGCTGAGAGTTGGAGCATAAGAGCAAGCAGTAAGGCCCGGATTGTTCGGTCCATTGGTCGAATAAACGTCTTGAAAATCATTGTATTTGATTGGTTGGTAAACATTCTTCAAAAAATACTTCTATTACAATTGCTTTTGGCATATAACCAATTCTAAAAAACAAAATCATTTCAACCAATAATGATTTCTACAAGCCCATACAAGAGAAATTCTTTTTTCTAAAAAAAAAAATGAAAGCTGTAGCCCCTCATGTTTAAAAGAATACATATTTGATAGGTTCATGTTTAACAGAACTACCTTTGCATCACTGAGAATGGTTGGTATCATGTGGTATTCACACATGTATCATGATTCCTTGATGATCTGCATATAAACGGGTTGGATTAGAACAACCTTTATGTTTCTGACTAGAGAATTTTCAATGCTAAATGCAGGTGTTGCTGATGATTCTGAATCAACATCAGTAACATTCGATAATTACCGAACTATTTTCATCATTCACCATCTCATGCTCTATTTTCTTTTTCTTTTTTTCTTTTTTAAATAATTCTGAAAATCTAACCCTCAAATGCAGGGTTACAGGGCTATACTATTCGATACAAAAATCCTAAGTTCTATTCTTTTTTTCACTATCTTCTCTTATTTGATTATTAAATCTAAATTCCTGGTTGAAGCCTTTTAATTTGGTTTTCTAATTTCAGTTTTCTTTCCTGATTATTACAGTGGAACCCTTCTTGTTTGGAGCTAATAAGTGACAAAATGGTGGATAAGTACTTCTCCAAGGTGGATGACAAGGAATGGGAAGATTTAAAGCTCCCTGTTAGACCCAACTTGCCTTCCTTTGCTATGGCAAAGCTATGAGGATCATTGTAAATGGTGTTGAAGCTATATAGAATTACATCTATAGCCCATTAAGCAGGAAATTAGGATCATGATAAAATATCAATCGTCAATAGATGATAGCCCATTACACGGGATATTTCATGATAAACAAAGATTTGGTGCTGTTTGGTTGACATACTACAATGCATTTTTGTGTCATGGGTTCAAGCCTAGCTTACACACACACACAAATTTATAACAAGGATTATCAATGAGTCTAGCAATCACAAAGTAAAATTTCCACCAAAAAAATCAAAATCATGAAACAACAATAAGAATTTTCATACACAAGTATATTATCGAAGTTCATCAATCAAAAGAACTAAAGATCAATAAAAAAAAGAAATAAAAAACAAAAGACATGAAATTAAACCAAGAAAAATCACCATCATCAGATGAAACAGAGACATTGCAAACTGAAGCATTAGAAGTCAATATCTCATTTTTCACCGAATCTACCTTCTTTACGATCTCCGAGTCCCTGAAATTCAAACTAACATTATTAAAATTCAAAAAAATTAAAAATAAAAACCAATGAAGAAGAAGAAGAAGAAGAAGAAAACCTAACCTTAAAGGAGGGTGAATTGGTTGGTTTGATTGAGATCTTTGTTTGATGAGAAAAGTGCGAGTTCGAAGTTCGTCAGATTTTAGAGAGAAACCTCAAGAAGAGTAAAGATTGGCCAAGTTGATGAGAGTTGAGGCCAATTGGAATCTGTAGGAGATGAATTTAGGGTTTCGAGCTTCGAAATTACAGATTTGAGAAGAGAAATATCTCCTTTGACATCCCCTCCATCGATCAAAGAACTACGAAATCTGCGATTTCGATTCTTAAAACTCCAGAAAATGTGAAGAGGAACTTGAGAGAGAGAGAGAGAGAGAGAGAGAGAGAGAGAGAGAGAGAGAGAGAGACCTATTAGACTGGAAAATTTTCTCCATTAACTTTGAAACCCTAGATATAGAGGAGCTGTGATGAACTTGATAAAGAGAGAGAGTGAGTGGTTTTCACAAAATATGTTTATACAGGGAGAGGGCGAGAGTTTTTTTTTTTGCGAAATTTTGTTTTTTCGCGCGCAACTGTGTTCCTTAGTGACGCCTATTTTGGCCCCCGCTGAAAATGCGTCGTTAAAAGTTAGTATTTTTGTTGTGACTGTAGAGCTTGAAGATGACTGGTTTTGGTTTTGGGAAGAAAGATCATATGGGTTTTTCATTAATTATTTCGGTTGGTAGATTTTATTAACTCCAATTAAAGGGTAATAAGATCTTATTACCTCACTCATTTTTAAAATATGTTGAAGTCTTATATTTCTCAAATCTATGTCTTGCTCTGATTACTTCCCTTAAATTTAACGATTTTTAACTAGTTAGAGAGAGAGAGAGAGAGACTTGAAGCTAATAACGAAAACCAGCTTTATAGTGAAAAAGCAATAAACAAACAATAACAACAACAACAACAACAAACGACTTCATGTGATTCCCACTTGGGCTTGGATCCATACTCATTGAGGTCCTTAGTTTAATACACATAGAGAAAGACAAAAGAAATTGGTATCCTAAAACACCTTATTACATTACATGCTAATGACTTTTGCCTTTGCCATTCTTCGAGGACTCTTAGCTTTTGGGGTTCTTCTTCAAGAACTCATTATACCATTTGGCAGATTTTTTGGGAGTTCTTTCAAAGTTATCATAATCTGTGTAGTTAAGCCCCATGCGGAGATCATAGCCACCTCCCAATTCCACTGAGTCTATCGGAGACCAATAGATGTACGATTTCACATTCGAGCCCAAACTGTTATACATACAAAAATATACATTATATTAATATTTTTTACCTTATCATCATTAGAAGATAATATGCAAGAATTTGTAATTCTGGCCCATCCGAAATGGGCAACTGAAGAAATTCATTTAAGGGTTTGAAGCTTACCTTATTGCTTCTTTAATGGCCTTGAGATGATCCTTAATGAAGATGATTCGGTAATCATCAACAAGAGCGTCTTTATCATCTGGGCTTCCAGGATCAACGCCGCACCCTGCATTTACCATTGAAAATTCTCTAGTCATAAACATAAATCTAATCCAGATATATATATATATATATATATATATATATATATATATATATATAGGGAAATGTTCAACAACAAACATTTTGGCAAAACATTTTTCAAAACATAGGTTAGAGGTTTTGGAATGGGCTGATTTTTGGTGAGGATGATCTCTACGGTGAGGAGATCATCATCACCAAAAATCAGCCCATTTCAAAGCTTCTAACCCATCAAAAATGGTTTACAAAAAATGGACGGTCCACGATTTTTCAACTTGTAAACATGAGGCTAGAAGTTTTGGAATGGGCTGATTTTTGGTGAGGATGATCTCCTACGGTGAGGAGATCATCCTCACCAAAAATCAGCCCATTCCAAAACTTGTAACCCATGTTTTGAAAAATGTTTTGCCAAAATGTTTGCGAAAATGTTTGTTGCTGAACGGGACCCATATATATATATGGGAGCGGTTCAGCGGCCCTAAAGATTGCCATACATTTTTCAAAACATGGGTTAGAAGCTTTGGAATGAGCTGAATTTTTGTGAGGATGATCTCTATGGTGAAGAGATCATCCTCTCCAAAAATCAGCTCATTTTGAAATTTCTAACCCTAGTTTACAAATTGAAGAATCGTGGACTGTCCAATTTTTGTACATCACTTTTGATGAGGTTAGAAGTTTTGGAATAGGCTGATTTTTGGTGAGGATGATCTCCTCATTATAAAGATCACCCTCACAGAAATCAGCTCATTTCAAAACTTCTAACCCATGTTTTGAAAAATGTTTGGCAAACTTTAGGGCTGCTGAACCGCTCCCTATATATATATATATATCAACTAACCATTCTCAGTGATGTAAATTGGAGGGTTTCCGTAGTCTTCCATCAGCTTTATGAGCCCTTCTTTTAGCCCATGCGGCGTACTGTAAACTCCGTCGGCAAGCTACATTATTAAATAATTAGATTTACAAAATTAGATTAGTTATAATTTTCATACTAATTTTCTCATTGAAGGCTATTCTAATTAATTAAGAAATCAAAAGCTTTAAAAATGTTATGAAACAGTGATCAGCCTTACTTTCTCGCCTCTGTTTTTTCCGTTTTTATTCTCTGTGAGAAACAAACACAGTAAGAAAAAAAGATTAGATAATCTCAACTTTGCAACCGATTCAAAACCAAACACACAACAACCAAATTATTTTGAAAATACAAGTAATTAGGAATATTAGTTAGGTAGCATCACCTAATAATAAATCCAGGCATTGGTCCCTATCATATTGGCCCTTCTCATCTACCTTGTCCTTAAGAACAGGTACTTCATGTGGACTTATTTGTATGGATCTGGTATATCTTGCAGTATAGTAATTGACTCCAATAAAATCATATGCTCCTTTAATTAGTTCTTTCTCTGCTGCTGTGAATTCTGGAAGTCTTTTTCCCACTATACTTTTCATGATAAATGGGTAATCTCCATACACAAGTGGTTCCACAAACCTAATTAACATTGTTATTAAATAAAAAAAGGTTAGTAGACTTCAAATTTTTATTAAAAAGACAGACTTGAGTAAGCTTGAATGTGATAATCCAAAATATTCAGTCAGAATTTTGAACAGAGAGTTACTAACAAATCAGTATGGAAGGCAAAGGCTCTCTCTGCTGCTTCTTTATCTGGTTTGGATCCATCTTCGAACGGCATCATCCATACAAGGCTCACCGTCATACCTATTATTCCACGTTGGGTGGCCTGCAAAATAATTGATCATAAAAAGACCAATGGAGGTAAACCCCAGTAAATTTATGATTGCAAATAACATACATAAAAATAAAAAAAAGATCGCTATATGCACAACTACAACAGTATCTTTGAAGTTAGTTGAAAGACAGACAACGGGAGAGTGAATAACTTGAACAAATAGAAAAGTAGATTTAATCAGAATATTAGATAATTTTTTTATTTTTTTTTGTATTTTGCTAAGCAAGCAAGAAAAGGAATAATTAGATTAAAAGATGAAAATTACAATCGCCTGGGCGTTGGGAGACTCAATTGGTCAGCCACAAATGGCAATTAGAATATTAGATATGAAGCATTGAATTAGTGTCTATACTAACACACTAGATTATCATTATAATGTATCCTTTTTTTTTTTGCTAAATGAGGAAAGGTTGGGAATTGTATCGATTATTATCAATAAACACCCTTAATTTCAATCTATGAAATTTAATTTGTTACCTGATAATTTGCTTTGTAATGCCTAACAGCAGTAGCATGGGCTAATATGATGTTTTTAGCAACAATGTAAGGATATGTTGTTGGATCATCATCTTTAAGTTCATTCGCATACCCATATTGAGTATAAACATCTGGTTCATTAATTGTACCCCAGTATTTGACTCTATCCCCAAAATTTTTGAAGCATACGTCGCAGTAGTATTTGAAATCTTCCCTAGAGGCAGAAAAAGAAAATAGACATAAATTTGAATTGAAAAAAGTGAAATAAACAGATCCAAGATAAATAAATAAATAAATAACGAGATACTTACACAATCTTGCTACCCACAAAGCCATCATATTCATTTACCAAAGCTACCGGTAAGTCGAAATGGAAAATTGTCACAAAGGGTTGTATTCCTGAAAAAAAAAAAAAGAAATTGAAATATTTTACTCATGACCAGTCTTAACAATACGAGAAAATACAAGTAAAATTACTATTGATAAGAAGAACAGTTAATCTGTTCTTACCATTTGCAAGTAATTCATCTATGAGATTGTTGTAAAATTCGATGCCTTTTAGATTTACTTCTCCATTTCCTTCTGCAAGCACCAAAAGTCAAAGAAATTGATTAATGGTGAATATTATCATTTCTAAGATAGTGAGGCTATATGAGACCACTAATAACACATTGGAAGGATTGAGAAAATTCAGAACCATGGGAAGAGGTACTGTCTCATCCAATCTAATAACCTTGATTATATTAAGTTGGGGGAATTTTCGGTGTCCAATCACTTCCACTCCGCCTTCTCTCATTATAATAGTAAAGATACTATTTCAACTCATGTTCATTATTTATCACACAAAATACTAGGTTGAAGAACATACTAGGCAATACTCTGCTCCAAGAGATGGAGAATCGATACACATCCACTCCCATTTGCTTCAGTGCCTTCACATCTTCCTGCAATTATAATAAAGTGACAAGTGCATTATTTGTTGATATAATGGCAAGTAAGGGTAGATACATAAGCATTATTAGTAGGGGGCATTTTTTTATTTTTATTACTAAACAAACAAATGAATTAAATTAATATAAATATGAAATACAGAAAGTAAAAAAAACTTGCCTTATAGTACTTGTAAGAAGAAGTCGCCTCAGTGTCTGCAGAGAACGAAGTCAAAGTTAGATAACTATAGAAACTCAACATAATAGTCGAAATACAAAATTTGAATAGGGTTTGTAACTCACATTGCTTGCCACTAGCAGTTGGTTTTGTAAGAAGATAATCCCAGGTGCTGGGTGTTCTCCCATCAACTGCAGCTGCTCCTTCTGTCTGCACCCCCAAAATAATAATAATAAAAAAATCAACACCAATTTATATGTGAGAAGACTAAATAGGTCTAATACGTGATTGTTAACATCAAAATTTGAAAGACAACAAATGCCACTAATTTGTGGTGATAATCTGACAACCCCACATGGCAAACTCAATGGACTATCTGACGTGAAAAGTCTGAGAACCATAGATCTTTGCTCTTCGGGAACCACGCTTCCCTCGAGATAAGCTTTGTTAGGTGGGGAAGTGCAGCTGTGTATCCCAAAGAGCGCAGATCTACGATTTCTGAACTTATCATGTCAGAGTAGTCAATTGAGATTCATAGGTGAGGTAGTCGGATTATCACAATTCTTATACTTTATATGAAACATGTATTCCAATAGGAGTCCGGATCACATTGAAACTCTCCTCAGTAAGAAACAATCAAAGGAAATTTTGGAAAAAAGACTAATGATTTTTGAACTCAACCTGACAGCTGACTCAAAAACCACGGACATGTCATGTGCAAAGAACCGTAGATTTTTTTTGCTCGGGATACACAACTGCAGATGGCAGATTGGTCAGGTCGGTTGTGTATCCCAAGATACAGAATCTACGGTTCTTCACCCACCCACGCTTTGGGACTCACCCTGTCAGGTTGAATTCAAAAATCAGCACTCTTGAAAAAAAGAGATTTTAGGAGTTAGTTCTTTGGATTGTAGATTACGTGGTATGTGTTGAGGTGTGGGAGGAGGGTTACAATCCTCCACCCTTGGTGCATACGATCTGTACTCCTCCAATAGAGGGTTAATACAGTTTTTAAACTCGGTTTCGCGTCTCATCTCATTCAGGCCTGATACCAAGTCGTCTCAGATGAGTTTTCCAATACATTTGAGATGTCTCGTGAGACAAATAAAAAAATATTGAACGTGAGTCCTAAATCTTGGGCGAAAATGGCTTTGAGAGTTGGTCTCGTTCAGCTCCGATACTGAGTTAATCAGGCGATATGTGTCGGTCTCAGACGAGTTTTAAAACCAGCGGTCCGACAAATTAGGTAAAAAAATGGTCCGGTTCGGTTGGGTTTGATTTTCAAAATCACAGTTTTAACTTTTAATGTCAAAACCATGAGAAAATGAATATAAACCTGAACAGCAGCAGTAGAGCCTCCAAACATAAAATCGACAGGAAAATCGCTTCTTTGTACGTCAGGAGCAATGTCACTCCCTGGAACTCTTTTATTGGTCACCCACGGAGAGGCCGTACATCTTATAAGACAACGATTTCCTCCCCTTTTCAGTTGAGGTACTCTCATCTGACCTCCATGAACAACTTGAAGGTTTCCTTTGTTTAAGTGTGTCAAGGGAGAATATGTTAAAGAACATTGTGGGAAGATAAGAGCCATGTTTGGACTTTTGGAAACGCTAAGGAGAAAGAAAGAGTGAAAGAGAGAGATGAGCTTTTGTTTCGTGCTCTGCGACTAGAGGTGACTACTTCTTATATAGAGATTTAGTGGGCCCTTCTACCTGTTACAATTTTATTACAAAAACACTCCTACTTTATCAATTTTGTTACTTCAAGAAACCTTACTTTATGAATCATTTTGCTACGACAACCTTAGTAAGATTTTAAATCTTACCAAAGTTCATTAGACTCATATGGATAACCAAATTAGAATTCTAATAACACGTCCTTGTAGGTTTCATGGAAACACTTATAATAAAAAAGAAAAATATTCAAAAACTAGAACTTTTATTAGCTTCATCGTTGGTATTGAAATGGATGGTCACCAAACTTCGAAACTCAAATTCAACTGTGAGAATTAACTCTCATTTTTATTTTTAAGTTATTAATTTTTTTTTCCTATATAACAAAATTATTGCTTAAATTTGAATTTTGTAATGTGCATCCCCACTACTGGTTTTGATCGGTAACAAACTTGATAAAGTGAGGTTTGGTGGGTTACAAACTTTATAAAATAAGATTCCCTTGGAATCATTAGAACTCCAAGAGAGTTTTTGTAATAAATATGCAATAGTTGGGTCTGCTAGGTAGATATACAAGAAAGAAGACATATAATGATTATATGAAAAATTACTTAATAGACCCTATGGTGGGTACCGATTTTTAAATGCATGGTGACTTTTTTGTTTCACTATTTTTAAATGATATATGTAGAGGTAGAATCAGGTAATACCTTGATCAATTCTTCTCTATTGAACTGAAGTAGCTCCCATGTCCCTCCTGTAAACATCGGTGTAGTACCTACCAATAATCCTCCAACGCTCAAGTTAGAGTTGCAAAGAAAATAGTAGTCAAGAAGTAGGAAATTTAAACCCTTTTTCCTTCATTAATTCCTTTATTTATAGATTCTTCATTTGAATCAGGGTTTTCCCTTTAATCGGAATTCGATTATGATGAATCCTTTGATTCCAAGGATCCTAAACGAAATATGAATCTCTGAGATTGAGTCCAAGATCCTTGAGAGATCTCTTCCAAGATTTCAGGACTCAATATGGCATATTTCAAAATTATGTAGTTCTTTGGATCAAGCATGCCATGTTAAGCAAACCATGTTTCCATCTACGTTGACCTGCCTTACCAATCAGGCTGGACACCACTACCTTGGTCTACCCAATTGATGGTAGGATGAGATTTATTGGCTCATTCAAGGTACCACTTTATCGGCATAGACACATGTATAGTCTAGATAACGCACCATTATTATCCTCTACATTTACCCCCTCTCGAGGAGATACGAAGTCTCGCCATCTTCTCGAGACACGTATCTTTCTTCTGGTTGGTTAACGTTATCTCCATCATTTTTTTTTGTTGTCAACGTATCTATGCATTAATTGTAATGTCGTTTCAAATCATTTTAAGCAGTTGAGAAAATTGTCTCTCCTCTGTAGCCATCTATGTGTCTCACCAACGTCTTCACTAAGCCCAAAGGCTACGACGGTTAGGCTAGGAAAAGCTATTCTCCGTAGGAACACGTTCTCCTCTTTGCCCTACTATAAATAAGAGGTTCTCGTCACTCTCCCTTTCTACTGTTCTTCTTTCTTTGCGCATTCGTCTTCTAGTACCTTTGAAGTTTTTCAAATTTCAAGTCATTTTTACCTTTTTCAATCTGAGGTAATTTTCTCCCCAACTCACTTTTACTTCTCTGTAATTTTTATTTCTTCAATGGCCGTCAACATTGCTCGATTACGTAAGGACTTTTTTATCCCTCTCTCTATAGCTGTTAGGGTTTGCAAAGACCCTAACAACCTTGATGAATGTCATTAGGGCGAGATTTTATTTTATGCCGGTCAAATTAAGGCTAGCCTAAGCTTCCCTCTCTTTCTCCTTTCATCAGGGAGGTGTTGAACAAGATTAATAGGGCCCCTGGCCGGATGTCAGGCAACTTTTACCACCTTGAAGGCAATTCCCTAGTGCCCTACGTATTATTTGTTGTCCTAAAAAATTGTAGTTGTTGCGCTAGTACCATTTCTTCCCAGTGCTGACAATGGGTGGTATAAGGACCCCATGATCATCTCTAGGGACTAGGAGTTCTACTTTGGGTCTCTTGTGTGGGATTTAGAATTCCTCAGATCTTCTAGGGTAAGCTATGCTTCTAGCTCATGTTAATATTTATTTCCATTACATTCTGGTTGTGCTAGTCAGTCTGATCTGATCTTGGCTCTTTTTGTAAATTCTTCTACCTTTTCTACTGGGGAGGCTAGGAAAAAGCAACATAAAGACACTAGAGAAAGGAAGGAGGTGGCAGTGGAAGTCCAAACTAGAGCAGACCTATCCTCTCTTTTTTCTCCTGTCTCGACTACTTACACGACATGCTCCTATTGATTTGGCCGCGTAGATTGTTGAGCGCACACCCTCACCTTCTGCTCCTATACTTCCTTTTTCCTCTCCTCTACTTCCCTCTTCCCTTGCACCAAACTCCTTTTCCAACATCCTGAATAGTGACTTCTTGAACTTCTCCCTTTCCCTCTTTTGTCCCGTCAGGGCTATCTTACCCCCTGTCGAACATAGTAAGAAGAAGAAGAGGAATCAATCTCTTTATGACACTACACGGACTGCTGGGGCTAAGTTGTTGGCACTGGTTTGAGTTTATCAGGTTGCTGCTGAGGGGGTACTAAGATTCAACACCAACAGGGAGGTCAGCCCTGCTCTTCAGCTCTTGTAGTGCAAGCCATAAAAAAAAATACAAAAATGAAAGAGTCCAGTAAGATCAAATAGTTCAGTAGAGTGAAAGCTATCAATGGTAAAAACATGAGTAAGTTGGAATATCACAGATAAAATCCCTTAAAGGTATTAAAGTGAACATCCACACTATCACAATCCCAATATAATGTTTAGTTTCGAGTTAGAACTTAGGTAGAACTGACCATTTTTAACAGTTAGGAGGTGAAATCTTGTTCCTAAAAAGATATTTTGAAAATCAGAAAATTTGCATAGGCACTCAAGTTATTTTTGAAATTTTCTAAATTGATGAATGAAAACTTAGAACTTTGTTCAAATGTAAAGGACCTTTAACTGATTTGTGAAATATCGTTATGTTCGCCTTACATACTTTGATTTTGATTTTGATTTTGATTTTGATATTTATGTAAAGTGTGGAATTTAGTAGGTATATTCACTACAAACCCTCGCGAGTCAAACTCGTCCACTAAGACTAACCTAGGGGTTTAAGGGCATACTGCATGTGTTAAATACAATCATGAAACTCACGAAAGAGGTTATATTTAAATTTAATTTTTGCTCGAGACTAGTAAAATCGAGCTTTGGGAGTGTGATCAGGTCCCAAAAAGTCATTCTAGGACTATAATTACAAAGAAATTACCCACACTTGATTACTATTTTTCCCAAATAAAAATAAATCACCTAAAAATTTCAAAATTATTGATAACTAAAGAATTTCTATTTGTTGTAGGTAAAAAGACTAATATTCAGAGACAAATGGAGATGGCAAAGCTAACACTACAATACTTGAGTCAATTTGGATCAACCACCCAAATTTCAGAGTACAATCCCATACAGTCACTGCCCCGTGGTATGGGTGAGGTGTGCTATGGTGGTCCCAGGGGGTACATCCTTGAGATTTGCATTAGAACTTTTCGATCGTGGTGGTCTCATGCATCAACCTGTTGAGTATTTTTCATGACATTGATTGGTGTGAACTAGTATGAATGTTTTTAGTTGACAAATTGTTCGAAGAGTCTTCTAACAAGGAGATTTTTATTGGATTGATGGATATTGCTTGCATATTTACATCAAAGTGGATTAAATTAAAGTTTGAAGAGACTCATGGGATCTCGTGATGGACAATCTTCTGAGGATATGATAGATTTATGACTATAATTTCTTAAATGCTATAATAGAACAATGATATTATTTTTATATTTTTATTACCATAGTTTTTAGAAGATATTACTTTAGTTTATTAAAATTTTATATGACTTTTTTACTTAATAGTTCTACATTATGATTGGTAGAAATATTTGTGTTTAACTTTTTTATTTTTTATTTAAACTATATATGATTGGATGATTATGAATTATTATATGTTTATACTTATATGATTTGCATATATGTAATAACAAATAGATGTTAGCATAAAGAAGAAAATTTTCTTTTTTTATTTTACCATGACATTACTACCGTACAAAGAATTAACGCATGAAGCAACCATGTTAGACTTCACTATTTTCTAGTGATTCATATGTTAGAGAAATACTTGATCCAGACAACCTAGTGCCTTGTTACGATAATTTTCGTATGGATAAATATGTCTTCAATAGATTATGTTATTTTATTAGAGATAGAGAATTATTTCAAGATAGTAGAACGGTAAGAGTTGAAGAATAAATTGTAAATTTTTTTATATACAATTGGACATAATGTTAGGAATAGAAATAGTTAGGATAGATTCCAACATTCTAAAGAAACGATAAGCCAATATTTTCATCACGTGTTGCAAGGATTATATAGTTTTGCCAATGATTTAATAAAAACATCTGATTTGAGCAACATACCACAAAAAATATTCGCAGATCGACGATATTTTCCATGATTTGAGATAACTAATTAATTAATATTTGAATTAATATAATTAATAACATAATAATTGTTTAATGTTTACTTTTAAATGAAATATGATTGTGTGGATGCAATTAACAACATTCATATACCTGCAGTTATATCAATTGACAAACAAATACCATTTCGATTAGGAAGAAAGATTGAATGTACACAGAATGTTTTGGCTATTTGTTCATTTGAAATGTAATTTACTTTTATCTTAACTGGGTGTGAATGTTCGGTACACAATTGGCAAGTTTTCTCAATCTGCACTTAACGATCCGAGTTTGAATTGCTTGCATTCTCTTGTTGGTAATGAAACATTATTTTATTTTCTTATTTTTGATATTTTTTTATATCCATTATGTAATTTAAATTTACTGAATTTTTTTAAAATTATCTTAGGACAATATTACATGGTTGATGTGGGTTACCAAAATATGCGAGGATATCTTGTACCATATCGGAATACATGATATTACATACATGATTTTCGTAGAGGAAATGGGTCAAGAACAAATAAGTGGTTAAATTATTATCACTTTTTATGTAGAAAAATTATTGAGTATTGCTTCTGTGTATTATAGAAATGATTTTCAATTTTGATACGAATGACTCCATACTCTTTTGTAACTCAAACATGTATTGTATATGTATGCATGATCTTATATAATTTCATTCGACAACAATCAGTTACTGATAGTTAATTTATAGAATATGGTGATGAAAATTTTGACATTAATAGAGGAGGCATGTCTAATATGACACTAAATGAAGTTGATGATGAATTGATTACTAATATAAATATTGTACGAAATGAGATTGCTTAACAAATTTATAATGTCATATATACATAATGATGTAAATTTTATTTAATCATTTATTATTTATTGGATAGACATTAAGTATGTTAGTACAGAAAAAATGAAATTGAATTTTATTTTTTATTTTTTTAATTTTAAATCTTGTGTTTATACTTATTGTTAACATATATTACTTATATCAGATAAATATTGTTTTTTTTTTTAAATATTATTTTTAATTTCATCCAACAAATTATAAACAGTAGGTTATCAAACAATTTAACACCTTAACAATACAATTAGACAGCATGTTATCAAATAGTATACTAAATTTAGTAATAACAACAACAACTTTCTTTCAGCTTTAACAACTTAATTTAGTATCAGTAATTTTACATACAACTTTTCTAAACAAAGCATAAGACTCATTTAGCTTAAATAGATTACCACATTGACAATCCAACACCACAATGCTCTAGATTTCATAGATGATCTCATATCCCAAAAAAAGATGTTCAAAAAAGGCTTGATTGAAGGTTTTGAATAGATGGCTACTGAATTTCCATAGACCTCCCAAATTTAAAATTAAAATTGAATGGTGAAAATACAATTAGTTTTTGATTTTTTTTTCAAAGTACATAGAATTATTTCCTGTACAACCTTGTGACATTGGATAATGTTTTTGGATGCCACAAGCTGAGTATTTTTTTTATTTTTTAGACTTTGAAAGGCCACACGTACCATTCACATGCATGTGTACAATAATTAAATATACCACTTTATGTGGAGGGGTATATAGAGACTTGAAGGTGTGATATGGGGAGCAAATCCAATTGTCTTTACCATCTCAGTTAACCTCTGGTGGGTGACAAAAGTTGAGGTCCATCTTTAATAAGAGTTGAAATCTTCTAAGTTAATAAGATTAGTAGGATTTATAACCTAAGGAGGTATCTCAAATAATTACAAAAATCTTAGAGGTACTTGACATCAACTTAAAAGTTCAAGGATATCTAAGATGTTTATTGACATGTTCGATTGAAGAAAGGTTCGATATCTTTTGTCTTTGTCAAAGTGAAAGGTGTCTTTCTCATTCAAGAAAATGGAAAAAACTTTGAAGCAACTTCCGACTTCAAAATTTCGGTAGACCCTCTCCTTTGGATTACACGCGGTGTATAAGGAGGTATATTAAATATTAACAAAGATTAAGAGTGAAATAAATGAAAAAAAAAAATAAAAAAAATAAACATGTCAGGTCAGGATGAGGGTTTGTCCAAAATTTCGGACTCATAGAAAACGTTATAAATGACTTTTTAAATATGATCATTGAAGAACCAACCTCTACCCTCTGCCCTCCACTTACTTTGTATTATTAGTTTTAAAACTAGTTGAGTTGATTAGACTCTGTTTGAATTTCGAGTTGACTCATCCTTGAAATTCCTTTTAAAGAACTCGCCAAGTCAATTCAAAACTTGGATGAGTACATGGAATTTTTCCTAGTCAAGTTAGAAGTTATATAAATTATTTTTAAATACTTAATACATTCAATAATGACTCCACTCGATAAGCATGCTATTGAGTTTTTGAATTTTAAAAGCTACAGCTACCTAACTTCAGTGAAAACTGCAGTGATTGGGCGGATGATCCAATAATGAAGGACATAAAGTTTTCCATACCATTTAGAATTGGTGCACATGATCAACGTTCAGTATGTTTGACAAGACATCGTACGTGGACCACAAGATATTTGTTAGATAACACACGCACACTGCAATCAATAATTGGTTGTCAGGGAGTGTAACGCAGAAAAGTTTAAAATCACACCCTCTCGTGAAAGTGTATGCGATAATTTAATTGTCAGGAGATGTAATGTAGGAAATTTTAAAAACTAATTAAGTTGGATTGTACATGAAAAATGGGCTAAAATTTATCTTCTATGAAAATCATATTTATGTAATAAAACATAATGATAGATCTCACTTTCTTTCTTTCTAAATTTATATCATATAAACAACGTATCTTAAGGATATGATTTAACATTTTATATATATATTTTTTTCCTCTTTATAAAAACACTCCTAATTTTTTTTTTTCTTCTTCCGTCCTTTTTCAATATTACATATCCAATTTTTTTGTATTTATTCTTCCCCCTCTTTCTTAATAGGTAAAATTATAAAAACTAAATATTTTTCAAAACTTTAAAAATGATAACAAATCAACGTTTTGCCCCACTGGGTTGGAAGTTTCAAACTTTACCCTTCCCAAAACATGGCATTGAAACACTAGTTTAGCAATTTTTACATATTTTAAAAATGCTATTTTGACTTGCCATTTGAAAACAAGCAGTTCAAGGGGATGTATTCAATTTTTTATTTTAAAATTGTAATGGGCAAAAAACTATCTAGTAGAATTGTATATTGGTCATACCATATTTTGGGAATTTTGGTGTCCTTGGGTCAATTTGTTTATCTTCACATTACACGATGTGTAACGATGATGCTCATCATGATCTCTTTATTGCGTGCTTGGTCATTTTCAAAGAGAAACAAGTTTTCAACCTCATCCAAAAATCTTGTGAAAGTTGGATTTCATTATCCCATTTATTCTTATGGGAAAATGAAATCCACCTCCAAATCTCACCCCCAAATCAATACATGGGAGCAACTTGGATAAGTTGGGCGAATTGGATGGTAGCTTGAAGTGAAAGAACCTTCAATCCGAGCATTAGGCCGAGTTTATTAACCCAAGCTCAACCAGGGCTTGAGCTTGAATTAGGTTGTAAAACCCTAGATTTTTTTTTTCCAACTCTTTTGGTGAGCCTAGAAAATCTCAGTTAAAAAGTCACCACTTGTGTCAATTATGTTGTATAAAAAATGAAAAAAATAAATTGAGGGAATGAGAGCAAGATTGATCTATTAAAGGGGCTTCTAAAGCTTCATATCATCAACAACTAAGGAGGGTGTGATTTCGAGATTTCACTCGTTGAAAATTGAGGGAATGAGGTACATGGACCATTTAGAAATGAAAAGTTTACTACATGTCCTATTAAGCAGCTGCCCGAAACTTCTATTTAGAAAGAAATTCCTCTGCGACAATCCTTTAAGTAATTTTCCCTAGATTTTATCAAATTATTGTATTCTAAATAGGGAAAATTTCAAAGATTTCAATACGACTTTATGCACTTCTTATTTTTCTATTGCACATTATTTTTTGACCTTTTTGGGCCAAGCCTTAAAAAGTCTTTAGTGAAATTATTGTTCACATGTTATGAAAGGAGTCCTATAATTTTTCTATTACACATTATTTTCTGACCTTTGTGGGCCAAGCCTTAAATATTCTTTAGCGAAATTATTGAAAGGAATCCTATAATTATAAAAAATACCCATGTTATGCAAGTTGAGGTGCCCTTCAATTCATGCAGACCAATGGGAATTTGTGGACTTGATGGGGTCTCTAAAATCTCACTTGCTTTCTATATGGAATGCAGCCCGATGTATTTAATCTCTAATAAAATGTGCTACGTAGACGCTGTATGCTGCTATACGAATAGGATGCCGGTCTAGATTTCAAGTCTTCATTATTTTACATCCTTTGGTACTTGAATATTTCTTGTACAATAGAAATCACTTTTTGTTGTCTTTATTCATTACTTGCTTGGTCCTTACTATTGACATGGACCCATGCAAATGTGTGGTCTTGGTGCGGTTTTCAAAATGTTGGTCCCCAAAATTGCTCATGTTTTTTGTATGGAACGTAGCTCGATGTATTTAACCTCCAATAAAAACGTGCCTTGTAAACACCATATGTTGTTATACAAATAAGACACTTGGATTGAGACTTTTCATTATTTTACCTCCTTTGGTATTTGAATCTTTGAATATTTCTTATACAATAGAAATTACATCTTGTTATCTTTTATTCATTAATTTTTTGGTCCATATTATTGGTATGGACTGAGAATGTGTGGTCTTGGCGTGGTCTTCAAAATCACAGTCGTTTTCTACATGGAACATGGCCTGATATATTTCACCTGCAATAAAACCGTGCCATGTAGCACTATATGCTGCTAAAAGAATAGGACACTTAGATTGCCACTACTCATTGTTTTACGTCATTTTGTAATTGAATCCTTGAATATTTCTTATACAATAGAAATTACATCTTGTTATCTTTTATTCATTATTTATTTGGTCCCTATTATTGATATGGACCAATGAGAATGTGTGGTCTCGATACGGTCTCCAAAATGTTAGTCTCCAAAATTTAATTCATTTTCTACATGGAACGCAACCCGATGCATTTAACCTCCAATAAAAATGTACCAAAGTAGACGACATATGTTGTTATACGAACGGAAGAATATTACTTGAATCCTAATAGGATATTTATAGATATTACATCAACTAAGATATGAAAACTTGCTTAATATATAAATATTTTACTTAATTAATATTCCTAATGTAGAATATCCTAATTGATTTTGCTACATATATTATTTTCCATCAGTAACTTCCTTTTGTGATAAGATATATTGATAATGATACAATGTATCTCATGCATCATATTCTCTTATAGTATGAGGCTAGAACTATAAAAAAACATGTACACAATACACTCCTCACTTGTATAGAAATATATAATATATATATATATTTTGCTGAGCAAGTAAGAAGAAATTGTATTAGATTATAAACAAATATAAAAAGATAGAACCCTAACGAGTTACATATCTAAATTGCGAAAGATCTAGCTTATCTCCAAAGTAAGCATTTTTAACATTTAAAGGCAATTTGCAAACTCGTTTAAAAGTCGATGACTGAGGATTCTAGATAGCTGTAGTAGTAAGTGCGTCTGTAGTTACATTTGCTTCTCTCTAAACATGGCACACTCGGGCATCTCTTTTTGAAATCAAGGACCTTGCCTTATAAACTCATTGATCTAATTTCCACGAAACAACCTGATGTGCAAGACCTTTCACTATTATAGCTGAATCCATTTCAATGATGCTCTTCTTCCCATGTATATCAAAACTCTCCAACGTAGCTACCAGCGAACATACTTTTGCCATTTTATTTGTCGCCATTTCAAAATTCCAATGACCTGCTTCCACCATATCACCATGTTCATCATGTAGAATAACACCACCATTTGATAAACTTGGATTACAGATTACTGAACCATCAGTGTTTAACTTAAACCAACCAGGGGGTGGTCTCTTCCAGTAGACTTTAGGTAAATAATGTCGTGGGATCTGTTTTTGATGAATACCAATATCCAATAACTTCCGGAGAGCATCATCTGAAGAGGGGAACTTGAAAATTAGATGTTCTTCCAATTCCTTTACCCATTAATGACAATTTGATCTGAAGGTTTCAAATCCTTAAAAATATATCTGTTTCTAGTTAGCCATATGTTCCAACAGATTACCCATGGAACCATACCACTGACAGTTCCGAATTGGGATATTTTTGAAAAGCCTCATTTAAGTAAAGCACCAGGCGTCATAAATCTGATTGGCTCCTCTAGCAAATGATAGCTAAAGTAATTCCACACATCTAACATAAACGAACATTGGAAAAAAAGATGATCAATAGTTTCTTCATTACCTTTACGACAAGAACATCTTGAGACCATAGATATACCCCATCTTTTTCAAACGCTGTCCACCTTTGTGATAGATTTTCCATGCTAGAGTCTTCATCTTAGTTGGGACCTGTGCATTCCAAATTGCTTTGCAAATTAGAGAGACATTTCCCCTATTTCTCAATGATTTTTATGCAAATCAAGAAGAAAACAATCCTGAGTCTGAGGCCATCCATATTGATCTGTCATGATTTCATTGCTGAACGTTTGATGCCAGAATCTCTTCCACTGCTGAATTATTCAGGACCAAGGCTCTAAGTCTTGAAACGTTCCAATCCTCTTGATCCCAAACCTCCTTCAGTAAAATGTTTTTGTTTTCATTCGGATAGAGATCTATTAATGGACCTGACCTTCTCTAGTTATGTAAAAACAAGGAAGTTGTTGCTCCATCTCCAATCAAACTCTTTGTCAGTCTAATTGTTGGTTTGAGAAAGCACCAGAAAGTTCTCCAAAGCTTCGAGCCTCTCGTTTTTGAAGGGTTCCATCAATTTCCATTCTTCACATATTTCTTCTTAAGATAGTCTATCCACAACCCTTTCTCATTCATCAGTCTCTAGCATGTCTTCATTTAACCCGTTCTATGAATCTCAGAAAGCATTTTAATGCCCATACCACCTTCTTTCTTTGGTTTACACACTTTATGCCAAGCCACAAGATGATTTTTCCTCTTACCCTCAGTGCTACCCCAAAAGAGCTTTGCAAAACATGATTCCAATGAGTCTGAAATAGACTTAAGAATCTCGGTAGGTCTAAGTAAAGTCCAAGACGAATCTCGATGGGTCTAAGCAAAATATTGGAGTAAAATCTCACTCCACAGGAATCATTTTTTTTTATTTTAAAAATGGTCAGGTCAACATTTGAACCTCAAGAGTTTTCAAAAAATGCTATGGAAAGGGTAACCTTTAATTTTAGATTTTCCTTATCCTTTGAGGCTGGAATTGATCAGGCTTAAGAATAAAAAATGCCCCTAGTTTGATAGGACATTACACTGGGGATAATTGAATATATTTTGAAGAGACATGCACCTAATGTAGGGGAAAAATAAATATGCTTCCGAACAAAATGAGAAGTACCCCTCAATATGAAAATTAGAAGTCTTAGATTACCATAAGTGTAATAAGGATTCACTTTTAATTTGGACTTTATTGAAGATCATGAGTCAGGCTCATCTGTTGGAAATAAATATTCACTTTTGAGATTCATCTTGGAGATCACGTTCTTCCCCTTTGGCTAGCTTAGGAAAGTAAACTTTTCTAGATCAGTCGTAGACGAGATACATGTGGCTTCTAAGTCTTTGCCTAACTTAAACTGGATATTGAAACTTGGTCATTCAGATTTCTGATGCTCTGACTCTACTCATCTTTTCAGATTCTCGACTCGATAGAGATTTTCTTTTGATTGCTCTATCTTTTGCCTAGATTGCATGTTCAGGTTTTCAATCTAGCGAGCAGGCTCTAACTTTTACCTAGATCGCCTTTTCAGGTTTTTGATCTAGCGAGCTTATAATTTTCTTTTCCTTTGCTTTGATTGTTGTCAAGGCCGTCCTTTCAGATTTTCAACCTTGCGAACTTGCCTTAAATTTTGTCTAAGTCGCCCTTTCGGATTTTCAACTTACAAGGCTCTTTTTTTTTTTTCAACTTTTGGAGTTACTGTCTGATCACACTTGCTATTTTCCTTGACCTTTTCGTGCGGTACTTAAGAGGACTTCCATAGGTGGGCTTAGGAGTTGGCTAAGAAAGAAAGGAGACTTGAGGATCAAAAACTCGAATGCCCTTTGTGTAACATTCCAATAAAATAATTTTCTTTTCCTTCCCCATTTTGACAAATTTTCTTTCCGGGGAACATATTTTTTATTTATTTTTGAACTGGTTGGGCCTGAAGTAACTTCTTAGGTTGCCTACGTACCCCAAAATTTTGGGATCAGACTAAAATGTAGTTCGAACATTTCCCTCTCCTGGGTTAAGTGATCGGGCTGAGAAAGAAAAAGGTTTTTTTCTATTTTATTTTTTAAAACGGCTGCAAGGGACTGAGAAAGGAGATATTTAACTGGGTGACAGGAAAATTGATTCGACCGAAGATGGCCTCCTCAAATGTAATACCGCTTGATCTGGTTAAGGTTTGTCAGTTCTGGTAATTCGATGCCATCGTGATCTTGGAGTTTGACAACTTTCCTAGGCAGTACCTCTTTGACAATAAAAGGACCTCCCCAATTGGGCTTGAATTTGCCTCTAGGATCGAAGATGGGTGCTCAATTTTCTTTAAGTACGAGGTCTCCAACTTGTAAGTTGCGAACTTTAATCCTTTTATCAAATGCCCGAGAGACTCTTCTCTGATAGGCTTGCACGTGGTACAATGCTTTAAGCCGTTTTTCATCGATTAAGTTCAAATCTTAGTACCGGTGACGAACCCAGTCTACTTCTTATAACTAACTTTCCATTAGAATCTTGATGGATGGGATTTCCATTTCAACTGGCAAGACAGCTTTCATTCCATATACTAGTAAATAAGGGGTGGCTCCGGTGGAAGATCGTATCGAGGTACGGTATGCACAGAGCGTAAATGATAATTTTTCAGACCAATCCCTATGGGATTGACACATCTTCCTGATGATTGTCTTGAGATTCTTATTGGTTGTTTCAACTGCTCCGTTAGTTTGGGGACGGTAGGGTGATGATTTGTGATGTCGGATCTTGAATTTTGAACATAGGGAAATAAATTCAGCTTTGAAATGTGACCCGTTATTAGAGATCAATTCAGAAGGTACCCCATATCGACTGATAATATGAGTTTAGATGAACTTGGCAACTTTGGATGCAGTGAGAACAGCATATGAAGTGGCCTCCTCCCATTTTGTAAAATAATCAATAGTCACGAGAATGAACTCATGTCCATTCGATGCTTTAGGTGTGATTTTACCAATTATGTCGATACCCCAAACAGAAAAATGGCCATGGCGAAGTCAAACCAACTAACTGAGATGGAGGTACATGTATGAGGTTAGCATGTATTTGACATTTATGGCAGGTCTTGACCAGGTGATGACAGTCTGTTTCCATTGTTAGCCAATAATATCCTTATCTCATGATTCGTTTGGCTAACATCTTCCCACTCATATGCGGTCCACAGTTTTCGGAATGCAACTCTTCCATTAATCGTTCAGCTTGATTTTTGTCAACACATGACAAATGAATTCCATCATAAGACCTCTTATATAAGTTTCCTGCGCACAGGATGAACTGGGATGCAAATCTCTGTAGGATTTGTCGTTCTTTTCTTGACGCTTCAACTGGGAACTCTTGTTTTTCCAATACTTTCTAGATGTTAGTGTACCATGACTTTCCGTCAGGGAGTCGAGCAGTGATGTCGACCTGATGGCAATATGTAGGTTTATCTTTGATTTCGACTGTGATAGGCCTTAGTTCCATGCTTGAAGGCAAATGAATCATCGAAGAAAGAGTAACCAGAGCGTCAACGAATCTGTTATCTTCCCTTGACAGATGTTGGAACAAGATGGCTTTGAACTTCCTTACTAAATTTAGCAGATACTCGTGATAGGGTTTCAGCTTCACATCTTTAGTTTTTCATTCTTCCAATGACTGATGTATAACCAAAATTGAATCTCCAAATACTTCAATTTCTGTGATACCTAGATTCAAAACAGCCTCGAGTCCGATGATGCATGCTTCGTATTCAGCTGTATTATTAGTATTAGAGAAAGCTAGCTTAACAGCAATCAGAATGTGGCATCCTTCGGGAGAGAACAAGACTGCCCCTATTCCATACCTGTTCTGATTCACCGCTCCATCAAAGTATAACCACCATACTCTATCTCGCGATTCTTCTTCAAGGTTCAGGATATTTTCATCTGGAAATTGATCGGAAGGTCTTGTTCCTTCTACCACTGGATGATCTGCCAAGTTTTCTGCTATCGCTCTTCCCTTAATAGACTTCTGCGTAACATGCGTAATGTCGAATTATGATAACAACAACAACCAACATGCAGTTCTACCTGTCAATGCCGGCTTCTCGAAAAGATATTTTAAGGGATCCATCCGAGATAACAAAATGACTGAATGAGAGATCATGTAGTGTTGAAGCCTTTGAGTATCCCATACTAGTGCCAGGCAAGTCTTTTCGAGGGCTGAATACTTTCGTTCATACTCTAACATCTTCTTGCTGATATAGTAGATGACCCTCTCTTTGTGATTGTCTTTGTCGTATTATGCCAGCATGCATCCCATAACTTCTTCCGTGACTGACAAGTAAATGAGAAGAGGTTCACCTGGGGTAGGTGGAACCAAAATGGGTGGATTTGAGAGATACTCCTTAGTTTGGTTAAAAGATTTTTGGCATTGCTCATTCCATACTGTCGGCTCGTTTTTCTTGAGAAGTTTGAATATAAGTTCGCACACATTGGTGAGCTGAGCGATGAATTTGCTGATATATTGAATTTTGCCTAAGAACCTCTAAATCTGTTTCTCAGTCTTAGGAGGTGTCATTTCTTGTATAGTTTTGATTTTTCCAGGGTCTACTTCGATCCGCCTTTGACTGACTACGAATCCAAGTAATTTTTTAAAGGTCACTCCGAATACACATTTTTGAGGGTTACGGCGTAATTGGTATTTTTGGATCATTGTAAGAAACTTCTCTAGTGCAGTAACGTGTCCCAATCGTTCTTTGGATTTCACTATCATGTCATCCACATAGACCTCGACCTCCTTGTGTATCATGTCGTGCAATAAGGTCGTAGCTGCTCTCTGATAGGTAATCCCAACGTTCTTCAAACCAAAATGCATGACTTTGTAGCAACATGTTCCCTATTGTGTGATGAATGACGTCTTTTGCATGTCGCGAGGGTCCATTTTTATCTGGTTGTACCCCGAAAACCCATCAATAAATGAAAGCATGGCGTGCCCTGCTGTATTATCAACCAATACATCTATGTGAGGCAATGAAAAGCTATCCTTTGGATTGGCTTTATTTAAATCTCTGAAGTCCACGCACATTCTCACTTTCCCATCTTTTTTGGGAACTAGAACTACATTAGCAATCCACTTTGGGTATTCTACCTCTTCCAAGAATCTGGCATTGATCTGTTTAGTGACCTCTTCCTTAATCTTCAAAGTCCATTCTGGTTTCATACGTCGGAGTTTTTATTTTATCGACCGAGCATCGGGATGCAATGGAATCCGATGTTGAACAATATCTGTACTTACTCCTGACATGTCCTCATAAGACCACGCGAATACGTCTTTGAACTTTCTGAGCAGATCTACTATCCCTTCGCGTTCCTCGGGAGATAAGGTGACTCCAATTTAAATCTCTTGAGGAATATCTTTAGTCCCGAGATTGACTAGTTCTGTTTCTTTCATTATAAGTTGAGCCCGACGTTCATCTTCTTGTTCAAGTAGTTTAATTAATTCGATAGAAGTTTCTTCATTAGTAGATTCGTCTTTCGAAGTCAGATTATCAGTTAAATCATTATTGCACTCGGGGTAATCAGAAACTTCTTCTATTTCATTAAGGATAGATGGGGTGACAGGACTTACTGCGGACTCGACAGGCTTAACAGGACTAGACTCGACATACAATAAATGACCCATTACATGATAATTGGAAAGAGACCGGACTGTAGGTTTGATTACAAACTATGGGTTATGAGTACCACTCTTGACTGACAAGACTGACACATTTCCTTCTTCGAGAAACATCTGAGCAATATTGAGTAAATCCACAGTTGTCTGCCAATCATCTGCTCTTTCGAGTTCTTTAGATGCTTCGTCTTCTTCCTTGTCAGGCCAACTCATTCCAAAGAAAATCTCAAATCCCGGCTGGCGGGTACCCGTGAGGTGATCGATGAAAGGTTCGGAAAAATCACAATAAGGAAAATCTTCCCCTGCTTTCACGAAGCGTCCATTAAGGGTTTTGTGATAAGGCTTCATATTGATCAGATCGGTGACGTGCCATTGTCTCCTCGCGTTTGCCTTATCGTTGTCTATGACCCAAACCCATGCCTGGGAAGAATCTCATGCTTTTGAACATGCTGGCAACACAACAACTGAACGTATTATCGATAGGTACCAGCTCTTTCGCATAATCGTCCCACTGAACAGCATGAATGTTTTCAAATTCAAACCCGTTGAGTTATATTTCTTTTTGTTCGGGTTGAATTTCAGGCAGCGATTTATCCTTGGTTTCTATTTCGTTCACAATCCCCATAATTTCGGCATCCCCATGAAGTGTGATCACTAAACCGTCCTTGATGAACTTAATCTTCGGATGCAAAGTAGAAGGTACGGCCTTGATCTGATGTAGCCATGGTCTTCCTAGTAATAGGTTGAATGATGACTGAATATCCAAGACTTAGAATTCCACAGGGAAGTCTGGTATACCCGTGGATATTTGTAGCTGCAAAGTCCCCAGTACATCCCTTTTCGTATTATCATAAGCTTTGATGCCTTGGCTAGTTGGTTTGAAGTCTTCTATCTTGAACCCGATGCAAGTCGCAGTCTTCAGAGAACATACATTTAATGCACTTCCATTATTTACCAAGACTAGAGGGACTCTCATTCCATTGCAGTCAATTGTAATGTGCAACAACTTTGTGTGGCTCGACCCTTCTTTCGAGAGATCTGAGTCTGAGAAGGATAGACTATTTTCAACATAGGTTGCCCCTACTATACTGGCTAGTTGATCCGAAGATGTGTCGAGGGAAACTTTGGCTGCACTTAATGCTTTGAGAACTGCTTTCCTATGAGCTGTGGAGGCCATGAGCAAACCCCAAACTGAAATGTTGGCGCCTGCCTTTTTTAGCTGTTTGATCACAACATCATCCTCTTCAATGATTTTTTGGATAGGGTCTACTTTTTCCTTCCTTGCCAAGGCCGCTGGATTGTCAACACTGAGTTTCTGTGGCTTGAAGACTCTTCCTCCTCGTGTCATGTGCTTGACTTCATCACAAGAGAGTGGAAATGGTACGTCTTCTTCGGTCAATAGGTAAAGATCTTCATCTGTTACAGAGAATGGATTTTTCGAGATCATTTGTGCCAAGAGATAGCTGGTAAATGATAGGCTATCGTAGCGAGGTAGGGATAAACAGTATGATTCATCTTTAGTTAGATCAAATGGCTTACGGCTTGTGGCATAGACCTCGTCATTGAAGGCTATTCCGACAAGGGGATAACTGGGTGGTTTGGTGTAGATTGGGTGGATGAGAGAGACTGGGTCGAATGGTAGTTGGGTGTTTGGGACCATATTCAATGTTGGCAGATGATGATATACAGGTAGTGGATTGGTGGTGACATTTGGCGATGTTGAGGTAGGTATGATGACTTTTTTTTATCATCGATGAGGTTTTAGATAGCATGGCGGAGAGAAATGCATCGGTCAGTATGATGACCAGGGCTTTGATGGAATTCGCAAAAGATGTTAGGGTTATGTGAAGTTGGTAGGGGTTTGGTAGAGGTCGAGGTTGGAGTGGGGTGAGGAGTCCTTTTTTCAATAGTTTTTGGAAGGCTACAGTGAGGGTCATCCCTAGATTTGTGAACTGTCGAGGGGGGGGGGGGGGGGGCTCTACCCAAATTTGCCTGATTATTGGTTTGAGCTGGGGGTTGAACTAGGGTAGTGGAAGTGTTGGCTATATAGGCATGGTTGATGTTGGGTTTGGAATTAGTAAAAGATTTTTTGACTTTGTTGTTAGAAGAGTTGAAAAGAATCCCAGAGGCAAAAGCATCCTCAAGTTGGCTTCCAGCTTGTAACAGGGATTCAAATGTGGGGAGATACTGGGTAACTAAATGCTGAACATACCCCTGTGAGAGGTTTTTCAAGATGATTGCCACTTGTTCCTTTTCTGATGGTCTATCCCACATCTGTGCAGCCTTAGCCCTCCAACGGCTAATAAAACCAGTAAATGTTTCCCCATTCTTCTGCTTAGTAGATTTCAAATCCCTTCGAGAAGTTTCGATTTCAGTGTTGTACTTGTACTGGTACCAGAACATCCTTGACATATTTTCCCATGTCCCTATTACAGTTGAATCTTAGGACATTAACCATCGTAGCGCTGATCCAGATAGAGTACGCTGGAACAATAGTGTCATCTGTTCGTCATTGAGGCCCATTGTGCACATGTTGGTGACATATACCTTGAGATGCATTTTTGCACAGCCTACTCCATTGAATTTTTCCATTTCGGGCATGACAAACTTCTTGGGCAGACGGATCTTAGGGATTTGATTCAGAACCTCTATTCCTACCGCGATTTCATCAATCCCTTTTATGTTCTTCACGACTGTTTCTAACTAAGTCATTCTGTTGGCTAACATTGGATTCTTATTAAAATGCTCCACATTTCCATCAAGCTCATAAACCTCATCCAGATTCTTAGCCTTGCTACCTTCGGGTCCCTTGCCCCTTTGATCTTCAGGGTGGTCTCTTGTTGACTCCGAGATTTGTTCCAACACTTCCACCTTACTCTTTATGTTGTTCATATCCATTGCAAAGACCGCTAGGATCTTACGAATTTCCGTGAGTTCAGATTCAGAAGTCATTTTTGATGGTTCACTTGGCGCTGATGTTCTTTCCAAACGACCTGATTCTCGACTCCAACCAGGTGGCGGACGTTTAAGTTTGGGTGCAATAGTATCTTGTAACCCCATCAAAGGTGAATTAAGAATTGATCCCTTTTGATAGCATTTGCTTTTATTATTATAATTAATGAGTTGTTGGTCGAACTTATGTCTGATGAGGTGATTTATTGTTAATTAGGGCCTTATAAAAAAGAGACTTCTCATTAAAAATCGTACCAATGAGACAAATGCGAACACAGAAGAAATGAGGAGACTCTCCTCTTAAAACAAAGATGACTCGATCTAGGACCCTACATGCTCTTCTACTTCTCTTTTCTGCTTTTTGAATGCTTGTTGATCTTCTGATTCAATAAATAACCGATGGTCCCAAGTGGTAGCTATGTGTTCTACCAAGTGCATAGTCAGCTTCTTAATAGGATGTCGATTCCTCGGTAGCATTGGGATCCATGAAGGGAACCCTATCTGTCTTCGTATCATCCTTGGGCAATAAAAAGATGTATTCAGCAGACCAGTGAGCATTACATGACCAAACCCTTTTGAAGCAAGCACGATGCCTTCATCCATTCTTGATCCCAATCTACCCAATTTACATCTTGTGTAGTCAAATTTGAGAGCCAGTCTTTCCAGTTTTCTATGGATGTAAAGTCCACCTATGTTTCCTTTCTTGCAAATTTTTCCCATTTACTTTCCTTGATTTGCGGGAACTCTACGATGCGAAGTCGGATACATAGTCACAAATAAAGCAGATGTGGACTTCCTCGAAATCCTACCCCTCCTGGTGCATTCTCATTTGATAATCCCTCAAAAGTCTCGACGAGTATTGTGGGGACTGGGTTAACCTTATTTTTAAGTTGTCCAGCAATATCTGTGAAGAAGCCCAACAACTGATGACCCATCCTAAATGAAATCAGAAAATATGTTGACAATACCCCCAGACATAAAGTAAAATCCCTGGCTTTCCTGTGAGGTTCCGAAGCAAAATCCCAGGATTTTCTTGTTCAGGAGTTTGGTGTACTTCTAGGAGTCTCCGCATGTTCAGTAAATTATGATCTGTGAATCTTCTTGCTTTTTTCGGCTTAACTCCTAATCTTTTCGAGAGTTCTTTTGTGAATTTGGATTTCGATGAAAGACGAATCATTGGACAGAATGTGCTTATCCCCATAATATAGCAATAATCTTCATGAGTTGGACAAAGTGTGACTGAACCAAAATAGAATACGTGGTAATTCGGGTCCTAGAAATTGGCCGCGACACATAAGAGATTCCAATTAACAGTCACTGACTTGAGAGGAAATACACTTTGAAGTCCATATGCACCAAAATTGTACTTTTCGACAGTGGTGAACGCATCTAAAGCTCTTTCCATTAATAATTGTACATCATCACGAGCCATCTAACCAAAACAAAAAAAACTAACTCTCATTAAGAACAAGCCACATCTATATTTTGGTACGATTTTTAATGTGATTCAAATATTTTAATTTAAAGAAAGGTCTGATCTATTGAATAGAATTGGTCAGAAAAAGAAGTTCAGTTACCACATTCGGACAAATTCTATCCAATGGATTCAAAAAAATAATTTATCACCTTATTGACATTTAATTGAACCAATTAACTCGATCGACTCGTATATGGATCCGAAAGATCAACTTACCAATTGGGTTAATGGGTTGGAAAATGATTGGCCAACACAACTTTTTCAATTACATTTATTGGGTTGGACCGATATTGCGGGTTCCATTTGAGCGGTGTGGATCGGTCCACACACTTATCTTTTAGTTAGATTAAAGAAAGACAACCCGGGAACACTTATGGTCGATTCGAGTCGTGGCTTAATAGGACCGCACCTAAGTTCTAGGCTTTCTATATAATTGAGGCTAGGTTAGAACAAAGCTTAGGTCACTTCAGCCAAAACACCGATATACTATTCCAGTTTTACCTGGTCAAGCAGTACGTGATGCTCCAGTTTGATATACCCGAAGGTACTATACTGAAGTTGTAGCGTTCATGGGCATCCCCCGTGTCCCGAAAGACCAGGTTAGCTTAGATCCGGCTACTGGGTTTATAAGGACATGACATGATGTAAATATGCGTATGCATGCTCGTGAGTGTGTGCAAAGGGACAAAGTGCACCCGGGGCATTTTTCATAAATATCCAACCATTTAAATTAAATATATCCAATCATCAAACCAATCAACAGAGATACATAATTAAATATATCTAATTACATGCCAATGAAAGAAAGGACCAAATCTAGCCTAATCTAAGAGTCTCATTGAGTCAACTAGGTTGACTCGAGGAAAGAGTCGATCTAAGGATAGTCTTGGATCGGGTCAAGTTTGACCCTAAATTCCCCAATGGAGTCGCCACTGAAATCGTCTCGACTGTCTTCTAAATAGTGGATTAGGGGTCCGATCTATATATCTCGGGGATTTTTAAAAGAATAGGGAGTCGCCACCTACTTAGGTCTGGGAACCAAAATTAACTCCAAATGGATATGGGTTGGTCCCTGGATCAGAGAGATGGGTAAGGGGTCAGGTTACGGATTTCGGAAGGTGTTAGGCACTGAACTCGCCTGATCAAGATGATCAGTCTCTAGTACGATCCAAAAATATCCTATGGTCAACATTCAAAGATTAAAAGTCAAACTAGGGTCCAATCATCATCAAATTGCATCGGATTTACTAAACAAATCCTACGGTTAAAATAATCACATGATTTAATGAGGCATACATGGCACCAAAAATTAATGGATCAATTCGATCATATTTTGAACAATACGAAATTGATTTTCAATGCCACATATATAAGATTAGTGCATTGGTTCATTGACGACATTTTATAAAAGAAATTCGATTTTTTGAATTGCCACGTGCATTAAAATCAACGAGTCGACTCACATATTTTTTATCAAAGAAATTCAATTTTTAAAATGCCATGTGTATTAAATCGGTGAGTTAACCCATGTACCTAATTTTAAAATAAAATCGATTCAATGTCCCCAAAATCAACAAGTCGACTCGTAATTTGTTAATCAAAAGAATCCTAATTTTTTGGAATCGCCACGTGTATTAAATCGGTGATTTAATCCACGTGCCTAATTTTTAAAAATTCGATTCAAATTCTCAATGTCCCTAAAATCAGCGAGTCGACTCGCAATATTTATATCATAAGAATCATAAATTTTTTTGGAATCGTCACGTGTATTAAATCAGTGATTTAACCCACGTGCCTAATTTTTAAATATTCGATTCAAATTCTCAATGTCCCCAAAATCAGCGAGTCAACTCACAATATTTATTGTGAAAATCGATTTTTTATTTTTATCTCGTGTACATCATTAATTTTTTGAGTAGATCAACATTAATGAGTTAATCCAATAACATCAAAAATCGATGAATCGACTCGATAGACATCAACAACCAATGAGCTGGTCCATCAATTTTATATTAGTGAGTTGGCTCAATCACTATATCAACAAAAAATGAGCGAATAGATCCACTAATATTTCGGAAACTAAAGATGTCATTAGTACCACGTATACCCCAAAAATCGATGAATTAATCCGAATGCATACAAAATCAAGAAACAATAAAAAATAAAATGAAGGAAAATAATAAAAATAGATAAACAAATAAATAAAAGTAAAATAAAATAAAATAAAATTAAAAGTTTTTACCTTTGCCGAATAATTTCGGATGCGTGGATTCCTTAAAAAAAAAGAACCAAATGAAGTATTGCGATGACTTGAGCGTGAACGTTGAGTTCAATAGAATCCGAAGGTAGCTATTGGAGGTGACAATGTCAATCTAAAACGAATGTCTCTTTTTTTAGAATAAAAAAAAAGTAAAAGAAAAGGTCTAAAATGTGATGAAGGGCAGTAATAGACACATTTTTATTTTCTTTTTGAATGGTTGCTTTTTTGATGGTTTTTAATGGAGAAGATGAGAGAGAAGGGGTTGTTAATGGAGGAGAAAATGGTTGCAATGTTGCTGAGATGTTGAAGGACCAAAGGGGCAGCAATGGGAACGTTAATGGAGGAGCAAAAATAGATTGATTTTAATGGTGCAACGAGGGAGAGTTGCAGGTTTTTTTTTTGTTTTTGTTTTTCTTCCTCTCTAAAAAAAACGTGGGATAGCAAAGATAGATTTGGAGTGAGGGAGATGAAGTGAAGATGAGGGAGATGAAGTGGAGATAGGCTATAGCAGATTTAAAAAAAAATGGAGAAGAAGAGCTGCAGATTTTTGTGAAAGAAAAACCCCTTTTTCTTTTTCTTCAATGGTAGCCAAGCTCAAAAACCGTCCCCCCTTTGTTCTCCTTCCCCTCTTTTATAGTTGTTTCTCTATGAAACGTGTGTGTGTGTGTGTGTGTGTGTGTGTGAGAGAGAGAGAGAGAGAGAGAGAGAGAGAGAGAGAGAGAGAGAGCTGTGTGGGCCATTATGGATAGATGGGAGAGAGGAGATGGAGCATGGTTGCTGTCCAACGTGGGGGCATGGCAGCAGTTGGAGAAGGGAGGTTATGGAGTGGAGAGTGATGGAGAGAGTTGGAGAAGGAGTGGGGAAGAAAGTGTTATAAAAATAGAATGGAACTTGAAAAAATTGCTCTGAGGTACGTAGTAATCTACATTGTCTTATAGACAACAGACGCCCCTACTCCAATTGAACACGAAGATGCAGATGGGTTACTGGTGAACTTGTCTTCAGGATACAACAGAGCCCAGTTCTAACACAACTGTATATTTCCTCAAAATTTGCACTATTTTGAGAAAATCTGTCACACAGAATTTCGGATACACGAATGCCTCTTTTGTAGAAAATTTTGAATTATTAATTTTAACAGAATTGATATCCATAAATAGATAATAATTACAAAAGTCACATCCATTCGTAAATGGTTTTTGAATCTCAATAGGTATGAAACCCATTGGAACTACTAGGCACCTATTCGGATCAAGGAGTCCGTTAAGCACCCTTAGGCCCTTTGGTGCCTATCCAAAATTGGACGGCCCTATTAAATATTTAATTTTTCTCTCTCTCTCTCTCTCTTTCTTTCTTTCTTATTTTATATTATATATATATATAATAAAATAAAAAAGAATTATTAAATTTCCATATAGCTTGAAGCCATTAGGAGCTCTCAAGGAGAGAGTCTTTAGAATGAAGAAAGAGTTGAGAATAGGTTCTTATTTATAGGTTTAAAAGTCCCTCCAAAAATATTTAGAAAGCAATGTGGGATTTACAAAAAATTTGAAAAAAGGAGCCAAAAAGAACTTTTACAAATTTTAATCCAAGTGAAAAGATATCAACCAATAAAACGTTCTTTTTAAAATTACTTAATTTTCTTTAACAAAAAAGTACACCAACCATAAAGTAACTTTTAAATATCATTTTAAAATAAACTAAATAAATTTTACTTGAATCAATTTTAAATAAATATTAATCAACATTTATTAACATTTATTTTAACAATCCCCCACTTGATTGAAAAAATAATTAATTAAAAGAGGCAAATTGTATAAAAATCATAAATTGTTCATTGGATGGGTGATTTAGATGTAATTTATTTGGATTCATTAAGTTGATTTGAATTGGAAATTTCGGTGTGAATCAAAATTTGACCTTTGCTCAATGATTGACGAATCGGATTTCGGGTCCTGATAAAATTGGATGTAGAATAATAGCTCTAGAAGAAAACGTTGGTTGTGATTTGAGGAGTTATCGTTTTGAAAGCTAAAGGAATACTTACAATTAATATCAGTATGCATATTCCTGGAATTTTTTTTACCACTTTTGAATATAGTGAGGGTTATAGGTGTTATTGAGTGTATATTTTCCTCCACTCTCAGGTGTGTCATACCCCAGTTAAGCCCCATGACCCACTTGTATCCATAGTTGTCCACCTCTCCAACAGGTAGTTTTTTTTTTGTAGTGGTTGGTTAACATGGTATCAGAGTGCTAGGTTTGTGTAGGCCGCAAGTTCGATTCTTTCCACCTTTATGAATAAGGGGGAGTGTTCAGTGTATATTTTCCTCCACTCTCAGGTGTGTCATACCTCGACGAAGTCTCGTGACCCTCTTATATTAGTAGTTCTCCCTCTCTCCAACAGATTGGTCTTTTGGAGTAGTTGGTTTGTTAACATGCATGCTAATAGATAGGGTCGTGCTTATAAATATGGTGTCTGTGGAAGCTTGCTCTCTCACAAAACGTATGACTCGTTCTTTCCACATAAGGCTCGCTTTGCTGTCCCTATACATTCACTGGTTAGCAATTTTGACTCTTCCGTTCACAGAATGAAAGCCTTTTTTACATTGATTTTTAATTCTTTGGATGTGAGGGTCAAACTTGCTAGCAGTCAGCCTCGTTAGCAGGAAGGGCGATCAGTCAGCTTTTAATGCCAAAATGGCAACAAGTTGCTCAGTAAAAAACTTCTTTAATCTGACAGCCAGTAAGCAGTTAATCATCCTACTTGAAAACCAAGTGGTTAGCTGTTTAAGAGTTCCTTGGTTTTGGTTCCCTGTTTGTAGTTCATTGGTCATCAACGAATTGTACGGTGCCTAAATAATAGTGCTATCCCTGCACCAAAGACGCCAAAATTCTGTCATCATTTATTTTCCTTTTTGAAGATTTATCTATCTCAATACCGATAAAAGAAACTTTATCTAAAATCTGACGGGGGGAGCCTTGGGGTGGGGGTGGGGGGGGGGGGGGGGGGATGCTTGCTGGCATAATTGCTTGTCGTTTCTCAAATTTCTCATCTTATGCCATTTTTTCCTCATAACGAGTAGAAGATGATATCAAACAAACAAGGACCAAATTAATATTTGTATTGACTGGGTCAAAGATCAGATATAACCAATTTACGATTTTTATTGCAGGTCCTGCATGCATGTTATACAAAAGTATCTCCATCTGTTGAAGTGGAAAACCCTCAGCTTGTTGCTTGATTTGGATTCTAAAGAGTAAGTCTCTTTATGCTTCCTGGCAATTAAAATGTCGTAATTCTGTAAAAGAACCAGAATATATATTTTTTTTTATTGTACCGGCGAACTGGTGATTGGTGAAAGTTACTCAATCTCCGTTGACCATATGCTATATCTTCGGTATTGAGGCCCCCCCGCCGCCACCCACCCACATACACACACAAAGAAAAAGAAAAATAAGAGCCATGTTCGGTTGAAGTATCCATTGAAGGACAATGTAACCGGTTGATTACTAGAAGGGTTTTTTGCCTCCTGCCATAGAGGAGATCTGAAGTCTTGGTCCACTCAATCACCTTGGACTTGAACTTGAACTGGTTGAGAGTGATGAATCCGCACCACATTTAAGGACCTTTGAACCGAAAACCCCAGGTTCAATCATTCGACAGCTAAAAAAGAAGAAGAAAGGGAGATTGATCAACCTATTAGTCTTGGCTTATAGTCTTCAGGCTGGCTTGCTTTCATTAAGTAAGGTTGTTCAATCAACTTACTTCACTATTAATTAAGTGCTATGGAAATCTATAATAAGTCATAATGTAATGGCGGCGGTCCTTCCCTTCAAAAGGATTCATCCCTTAACAATGTGAGTCCATAAGGCCAGGTTTAATCACAGTGTCAAAGTCATTCTGCTCTGTTCAGCTATACCTAACACACTACACCATCCTTTGAGCTCCAGAAGGTGTAAATTTGCACCACAATAGCTGCTAAAATTGAGTGGCATGTTTATTCCACCTTATAAGCATTGGATTAGTGACCATCTAAGTAAGGCGACGCTGTGGACATTCTAGAAGTTCATAGCAATTCACCTACCCTACTAGATTAATTTCTATATCCTACCGGGTTTTCATTTTCCATATGGTTGTTAACAGGTTCAATTCTTTCCTACATTTGGTGCATCATTAACTATACATCTAACAGTGACTTATGTTGGAGTTTCAGATTTGAAAGGCCAGAGTTTCCGCTTATTTTCTCTGGGGCATCCCCTGTGGTGGGAGGGTACGTATTCATAACTTGTTAAACCTTTCCTTTTTTATTTTTTCTTTTATTCTCTTTTCCAAAAAATAAAATTATTCACTCTTCATGACTGATTTCACTTTCACAGGTTTCCCTATGCTCAATGCTATGGTGGCCATCAATTTGGCATGTGGGCCGGTCAGTTGGGTGATGGTCGTGCTATAACCCTTGGAGAGCTTCTGAATTCTCGGGGTGAACGGTGGGAACTTCAGCTTAAAGGTGCTGGTAAGACACCGTACAGCCGGTTTGCCGATGGGCTTGCTGTTCTGCGTAGTAGCATTCGAGAATTCCTTTGCAGTGAAGCAATGCATAGCTTGGGAATCCCAACAACCCGGGCACTTTGTCTTGTTACAACTGGAAAATTTGTCACCCGAGACATGTTCTATGAGTACGTCTTGCAAAATCTGGGATATCAAAAACCCATTTTGCTGATTGCTTCCCTTCTAAGTCTTACCTTCTGCCATCTTTTTTAATGGAATTTTTTTAGTTTTATACTACAAATATTAAGAACAAGTCAAAACTCCTGTAGACTTTCCTGGGATGACTTGATATTCTGATTGGGGGGAAATAATTGAGGTGCCAAGGAAGCAGCCATTGCATGATTGCTTCTATATTGTAAACAAGGTATTTATAATATCAACTAGAATGTGGCATGAACAAACACGCATGTATCAGGAGGGCTTATTTGTAATTTAATATATTAAATAAGGATTTTTGAATATTACATAATAAAAAGGATATTTTTTTAATTTTGAAGACTAATCAATGTGAATAAAGGTCGTGGGAGTGCAATTTTCTTGGTTTTTAAGTATATTGAATAAAGGATTTTTGAATATTATATAGTAAAAATGATATTTTTGTTAATTTTGAAAACTAATCAACGTGATTAAGAGGTCGTGGGAGTGTAATTTTCTTGGTTTTTGACCAAAATGACCATAATTATATTAAGTTTAAATGTAAAAGTGGGGGCATTTGTGAGATCCAAAATTTGGTTGTGGACCACTTTTATTTTGATTTCTCTCATTATAATAGTAAAGATTTGGATAGATCACGCCTTTTTTTTATTTATTTATAACTTTGATGTATTTCTTGTGCAGTGGCAATCCAAAAAGAACCTGGTGCAATTGTTTGCAGAGTTGCTCAGTCCTTTCTGCGGTTTGGTTCATTTCAAATACATGCCACTAGAGGCAAAGAAGACTTGGACATAGTTCGTGCTTTGGCTGACTACACCATCCGGCATCACTTCCCTCATATTGAAAATATAAGTAAGAGTGAGAGCTTATCTTTCAAGACAAATGAGGAGAGTGCTTCAGTTGTGGATTTGACTTCTAACAAGTATGCAGGTGATTTTCTTCTCTCTCTACACGCACACGCACAAACGCTAGCCAGCTAGAGTTTGCCTGTGCCTACGGCATGGGCACATGGGCATCCTCTTTGGGGTTATTGGGGTAAAAGAGGAAATATAATAAATTTAGAGGGGTATCATTGAAGGGGAAGGGGGGGGGGGGTTAGCAGAGTGGGAATCCACTGTTGTTTTTTATTTTATATATATATATATGGTTCAAGGGCCATACGAGAAAACATATGTAAAAACAATGTAACATTAATAAATTTTCAAAATATGGGTTAGAGATTTCGGATTGAGTTGATTTTTTGTGAGGATGATCACTATGATGGGAAGATCATCCGAAAAAAAAAAATCAGTCCAATCTGAAACTTATAACCCCATTAAAAGTGATTTAGAATGTGGACCGTCGATTTTTTGCCAATTTTTGTTACTAATTTGTAAATCACTTTTGATGGATTTAGAAGTTTCTGATTAAGCTGATTTTTTGTGAGGATGATCTTCTCATCATAGTGACCATCCTTGCAAAAAATCAGCTCAATCCAAAACCTCTAACCCATATTTTGAAAAAACCATTGTTTTTTCATATGTTTTTACATATGGCCCTTGAACCGCCCCCTATATATATATACTTTGGCATGTTAACATTTGTATATTGTTCAACTTTGGATGCAATCAGCTTGGACAGTTGAGGTTGCTGAACGTACTGCTTCTTTGTTTGCAAGCTGGCAAGGGGTTGGTTTCACTCATGGTGTACTTAACACCGACAACATGAGTGTACTCGGTCTCACCATTGATTATGGCCCTTTTGGGTTTTTAGATGCCTTTGATCCAAGTTATACTCCTAATACCACGGACCTTCCGGGAAGAAGGTATTGTTTTGGAAACCAGCCAGACATTGGTTTATGGAACATTGCACAGTTTGGCTCAACTCTATCATCTGCCAACTTAATCAATCGTGAGGAGGCAAATTATGCCATGGAAAGGTACCCTTTTTTTTAGTTCTTGGAATGGTTAGACTGTCTTCCTGATTGAAACAAGAAGGTGACATGTGCAAACACACATGTATCAAAATGGCTTTTCAGTAATCAAAACATTGATTACATTGTAAAAAATGACTTTTTTTGTAATTTTGCAAACTAACAACGTGATTCTTAGGGTGGTGCTTCTTGAATTTTGTCCAAAATGACCTTTGATTATATTAAGTTTAAATGTCAAGGAGAGGGCATTTTTGGAATTCAAATTTTGGTGTCGAACCTCTTCTACTCTGTCTTCTCTCATTATACTAGTAAAGAAGTACCAGAAATTTGATTGCTAATGGACGAGTACAAGTCTATAATGACCTTCTCAACAACATGTCCGTTGATAAAGTTGACTACACGAATTTCTTTCGGTTACTCTCTAATATTAAAACAGACCCTAGTATTTCAGAAGCCGAGCTGCTTGTTCCTCTTAAGGCTGTTTTATTAGATATGGGCAAGGAGCGGAAGGAGGCGTGGACCAAATGGGTGCAAACCTACATACACGAGGTATAATTTATCCCATTGTCTGGCTATTTGATTCAATTTTCATTATTTTCTTTCTTTCAAATGTTCTTTTTGTAAATAAAACTTGAGAGCTGCTATTAGCACCCCAACTTTTACTTATTAACCCAATTTCTTAAATTTTTTGTCACACCCTAATTAAAGATTAAAACACACACTTCAAACATTACAGAGGTTTGGTTCTAATAATAATCTCAACATCACAAAACATAATAACATTCATTCAAACAATTTCAGTAGTTTACAATTATGATTAGGCTCATGTAAAATCTTGAACCCAAAAAATAAAATTGGCACCTCAAACCATTTACTTATGTTCTTTATTTTTAATTGGTGTGTAATAAGTGTAAGCTGGGGTGCCAATAGCCAGCTCTCACGGTTATAAAGATTAACAATCATTTGACTTTTGATTGATTTCGTCTTTAAGTATATACTATTTTCTTTGCATATCCGATATTTTTTTTCCCTCTCACAATCTCCTTTCTACTCCCAAAGCTGGCTGCGAGTGGCGTTCCAGATGAGCAGAGGAAGATTCAGATGGATTCCATAAACCCTAAATTTATTCTCCGGAACTATCTATGCCAGAGTGCCATAGATGCGGCTGAACAAGGTGACTACACGGAGGTTCGTAAGGTTCTGAAAGTTATGGAGCGGCCATATGATGAACAACCGGGAATGGAGAAATACGCACGCCTTCCTCCTGCATGGGCTTATCGGCCAGGTGTGTGCATGCTGTCTTGCTCTTCTTGAAGAGATTGTTTGGTTAGTTCCCAAATTCCAAAAGAATATGTAACTGTGGTTGTACATATAGTTAGATCAATCTCTGCTTCTACAATAAAATATAGTTTTTTATATGCTGTTGTTTCTGGAGTTTTGCTCTTCTTTTGTGGATTGCTTCTCATGTATGTACTTTGCCGAAACAATGGCACAATGTTTTTACATGCCATTGAAAAATATAGAGATGGGTTATGCACTTCGCTTACTAAGTAAGATTTGAAATCTTTCTATGGGTCAATTGGCAATCCCACACTACAGCCCTCTATATTTCATGGAAAAAGTCATAATTCACAATTTTCGTTTTCAAAAAAATATTTGTTTTTGGGCTTGATATAGGGTTTTGAAAACCAACAGCTACTGAACTCCCATCAAACTCCCAAATTTAAAATCAAAGTTTCAAGTAGAAAATTAGCCCTTTTAAGTCTAGTTCATAGAATTTTGTCCTCTACATCCCTATCATATCAGATCATGTTTTTAGATCCCACAAGGTGATCTCAATGACCAAAATCTTACCTAGTAAGGCTAGCTTTACTCTTATGACTATATAAATCCAGTTCATAGGTCAGACCAGTTGTCTAGCTTCAGAAATTCTGGTGGTGATGAGGAAGTTTGTCTTTGGTTTAAGGATTGAACGATGGCTCAAGCCCAAAAAAATTGTTTTTTAATATAAGTTTTCCATGAAATCTAGAGGGCTGTAGTGTTAGATTGCCATTGTAGTAATAATCCATTAGAGCTCAAGGAACCTTAGGAGCTATTTGTTTACAAAATACAAAAATGAATTTTTTCAGTGATTAGCAAGTAATTAAGCACGAAATCATTGAATTTTCTGTCATATATAATTTTCAACTTCTTCAAGTCGCTTAACACTAACTACTGCATGTGCTTAACACATTCATTTTAAAAAGAGTCGTGATAGCCTGACTCCCCCACGTCGTTTACTCAAAATACTCACGTGACGTGGCATATGTTATAGAATCATAGATTTTCTTTCATTGAGATGGACAACTGCACAGATTTATCAATAGTTTCAGACAGCTTTAGCCTGATTGCCTTCTCTCTCTATTAATAGTCCAAACCCATATTGAGCCTTGGTTTTGACGTCTAGTCTGTCCATGGACAAGACCGAGTTGTTTGAAATCGGCTTGGGGATGAAGTAAACCATTTAACTCGGGTTAAAGAGGTCAGAGGAAAAAGAAAAAAGTGAAGTTAGAGAGTGTATTATTAAAAATTTGAAATTAAAAGGATACAAGATGAAAAATAATAAAAATGAGTTAAAGGGGTTAAAGAGGAAAGTTAGTAAAATTAGAAGAGGTGAAAAGGAAAGACTTAGAGTTGAATGGGACACTTATCTCCTACAAAATTATAATAAAATAAGTCCTATAATTGTGTTTTATTATGTAAATTAGAGTTTGCCACCTGTGCCTACGACACGGGCATCCTCTTTAGGCTTAAGAGGGTAAAAACATGAAAAAATAAAATTGGGGGGTATTATTAAATTTTTATAAAGTTAATTTTTATAAAGTTAATGAGTAAAAGATGAAAAATAATAAAGTGGTTAAAGAAGAAATATAGTAAAGTTAAATGGGAGAAAAGTAATAAAGTGAATCCACAAAAATCGTAGTTCAATGGGACGTTTGTCCCCCGACAACATTGTAGCTGAGAAGAGTTCATCCCTCACACAAAACTATAGAATTGGTGGACCCTACAATTGTGTTTTATTATATATATATATATTAGAGTCCACCCTTACCTATTGCATAAACATCATCTTTGGGGGTTAAGGGGGTAAAAGAAGAAAAATAATAAAATTGGAGGAATATTATTAAAAAAACTTTGGGATTGGAGGAATAGTAAAACTAAAGGGGTATTATTGGAAAAGTGAAAGGGGTGAGGAGAAGGTGAGTAAAGACAATAGAATTGAAAGGGTAAGAGGAAAATAAAAAAAATATGATCATTGTATGTCGATGGGATATTTATCCCCCACAAATGGGTTCTTACTGTTGTGTTTTATTATATAGAATAAAGTTCACTCATACCTATGACACGAGCATCCTTTTTGGGGGTTTAAGGAGTAAAAGAGAAAAAAAAAATTGGAGTGGTATTATTAAAAAAATCTTTGGGGGTGAAGAGGAAAAAGAGGAAAGATAGAAAAATTAGAAAGGGAATTGGTAAGTGAGGAAGAGAGTAAAGACAATAAAGTCGAAGGGAAAAGAGGAAAACAATAATGTTTATACCCCCCACCCCCCACACACAAGTAGGTGCCACCATTGTGTATATATATAACACTATGTGAAAAAGCCCATATTTGACGGTCTTAGCCCGTCAGATTTCTCATCATCCTGTCAAATATTTTTTTGTAGATTTTTTTTTTGACAGTCCTGGACTATCAAATTATTGGAGAATGAGCTTAAAAAGAAATAAAAAAATAAAAATAAAAAATCCATAGAGTATGACCGTCGAATTTGGAGGTTTAACAAACAATAGCACGGTTCTCTAATTCACCAATCATAATAAACGAAATAATAATAAAAAAAATCAAAAAAATAAAAAACAAAAGAAAAATTATAAAATAAACTCTAAATTAAACTATACAACTCAAAATTCATATTATATATTGAAATTCCATTACTAAATAAGTTCTAATGGAAGCAATTGGGAATTAACAAATGAAATTGAGTCACATAATTGCTTAGAAATAAAACACAATCAGAAGCAAATAGTCGTGATGTCTTTCATCTCTTCTGGTTCTCTCCGCTCTATCGTGTCCTCTTATTTTTCTCAAGGTTTGGATTTCTCCTACATTGCCGCTGTTTTCTAGATCAGATACTTCTTATTGGTTCGATTTTGAGATGGTTGAAGACTTCACCGCCTTGTCAGAAGTTTCTTATGTGATGTATGCTCAAAATTTCAAGTTTAAAGATCATGTCACGTAGAATCAATCACCATATATAAACCACTAATACCATCAAAAAGCCAAAGAGAGTCCCATATTCTCCCATGCCTCATGAACACAAAATATGATTACCAAGATATCACTCCATACCTTCAATATCAAACAGAAGTGTGATGCTTTTCTGATTCCAATGTCGGAGCTACAAAATAATAAGCAGAAGAAGAAATCAATGATCATACAGAAGATGAAATACAAACAAAGCATGCTGTGTAGTTAATTAAAAAGAATAATACTAAACTCAAACACACTCAACTGATGTGGAATGTGCTCAGAACCATAGATTTTTTTCCTTGTGCACAAGTTCTTTTGTGTTGGAGCCGATGATCTCATTAGCATGCTTCAAACTTACGTAGCAATATCTTGCTATAATATCCTGAATTCACACATTATTCCTTCCACATCAGAAGAAACCCCAAAATGATCTTCTTTAAATTGCTTGGAATAATAAATGGGATTCAATTGTCAATATAACTCCGAATTTTGCAGAAACAATAATGGAGAAAGGGATTAACATGGTTTTTGGGTCCCATAGGATTCGAAAATCTGATAAGATCTTCCCACAGATACCATATTTCTAGATTTTCTTTCTGAGTAAAGTTACTAAACTAATTAATGAATACAATTAAATCTCTTTAAGCATGTCCGTGACTTTATGGCATTCTTAGGTCACTAATTAAATCAATGAGAGATATTGATGCAAGACTCACCCGAGCAACAATGCCTAGTTTCTCCAAATTTTCTATTGCGTGATCCACATCAATGAGAGATATCGATGCAAGACACACCGACTGTCAAGATCCTACATACCACATTACCATAAGATGCTAAAAGTTAGTAGGTAATTTTCTATGGAAACAAGGAATTTGGAGATGGAAAAATTAAAATAAAAATAAAACAAACGTGGGGAAGTGTATCATACTTCTTTTGTATTTTACTCAGTTCCATCAAAGTATAAAACGAAATTATCACCTCCTTGACAAAGTATGCTTCTTTTGTAGACCCTAACATGAAATTATTCAATGAAACTAATTTCATATTCCTTCCTCAGAGGACCATAAATTGAAGGAATACTCCATAAGATCCTATTTAATGCAGAAAAAACCAAATTCTGACTTCATCAAACACTCAAAGAAGGAGCAAAACGACTAGAGGGAGCATCTTAAACTCTCAAACATTAAAAAAAAAAAAAAAAAAAAAAAAAAGTGAGCCCATTCAGTGAAGGGAACACTTTCCCAACAGCCTACAAAATACAACAACATAAGTCACGTCCTTCAACAAAATACAGCCATTGTGCACTACTACAATTAATAACAACTCATAAGCAATTAACATATCAAGAGAGCACAACATTAGATACTTAAGAACATAAACTCCCTTGTATTTTGATCCTAGTTAGAAGGCATTCTACCATTTGCATGAATCCCAATGAGGATTAATCCAGATCTAGAATTTTTTTACCACTAATAGACCAATGAGATCTCTATAAAGAAAAGACACTAAAATCAAAAGTTTCAATGCTTGTTGATAGCTCACAGGAAATGATAAAAAAAATAATGGGGTATTTTAGAAATACCCCATGAAATTGGTGATATTAGGGAATATTAGATTTACCCCCCTTGACCGTAAGTCAAAAATTGACTTAATGTTCACCATGAAAAATAACAAGGTATTTCAGTCACTCTTGGGTGCGCATCTTTGTCATACTAACTATCAGATGCACTAGTCCAAATTGTAAAATGACTTTCACCCAAATGTTCATCACGAAAATTCCATGTCGTGTAAGATGTATTGATACTGTCACAGATTAGGTGTTCTGAAATTACGTCTAGTTTTTTCTTCTCAAAAGACGTGTTACGACATTTGATAAAAGGATAATAATAGTAACCATCGGCTCCCAAACTCAAATTATTTTATTTCAAATGCATGAGGAAAGAATATACACCTTTGAGGTATTCATTTGATAACCTAGGTTTCGTTATCCACTATTTACTTGGAATCATCGGCATTGAAGACATCTACAAGTTGAATGAGTAGGACGACATAGCTTAATTGAACTTTTAACAAATTGAAAACAAAATGTATCTTGACATAATATCTTAGAGTGACAAACTATCTAATTTTGTAATAGAATAAGATTTGAATAATAATGTTGGTGATAGGAATCTAACCACAACCAATCCAAAAATGGCAAAAAACATCTTGCAAATATAGTCTATGAAGAGAATCAACAACACAAATAATTATAAATAACAAATTTACTTTTGTCCAACATTACTCAAATCCAACAGTTAGAAACCAATGACCAGACTATAAAAGGGATGGACCAAAAATGCATTGGGTTGTTGAGCTACAAATAATTTTCCCCATGGCATTCTTTGGGTGATCAGGGGTCACAGTGACAAAAGAATTGGTTTGATAATCTCAAAGAGTGATCAAACAAGCACAATTGACACTAGCTAGAAAATGTGAAACCAAGGAAAACGAGCGTTGTTTTAATAACTTGTGAATTCATTTGGTGCAAAGATGCGGAGGAAAGTTTTCAAGAGATCAAACTGAAATTAATTTCAGCACCTATCCTTACATTGCCCGACTTCAACTTACCATTTGAGGTTCATTTTGATGCCTCAAAAGTAGGCATTGGAGCAGTACTAAGTCAAAACATCAAAGCTGTGGCATATTTCAACGAGAAGTTAAGGGATTCCAAATTGAAGCATAGCACCTATGAAGTGGAGTTTTACACATACAAGACTTGAAACACTAGTGGTATTACCTCATCCATGGTGGGTTCGTTCTAGAGACTGTCCATGATGCCTTGAGACACATAAATAACCAAGACAAACTCTCCTCTCAGCAAGTCAAGTGGGCTGCATATTTACAAGAATCTACTTTTGTGCTCAAACACAAATCTGGTTCCCAAAATCATGTAGTAGATGCCCTTACTTGAAGGGTGACCCTACTTAGTACTTACTACCATGCGCGTGAAGGTACCTGGCTTTCATTCTTTTCATGATTTCTTGATTGTTGATTCATATTTTTCGTCAACAGTGGGAGATGTCAAAATAGGTCAAAATTTAGAATTTTTTATATGTGCAATGGGTTTCTGTTCAAAGGGAATCAATTGTGTATACCGGAATGCAACTTATTAAAGATTTACATGGGAAAGGGAATTTTGGTAAGGACAAGACGTTCCAACTAATTTCTAATTCCTATATTTGGTCGAGCATGAGAAATACAACACATGATTTGCAAAGGACTCATGGGAAGGCTGAAGTCATGATTGAACAAATACAACACATGTATTCAACCACTAAAAAGAATCTACTTGAATCTAGTGCAAAGAATCAAAGCATGGATGATGATGATGATCCTATTGGATCACTGTTTTAACAATTGGTCGGGTTTGGAACCCTTTAGGTCTACAAATCCTTTTGTGTCCGACTAGTTTTTTGGACCATTTCAAAGACTTGACATAAGGGCCTGACTCCGGCTTGGCGTGAGATGGATAAAACAGATGATGGGAAAAGAGATGAGCCAGGCTTTCTAAGCTTGCGAATGGACTTAATTTCTACCCACACAAATATGGTCTATTGATAAACCACAATTTGAGTGCAACAATTTATTTCATCAGTCAATATAAACCAAGCCTTGGTGCTGAATCTAATCAATTACACACTTAAATATTATTTAGACAAAAGAATACAAATAAGTTGAACGAATGTCGTAATCAAGCCCTGTTTTGAATACTAATATAGCATGGTAAATGGAATCAAATCCTCATAACAGAATTACAAAAAATTCTATTACAATGAGAATGTACAACTCAAGTCATGACATATTGTTACCTAAATACGCATTTTTTTAAACTTGTAATTTTGGTCTCTAAAATTCGTTGGCCATGGCTTGACAAATTTTTCTGCCAAATTTCTCATTTTTCACTGAATGCAGGGAATGGGAAGCACAAGGAGCTGTGCTTGCTATTTGACCATGGTTGTTGTTCAGCTAGCTTTTAGTGGCTCAAACATTCTCATCAAGATCTTTCTCGACAAGGGACTCAACGTATTTATCTTTGTAGTCTACCGCCACCTAATTGGCATGTGTGTGTTAGGCCCCTTGGCTCATGTGCTCGAGAGGTAATAAGCCTTTACTATGAATTTTTCATGCTTGTCCCATTCATAGTTTTAAAACTCATTGAGTTGAGTTGATTAAAAACTTGCCCAATCTGACTCGACTCAATTGGATTACGAGGTAACTCGGCCCCCAAAACCTTTGTAACCACCTCTCCAAGTCATTAGACAATTCTTCAAGTCAATTCATGATGATCATCTGGAAAATGACTTGAGTTGCACTAGAAACTTGGCCGAGTTATACGGTTATATAATTTTCTTCTATTGAATAAAAATTAATAGTGTAAATTCTCTTTATTTGATCATTATGTTCACCACATGTACCTCCTTTCTTGGTATGACTAATTGTCCAAGAAAAGATACAAATATTTCATAGATTGAATGGTCAAGATCAACTTTTTATGAGGTAATTCCCTCTCCACATCATCACCCAATTCCTTTCGATTGACGTTCCCCATTCATCCTCGTTTCATGCATCACATGAAAGTTTTAGGGATTGTTTAGTTTCCTACAAATATTTCGCACACTTGTTCCCCTTCTTGGAAACTATGATTCAAAGCTTGAGAGAAATCATAAAACTCGGGTTCTTTTTCAAGATAAAATCAATTATTTCACACAAGCTATACCCAATCAAATGTGATAGTTATAAGAATCTATATAAATGAAAAAAAGAAGAAAAAGAAAAAAAAGAAAAAAAAGAAAAAGAAATAATGATAACATGACCAATCACACTAACCTGTAAATTGAGGGGCAACAGTGCCAATAGTCAACTTTGAAAACTTGAGAGATGATAAAATGATGGGTCTATATTGTTCAAGTACTGGCTCAACAGAAGCTCTTATAAGCTCTGATGCTGCCTAAACCATCAAAAACAAATGTGAAAACTACTTCTAACTATCACTAAACCATTTAATCATTCAACACAAAATCACTAATACAAGGAGAAAAATTTACCTCATTAACATGAGGCCAAATCTTTGTAAGATGAAGGGTAAGAAAATTTAACTGAAATTGAAAAATAAAAAAAATCAATAATCAAATAAATAAACATATTTGAACAATCTGAAACAAAATTACAAGTTTACAACTATAACTCAACTTTTGCCTCTGACAAAATCCTCATAAGGTCACTTCGAGTTATCAGAGACAGGTAGCAATGAGATACAGAGAGAACGAGGATCAGATCTAGATCGAGATCGATCGATAAAATAGAGTGGTAGATGAGATCTATTGAGGGAGATAGATCGAAAGAGAGATCGATCGATCGAGAGACTATGTGAGAGAGAGATGAAGAGGTCGATCGATCAAGAGAGCGACTGTGAGAAAGAGATGGAGAGGTCGATCGATCGATCGAGAGAGATAAAGAGCGAGGTTGATCGAGAGAGAGACTATGAGAGAGAGAGACGTGGAGATGTCGATCGATCGATGACTGTGAGAGAGAGAGACAGAGAGAAAGAGAGCAATGAGAGAGAGACACAGAGAAAGAGAGAGAGATGAGATCGAGAGAGAGACATTGAGAGTGAGAGTGAGATCGAGCGAGAGATTGGAAATGTGGTCCGAAGGTCGTGGAATTTGGGTATTCAAATTTGATGGGCCAGGCCCAACAATTTTTTTAGTTAAAATTTGGGATTTTCACGTAGTGTACGGAGCATTTAAGGGACATAAATAAAAACAATTATTTTTCAAAATATGGTTTAGAAGTTTTAGAATGAGCTGATTTTTTGTGAAGATGATCTCTATGATAAGAAGATCACCCTCACAAAAAATGAGCACAATTTGAAACTTCCAACCCCATCAAAAGTGATTTAGAATGTGGATTGTCACTTTTTACCAATAATTTCTAAACCACTTTTGATGGATTTAGAAGTTTCAGATTGGGCTGATTTTTGTGAGAATGATCTTCTCAACATAGAGATCATCCTCATGAAAAAAAAAAAAACTCAATCAGAAACTTCTAACCCTTATTTGGAAAAATGATTGTTTCTTACATATATCTCTTGAACGCCCTGATCGGTTGTAAAGCTTGCAATAGAGATGTAGAGATTAAGATGTGAATTAAGACTTTGGGCAAGTCGAATTCGTTCCATAGGGACAATGAAGATTCAAAGATTCATTCGGTTAGAAGTCCAAAACAGAATTGGAAAACAGATTTTTCTTAAAAACAAAACAGATTTGTTGCATAAATGAAATGGAAATTAACTTGCAATTTGAAATAAAAACAGAAAGTAGAGATTGAAGATATAAGAAAGGAGGTTTAGAGAAATCAAATCAGCTTTTGCAAACTATCCATAATGTAGATCAATTCCAAGAATAACTCAATCCATGTAGCAAGTCATTGCTCATGGATCGGAAGGTGGAACGGTTTAATTATTAAAGGTAACCAAGAGACATTCATGAAAATTCAGATTTAATTGAGATTGCCTAGCTTATATTCAGATTCTTCACAAAGCATAGCCGTTCTTGAGCTTATCTAAGTAATGACTATCAAAGTTTGAATAAAAAATATAAGTAGATTATCTAATCAAAGTAGAATTTCTAGAATAGTAAACATGTAAGCAAAATAAGGAATTAAAACTACATTAGAGGGATAAACTTGCTTCGGCATCATTGATCTCTCTAAAGAGGATCTAGCCGATCATCGCAAGGATCATATTGCAACAATACTAAAAAGCAAAGAGAAGATGGGAGAAGAAGATGAAGATGCAACTTGATTCCTTCTTGAATGGATCTCTCAAAAGAGTTACAATAGAGCCAATGGCTTACTCTTGATGTTCTCACTACTCTCAAGATCTCACCAAAAGGAAAAATTACAGAAAATTAAAAGAAGAAAAAAATCAAAACTTATGGAACAAGAGAAGAAGAGAAGAGCCCCCAATTTATAACATTTGTATTCGGGTAATCGGGTCAACTTTTTGGATGATTTGCTTCGAACTACCCAATCAGTTACAACCACCGAAGCTTCTAGAAGTTTCTGTAAAAATCTCGAAGATAAATTCCTCGAGATGACCGCGGTGCGGTCATGCCTAGCCGCGGCGCGGTGACGTGGTGCCCAAATCGACCGAGATTTTTCTGGAAACTTCCCTTCGACTCGTGTATTGTAACCGTAATTGTTTCGCGATTTGTTGGCTTCCACGTGCGCTACAATTAACACTAATATATCATTAGCTTTATTAATTTGGATAAATAAAATAATTTTGCAATTATTTAAAGGAACTAACATTTATGCAATGGTAATCTTAATGCAATTACGGTCCCAAAATCGAATAATTGGGACCTTATCACACCCCAAACCTCAATTTTGCTAGTCCCGAGCAAAACTTAAATGTAAACAACTCCTCTTTCGTGAGGTTCCCGACTGCATTTAGCTTATGCAGTAAGCCTTTAAACCCCTAGGTTACCCCTAGTGGACGAGTTTGACTCGTGAGGGTTTGCAGTGAATATACCCACAAAATTCTAACATTTTAAAAGATAACAACTTCAAAATTATTGTATATAATGCCATCACACCAATTTCCAAAAATCCAGTCAAAGGTCTATTTGAGTAGAAATTCTTTTTATTCCTCATTTTCAGAAATATCTTGAGTGTGTGCACAAATTTTTCTGATTGTAACATAAATTTTTCGGAACAAGGTTTCCCTTCTTAACTACTAAAATGTATGGGTCTGCCTAAATTCTAACTCGAAACTGAGCCTCCTGTCTGGGATTGTGAGAAGTATGGATGTTCACTTTAATACCTCTAAGGGGCTTTATCTGTGATATTCCAGTGTACTCACGTTTTTACCATTGACGGCTTTCACCCTACTGAACTATTTTGGTCCCATTGGACTCTTTTTACAATTTGCACTTTTTCAGTTCTAACCTTCACATCTTTCTGCTTTTCTTTTCAACATTTTTCACGCTTTATCATTTTTCTGATATTCTTTTTTTCCAAAAGTAGGTAGCCCTTTTCAAGGTACCCAGTCTAATCCTATGGTTGCTGTCTTCAAAAATATCAACTACAGTTCTGTTTTTCTTCTATTCAGCCAACCAAAGGACAAGGAGGTCAAAGTTCATTATTTTTCAAGCTTTCCCTCTCATTCTAGACAGTGAAGAAGACAACTCTTAATCCAAAATAACTTTTTCACTACAATCAGAAGTGACGTGAATTTTGTTTTTCAAAATATCTTGTTTTTGAGGAATAAGAATTTATAAACAAATTGGACATGAGCCTAGTTTTAAAAATTTGTATGATGACAGTACATATAAACATTTTGATGAAGGTATTTTTGAAAAATGTACCGAAAACAATGTAAAATTAATTTTTTTTAATTGAAATGTGCTATCCACACCCCCAAACCTAAATTTAACATTGTCCTCAATGATTAAAGAGTAGAGGTTTAGAGTACACCTGAAGGCGGATGTCATTACGTTGTAAAAGTTGTAGGTACAACCAAAAGAAGTGTTCCACACAAGGTGTAAAAGTGAAAAGCACACTACACAGGGTGTACACGTGAAAGAAAGTGAGTAAATGCAAAAAGAATTGAAAAATAAATCCTACATGGTCATGCAAAATATGTACAGAAATCAAGGGTTGCCTCCCGAAGTAGCGCTAAGTTTAATGTCTTCAGCCAGACCTAGAACTGGAGTTAATCCTGGTACACAGGATTACTCAGAAATGAATCTTTTTCGGATGAATGAGGGAGAGTCTGAAATGGCTTCAGCCTTTGGCCATTGACTTGGAAGATATTTCCATTGGCTGGATTGAGTACCTCGATGTTTCCATGAGGGTGAATATTGTGGATCAAAAATGGTCCAGTCCAACGGGACTTTAATTTCCCTGGAAATAAATGAAGGCGAGAGTTATACAGGAGCACTTTCTGGCCTACGTGGAAAGATTTTCTCTGAATGTGCTTATCATGCCAGATTTTCGTTCGATCTTTGTAAAGTTTTGCGTTATCATAAGCATCATTCCTTAATTCTTCCAACTCAGTGAGTTGGAGTTTTCTAAGCTCGCCGGCCTTCGCTAGTTCAAAATTTAAATGTTTGATCGCCCAATAAGCTCGATGCTCAAGTTCGACTGGCAAATGACAGGCTCTACCAAAGATTAACCGATAAGGGGACATTCCTATTGGAGTTTTGAACGCTGTTCTGTAGGCCCACAAGGCATCAGATAATCGTAAGGACCAATCTTTACGAGTCGGATTGACGGTTTTTTCAAGAATGGTTTTGATCTCACGATTAGAAATTTCGACCTGCCCACTGGTTTGTGGGTGATACGGAGTAGCTACCTTATGAGTGATTGAATATTTGCGCATCAAGCTTTCGAAAACTCGGTTACAGAAATGTTTCCCTCCATCACTAATGATGCACGAGGGGTACCGAATCGGGCAAACACAGTATTTTTTAGAAATTGAACAACAACTTATGATCATTCGTTCGACAAGCTGTGGCTTCAACCCATTTTGACACGTAGTCGACTGCGACTAAAATGTATTGGAATCCATGTGAAATGGGGAAGGGACCCATGAAGTCAATACCCCAAACATCGAAGATTTCGATGATCAAAATTGGTTGTTGGGGCATCTCATTTCTTCGACTGATTTTTCCTAGACGTTGACATCTATCACAAGATTTAGCAAAGAGATGAGCGTCACGAAAGATTGTGGGCCAATAAAAACCACACTGTAAGATTTTAGCTGCTGTTTTCTTTCCTCCAAAATGCCCACCACAAGCATGATTGTGGCAGAACTCGAGAATACCATTTTGTTCTCTCTCATCAATACACCGACGAATTATCTGGTCTGGACAGTATTTAAATAAATACGGATCATCCCAGAAGAACCATTTGGCTTGGGCGAGGAAACGCAGGCGATTTTGTTTACTCCAAGAGGTGGGAGTTTGACCTGTCACCAAGTAGTTGACAATGTCAGCGTACCAAGGTGTGTCAGAAATAGAAACTGCCATGATTTGCTCGTCAGGAAAATTTTCAGAAATCGGAAGAGAGTCAGAGAGAGTTTCAACTACTAGCCTAGATAGGTGGTCTGCAACCACATTCTCGCATCCCTTTTTGTCTCGAATTTCGAGATCAAACTCTTGAAGAAGAAGGATCCATCGTATCAACCTCGCTTTTGCATCCTTCTTGGCAAGAAGGTATTTCAGCGCTGCGTGGTCAGTGAAAATGACTACTTTGGACCCTATAAGATAGGAACGGAATTTATCTAAGGCAAAAACTACTGCTAGTAGTTCCTTTTCCGTGGTGGAATAATTGAGCTGGGCATCATTAAGCGTCTTGCTGGCATACTGGATGACATGGGGGAGTTTGTCAACTCGTTGCCCCAATACAGCACCTATAGCGTAATCGGATGCATCACACATCACCTCAAATGGGAGATCCCAATTGGGTGGTTGGATAATAGGTGCTGAGGTCAACTCAGTTTTTAGTTTCTCAAAGGCGGATAAACAAGCGGTAGAAAACTCGAAAGAAATGTCTTTGGCTAACAAATCACACAGGGGTTTTGAAATTTTTCCGAAGTCTTTGATGAACCTTCTGTAAAACCCTGCGTGCCCTAGGAACGAACGAACTTCTTTCACAGTTTTAGGTGGAGGGAGATTTGCGATGAGATCGACTTTGGCTTTATCTACCTCAATTCCTTTGTGGGAAATAATGTGTCCTAGAACTATCCCAGAGGTAACCATGAAGTGACACTTTTCCCAATTTAGCACGAGGTGCTTCTCTCGACATCTTTTCAAAACTAGCTCTAAATGATTCAAACAGTCATCAAAACTCGACCCAAATACAGAAAAATCGTCCATGAAGACTTCAAGAAAGTCTTCGACCATATCAGAAAATATACTCAACATGCACCTTTGAAAGGTGGCAGGAGCATTACATAGCCCAAAGGGCATACGTCGATAGGCGAAGGTCCCAAATGGACAGGTAAACGTTGTCTTTTCTTGGTCCTCTGGGGCAATTGGAATCTGGTTGTATCCCGAATATCCGTCAAGAAAATAGTAATAAGCATGACCGGCTAAACGTTCAAGCATCTGATCGATGAATGGAAGAGGGAAGTGATCCTTACGTGTCATCGTATTCAGTTTTCGGTAGTCTATACACACTCTCCATCCGGTTTGGACTCGAGTAGGTATGAGTTCATTATCCTGATTTGTCACAACTGTGACACCTGACTTTTTAGGGACAACCTGAACTGGACTAACCCATTTACTATCCGAGATGGGGTATATAATACCCGCATCTAAAAGTTTGATGACTTCTTTTCGGACGACCTCTTGTAACACCGGATTGAGTCGCCTCTGTGGTTCTCTCGATGGTTTGAAATTTTCCTCAAGATGAATTTGATGCATGACCACAGAAGGACTGATGCCTTTGATATCAGCTATGGTCCATCCAATAGCTTCTCGATTTTCGCGCAGAACGTCAAGTAACCGATTTTCTTGTGATTTTTCTAGAGTAGGGGAGATAATGACAGGAAAAGTTTCAGCATTACCCAAAAATGCGTATTTCAGCGTATCAGGCAATTGCTTTAACTCAAGCTTTGGAATTTCTTCCACTATTGGGGATGACGAGAGAGAGGACAGACTCTGAATTTTTGGCTGCCAATCCATCATAGGGACAGATTCAAGAAGAGAGTTCACCTCCCTGATGGATTTCTCAGTATCGAACTCAAGGCCGAATTGGCCAAAATACTCTTCAAACGGATCCTTGTTCTCCTCTTCTCAAACGTGCTACTGACCAGGGTGTCGATCATGTTGACTTCTTCCAAATCATCCATGTCAGTAGATTGAAACTTATTTTGGAAGACATTCATTTTGACCTTCATGTCCCCAAATGATAGGGTCATGATACCATTGCGACACTTGATGACTGCATCGGAAGTGGCTAAGAAGGGTCTTCCTAAGATGACTGGAACATGAGAATTTGGGTTAATGACAGGTTCAGTGTCAAGAACCACGAAGTCGGCAGGAAAGTAGAAATCCTTCACCTTGATAATCACATCCTCCACTATTCCCTTGGGAATCTTCACCGATCTATCTGCTAGACTCAGAGTGATATCCGTAGGTTTAAGTTCACCTAAACCTAATTGCTGGTAGACTGAGAAAGGAAGAAGATTCACACTAGCCCCAAGATCTAATAGACATTTCTCAATCATCGTATCTCCAATGTGCACAGAAATTGTAGGACAGCCTGGGTCCTTGAATTTAGGAACAATTGTCTGCTGAATCAGACAGGAAGACTGGGCTGTCATCATAGCCTCTCTTGGCACAGGAGTTTTTCGCTTCACTGTGGTGAGATCTTTGAGAAACTTGGCATATGAGGGAATTTGACGAATTGCGTCAAGGAAGGAAGGGAATATTTATTTGAACATTTTTGAATACTTCTAGAATTCCTTCCAATTGTTTTCCCTTTTTGTTGTCTAGAAGTCTATGAGGGAACGGAGCTTTGGGAATGATTACTCGACTTTCGAGAGGAGGAGGTGTTTCCTTAGACTGGTCTTCTTTTTCTGTGGAAGGTGCACTAGAGGTTGTTTCTTTGGATAGAACCTCCTCAGGCATTTCAACTTTATTGTCCACCAATTTGCCAGATCGTAAGGTGTGGACGGCTTGGACAGAATTAGAGGGACCTGCCTGACTATTGATTTCATACTGTCCTCTTGGAACAGTTCCTGCTGGATTAGGCACAGTTTGACTGGGAAACTGGCCTTTGTTTTTCTCTCCTATGGATGAAGCTAACTGACCCATCTGAACCTCTAAATTTTTGATTGCTTGCGCAGTGACCTGGTTGGTCTGAGACTGGTTCTGGGTAGTTTGGATTTGTTGATGTATGAGTTGCTGTTGTTGCTTTAATATCTCAGCCATCATTGATTCCAATGCTGAGTTTGGTTGAGCAACAGGAGGAGAGTAATTGGTCATAGGGTCGACAACGATCGCCCGTTGATCAGAATTTTGAGGTGAAGAATAGGATGGCTGCGGAACCAAAGATAGGTTCGTACTAGCATGAGTTTGACGATTGAAATTTTTCTGAAACCCTGGAGGACCTCCTGATTGGATAGGTTCACTTTGTCGATAGGAGAAATTGGGGTGAAACCTATTATCGGGATGGTACGTCTGACTATAGGAGTTAGGAGTGGGTTTCCTATATGTGCTGTAATTTCCAACAGCATTGGCTTGCTCTGACTGCGAGAGAGTCAAGGTGGGACAATTCTCTGTAGAATGATTGAAATTCTCACACAGCTGACATGATGAAAATGTCTCTGTGGCAACTTGTAGAATTGGAGTGGCTTCGTGGAAATTGGATTTGACACTAAAAGCGTCGAACTTCTTATTGAGACTTTGTAAGCTACTCACAAGGCTATTCATGACACTCTTAAGTTCAGGATCAGACTTAACCTCATACATGCCCGGCTTCTTGACTCCTAAATCTCCTCTATCGAAATCCCCTATGTTTGTGCTCCAATTTCGAGCATTCTCAGCCAATTCGACTAAGAATTCATAAGCTTGATTAGGAGTTTGATTCATGAATTTACCCTGATGCATAGACTCGAGAAGAATACGCTGGGCTGTGGGGAGACCTCGGTAAAAGAAATTAACTAATTGGGCTTTGTCTATCCCATGATGCGGACACTTAACAAGAAGGTCATTGAACCTTTCCCAAGTCTGGGAGAATTCTTCATCCGGTCTTCCCTTGAAGTTCCGAATGGCATTTTTGAATTGTTCCGTCTTCGCCATAGGGAAGAATTTGGCCATGAATTTTCTCGACAACTCATCCCATGTAGTGATAGAGTTGGAGGACAAGGAATTTAACCAAGCCGCAGCATGGTCTTCGAGGGAAAGAGGGAATAACCTAAGCTTGACATTCTCATCGTCGAGGTGACCATTTTTGAATGTCTGGCATAAGGTCAAGAATTTATTGAGGTGATTGTACGGTTGTTCGCTTTCAAAACCGTGGAATTTGGGCAGCATATTGATGGTGGCTGCCCGAATTTCAAATTGTGCCACGTTAGCGGCTGGTAGAATTATACATGATGGAGGGTTGGCAGTAATAGGTGCGAACAACTCATTGAGCGTTCGTTGATCCTCATGGATGTGATGGGTGGAAGTGGATGTGGATCCATTTCTGGGACTGGTGGAGTGAGAACGGTGTTGCTTTCTCTTCTAACCTTAGGTAGAGGGTGAGACCTTGTGATCTCCGGATCAAATACAATCGGATTTTTCTGCGATCTCCTACCTAACATACACTACCAAATTGCACACAATAGGAGGGAGAAATTCACACGTGAGAACTGGGTGCCTATTACTAGACAGCTCCTAACTGGTTCAAAGGATTAATCAAAGCCTCCAACCCAAATCTCTGAAATCGGAACAGCCAGTTTAATCTCCAGAGGAGAGGTGGCGCACAATGCTGAGCAAGGGCACTCTTAGATCACCTCTCGTCTTGAATAGACGTAGTCTATCCCCTGAATTCACGTAGAACTACAGGGCAAGATTGCGCTAGGCACTGTTCACGATCAAGAAGTGCAATTGGTGCAACTTTTGATTAGCTTTGCTTAATGAGCTCGATGGAACCTAGAGTCCAGTCTAATCAAATTTTAATTAATTAATTTGCTGTGAATTTGATTTTCCTAGAAGGGCAAGAAATCGGTAATGAACTCCGATTCTTATCTTATGGTGCCATCCTCGTAAGGGTGCCCTTGTTACTAGGTGCAATCCAATGTGTACAAATTAGTCACTCAAAAGCAATACAGAAACTCACTAGCGAGTGATGCGTGAGTGTTTCGAAATTTACCTCCCGTTCTAGACGGGGGATGATCGAGTTGAGTCGACTCGGGCCACCAACACCAAACTTGGTGTACGAACCCGAGGGGCTGAGATAGTTTCGTCCCACTATCGTCCGTCCCTAAATCTATTACAATCCGAGCCCTCTCGGATACAATTAAAATTTAATACAAATTCAAGTACCTAATACAAATTGTTTTCTAAGAAAAATAAAAATGCAGAGAAATTTGAATGTGCTGATCTTCTTGGTGATAGAACCAATTTAGTGGATAAAAATTCCACGTATCGCCTTCCGTCGAGTCCTTCACCTGAACAGAACAAAATTATTCAAATCAGAATACTAAGAAAAAAAAATCAATATGACCATTACAATGTCCATGATGTCAGAAACTTGTCCAACAAAAATCAGCAGAAAATGTTGCCACGTCACCGCGGCGCACCAAGGAGTAACCGCGGCGCGGTAAAATTTTGATGAAAATCGATTTTTCAAATTGGAAATGTTTCTGATATCCTGAGGATTGTAATGAAATTTTTTTCAATTTTTTTTTCTATTCGTTTGGCTTCTGTTTCAAGCAAAATACATTCGGTTCTGTTTCGGAAACTATTTCGGATACTTTCCGAATTGAAAAATGAATCAACTCGCTGTCCCCGGCAGCGGCGCCATTTTGATCGGTTGTAAAGCTTGCAATAGAGATGCAGAGATTAAGATGTGAATTAAGACTTTGGGCAAGTCGAATTCGTTCCACAGGGACAATGAAGATTCAAAGATTCATTCGGTTAGAAGTCCAAAACAGAATTGGAAAACAGATTTTTCTTAAAAACAAAACAGATTTGTTGCATAAATGAAATGGAAATTAACTTGCAATTTGAAATAAAAACAGAAAGTAGAGATTGAAGATATAAGAAAGGAGGTTTAGAGAAATCAAATCAGCTTTTGCAAACTATCCATAATGTAGATCAATTCCAAGAATAACTCAATCCATGTAGCAAGTCATTGCTCATGGATCGGAAGGTGGAGCGGTTTAATTATTAAAGGTAACCAAGAGACATTCATGAAAATTCAGATTTAATTGAGATTGCCTAACTTATATTCAGATTCTTCACAAAGCATAGCCGTTCTTGAGCTTATCTAAGTAATGACTATCAAAGTTTGAATAAAAAATATAAGTAGATTATCTAATCAAAGTAGAATTTCTAGAATAGTAAACATGTAAGCAAAATAAGGAATTAAAACTACATTAGAGGGATAAACTTGCTTCGGCATCATTGATCTCTCTAAAGAGGATCTAGCCGATCATCGCAAGGATCATATTGCAACAATACTAAAAAGCAAAGAGAAGATGGGAGAAGAAGATGAAGATGCAACTTGATTCCTTCTTGAATGGATCTCTCAAAAGAGTTACAATAGAGCCAATGGCTTACTCTTGATGTTCTCACTACTCTCAAGATCTCACCAAAAGGAAAAATTACAGAAAATTAAAAGAAGAAAAAAATCAAAACTTATGGAACAAGAGAAGAAGAGAAGAGCCCCCAATTTATAACATTTGTATTCGGGTAATCGGGTCAACTTTTTGGATGATTTGCTTCGAACTACCCAATCAGTTACAACCACCGAAGCTTCTAGAAGTTTCTGTAAAAATCTCGAAGACAAATTCCTCGAGATGACCGTGGCGCGGTGACGTGGCGCCCAAATCGACCGAGATTTTTCTGGAAACTTCCCTTCGACTCGTGTATTGTAACCGTAATTGTTTCGCGATTTGTTGGCTTCCACGTGCGCTACAATTAACACTAATATATCATTAGCTTTATTAATTTGGATAAATAAAATAATTTTACAATTATTTAAAGGAAGTAACATTTATGCAATGGTAATCTTAATGCAATTACGGTCCCAAAATCGAATAATTGGGACCTTATCACGCCCCCCCCTATAAAATGAGGTAGATTAGAAGATGTTTTATTATAAAGTCTTATTTTCTTTAAATAATACATGTTTAAATTCTAAAGAAAATTAATTATTTTCATTAAAATATACAAAATCCCAGTTGCCTCGAATGAGTTTTACTGACTTGAACGAGATTTTCAAAATATCTTTTGCGTTAACTCCACAATGTGAAAAAGCCCAAATTTGACGGACCAAGAGGTCGAATTAGCGTCGAATTTTTCATTGTCAATTTTTTTTTTATGAGCCGAAACTGTCAAATTAGTGAAGGATGAGAGAAATTCGACATCTCTAAGCCATCAAATCTGGGAACATCAAGAATTTCGGAGGTCCTAGACTATCAAAATTCAGTTTCTAAAATTTGTGGGCCTTGGCTAGTCAATTTTTTTCTGTAGAATTTTCCAGTTTTCATGTAGTGCTCGTTTATCTCGTTAGATTCAGCATATGTGAGATGCTATGTCTATCTGTCTTGTTTATGGATGATATCGAGGTGATTCGAAAGATATTTAAAACCATGATATGGGCCCTATATGTTTTTTACTTGTATCTCGATGAAAAGCATCTATGATTCCATACGACCTCCACGTCAGCAAAGTGCGAATTGAAGTCAGTCCAACATTATCTTTGAAAATGTGTAGTTAAGTGTCATTGTAAAGAAAAGTAATCAGATCATTAAAAGTAAAATGACTTGTTGAAGGGAGAATTTGTCACTAAAGTTGAAAAAGTAAGGGTCCATGTGGATACAGAGCTAGAAGTACTTAGAACATAATTGTTGTGTGTTTGGATGCAGATTCTTATAAGTATTGTGAGAAATACTTTTAATAGAGTTTTGTGTTTGGGAATTACTTTGAATTCTGTTAAAATGACTAGAATGCCTTTACAAGTATCATTTACTATTTTTATTATTATAACTCAACAAATTATGCTCTGAAAAAAATAAAAGTAAATACTATTTTTATTCATAAAAACTTATATAAACACCTAACAATTATAAACAAATGAAAAATATTGTGAGCAAATATATAAAACCATTAAAAATATAAAAAAAACTTTCACCACATCAATGGATAGTAATATAATATTATTCAATTGCATTTTTGAGAATATGCTTGTAATTTTCAAAATTTATGAGAGGCATACTTGTCCCAAATGCTACACCAAAAGGCTACCACCACATCAATGAATAGTAATATAATATTTATTACAATTGCATTTTTAGGGTATACTTGTAATTTTCAAAATTTATGAGGGCATTCTTGTCCCAAATGCTATACTAAAAGGCTATCACCACATCAATGGATGGTAATATAATATTATTTCAATTGCTTTTTCGAGAGTATGCTTGTAATTTTCAAATTTTATAAGGGGCATACTTGTCCCAATCACATCATTTTGACAGTGTTTTGTGGCTCTGCGCAAAAGTAGTTTAGAGAAGTAGCACAATTGATACTTTTTGAAAAAACACCAAAATGACTCCATAGTACAGTAGTTCTCATTAGGAACTATTTATCCAAACACCTTTAAAGTGCTTTTGACTCTCTGCAAGAGTCAGACGTACTTAGAAAAGTCAATTCACAAAAGTCCTAAGGTTTGGTTGGAGTTATTTCTAGGGGGAGCCAATAAAGCATGTTGGCACGTTAACCTATTAAATTCAAGCCAAGTTAGGGTCTAACGATGCCCAATTATGCATATTTTATTTATAGATAGATAGATCATAGATGTATAATTCTACAATAAAATATAACTGTATTCAAGCCAAGTTAGGGTCTAACAATGCCCAATTATGCATACTTTATTTATAGATAGATAGATCATATATATATATATGGCATATAATAACATAATAAGTTTACTTTCATTGCTTACCCTCTTTCAACTATGATAGATATCAGATCCCTATTTGATTAGAAAATTTGATTATTGGCTTCCATTGAACTTATCAAAATATGCTCAAAACACTCAATGCTTTGTGTTGGAACACAACTAGCTAGTTAATCCAAATGATAAAACCAGGAACTCATAATGTCCCTAACAAGTGCGAAAAGTTGCCTTGTGGATACACTCATCTTTTAGTCTAAAATAATTGTCTTGCGACCGAAGATCAAGGTCAAGCGGGGAGATGTCATCAGTTTGAAAACACAGGGGCATCTCAAATATTGAACAAAAACTGGAGGGGTATGTCAAAAATCTATATCACCCCTTTTAAATTGAGCTTAGATTTCTTATCCCTTCCGCAAACTTAAAGTTGAGAGTGGGAAACGATGGCAGAAGTCGAGGAGAAAACATATTGGAACCCACTGTCAAAGCGAAAAAATCTCATCCCTTTTTTCCTTATTAACTTAGTCAAGCTAGTCCTACTCTTTTGATTTTAAGATTATAAATCATAAAAGGGGTCGTTAGGCACACATGAATTATCACATTGGCAATCTAATACCATAACCTTCAAGATTTTATGAAAAAAAACCCATATTAAAAGAAAATAGTGTTTCGAGCTTGATCTCAACATATGGATTTAATTACATTATTATTTAATTTGAATACCATTTAGAAATATAGATACTTGCTTTTTTCTTTGTTATTCATTTGTTGAATTAAATTAGAAGTTGTTTGATTGCTTCTCAAGTTTCAAAGAATGTGGGTTTGTTAACAACTTCTTAATTTGTAGGATTTTGTTATATTACCTTTCTTCCATTTCCACACATTCAATCGAGACTCTTTGGTTTATTAGGCTGTAGATGCATGTGGTCGAGAGCAAGGGAGGCACCATAGTCACATATTGTTTGCTCGCATATTCTCAGCATAATAATAGATAATTATAAAGAGAGTCACTTAGTACATCAAAAAAGTTAAAATTCGCTATTATTATGACGTTAAATTTGGTGGCCCAACACCAACATTTTTTTTATAGGCCCAATACCCAATTTTAAGCCCAAGAACAAATTTGGACAGCCTCGGTCCAACGAACCACCGAATTTTTTCTTTTAACGAAAATAAAATAAGAATTAATGTCTTAACAGACTTCCTTCTCTCAGCCACTTCAGAGGAAAACAGATTGAAGAAAGTTGCAGACGAATCTCACTCTCTCTCACAGATAACCTTCCCTCTTGATTTGGTTCGATAAAACCAAACATTTGAGAACACCGAGCGATCGAGAGCACCGAACGATCTCTTACTACGAATTGATTTGTATGCAATCAATTTCGGATCGATTGACAGTACCGAACGAGCTCCTGTCACTTCGTCGATGGATTTTTAATGTCTCAGAACTCAAATCGAAGAAGAAATTAGAGCTCAAGTAAAAAACCCTACGAATTGAAGCTCACTCATCAGTACCACCGATCAAATCACTCCAGATCTCATCTGTAAGTCCATCTCTCTCAAAACCCTAAAAATCCCTAAAAAAATTTATTAGTTTGTTTCCAAATGATGTAATTCCATCCCTGTTTTCCTTGACTATGTAATTTGAGCATGTTAAACTAATTTTACTCAAGGGAATCGTGAAGGTGTTTCTTGATCGTTTATAGATGAACAACATTGCTAAGGTTAGCTTCTTTGAAATCGAGAAAAAATCTTCTCTTCTTGATCTTCGATAAATAAACAATATTGCTGGGGTTAGGTTTTAATGTTTCAATTTTTGATCTTCTTTCAAATTTAGGCATTTTAGTATTTCTTCTTTTGATCTTCAGCTCTGAATCTCAATTCTCAACTCAATTATTGAATATCTAAATCTGACGATAACGTGGATATAAGAATCAGCCAATATGGATAATATGCCAATAGAGCTGTTTATGATCTTCACTTAATCGATTTCATGTTGTATAGATAGGTTAGCCATATCAACAGTGCTATGATTTGTGTTGCCCGTGAGTGAGTGAGTGAGTGAGTGAGTGAGTGAGTGAGTGTGTGTGTGTGTGTGTGTGTGTGTTGGGGGAGAAGGGGTCGATTGCTGGGATCTGTCATGAGGCACGAAGACATAGTTACATGATTCTCACTTTCAAGTGGCTTGCATAAGTTCTCTTTAAGATAGTCCAGACTTCATGAGTGGACATGAGACCTACAATCTGAGCGTGAATTGCTCCGTTAGAGAGGAAACGATCCAACTCATCAAATTCCCAACTCTGAAAAATTTGAACGTCATTATCGTGCAATGTATTCCGAATTGATTATGGATTTTGCTCTTTCAGGAAAAGAAATTCAGATAGTAATTCGTTTCAGATTATTTTCTTTCCATGGAATAAACTCACAACAAATAATTGATTTCAATTAGTTTCAAGGAATGGAAAGGTGGCCTCTCATCTTCGTGGCAGTCGAAATGATGGTGCAACTCGTTTACCAAGTTGCAAACAACCCTCCTAGGTGGAACTTGAGTAGCATCTCAGGTCATTCCTCATACCACATTAAAGAGGTGATTTTGACAAGGGTCTTCTACCTCATGACACTGGCCATGATTGTGGCCATTTTGTTCCTTATTATCTTCTTGTCAACTCTAAACATGGGGAGGTTCCTCGTCACAGCTCTATTTGCCGTCTTAATCTCTTATGGGATTGTAACGGAGACGAGCATGCCGAGTTTCTTTGTGATCTGTGGCACCTTCCACTTTTCTATTGCTTGGCTTGCTTGGATAGGGGCTATTTTCTTGCTTCTATTGGTAGCTCTGGCTAAACATGTTGTGGTTTTGCTCACACGCTTTGCAATAGTAGTGTGTGATAGCCAGACTTGTCCAATACCAGCTACAGTTAAGGCAGTTGTAACAGATCATGAGCTGTGTAACAAAGTCATGTGAGAGTCTGTTATTTTAACTGTTATAGTTGTTAGGCTACAGCTGTTATTGTAACTTGTTTAGCTATATATATATATAATGGTAGTTCTCTCTTGTTTCTCATTATTGAGAACAGAGATTTCCAATTCACTTTCTGTCTTGGTATCAGAGCAAGGTTAGGATTTCTTTCTCTCCATTTTTTCCTTCGATCCAATCATGATTTCCGCCAGCTCTCAATCTTCTTCTACTTCTGGTTCGATTGGATCTGGTTCAATGGCATCTGTTCCTACTCAACAGATGTTCAACCATTCTTTACCTGTGAAGCTTGATCGATCCAACTACATCCTATGGATATCTCAAATTGACAATGTTATCTTTGCCAATGGATTCGAAGATTTCATAGAAGGAACCTCTGTTTGTCCAGCACAGGAGTTAGATTCTGGAGAGATTAATCCTGCTTTCATCACATGGAGAAGACAAGATCGCACTATTTTGAGTTGGATTTACTCTTCTCTCACCCTAGGAATTATGGCTCAGATCATTGGCCATACCACCTCACACTCTGCTTGGGTTGCTTTGGAGAGAATTTTCTCTTCTTCTTCAAGAGCTCGAATCATGCAACTTCGCTTAGAATTGCAGAATTCCAAGAAAGGATCTCAGAACATGATTGACTACATCATGAAAGTCAAAGGAGCTTCAGATAATCTTGCTGCCATTGGAGAACCTGTATCTGAGCAAGATCAGATATTAAATCTTCTAGGCGGGCTTGGTGCTGATTATAATGCAGTAGTCACTGTAATAAATACAAGAGATGATCGAATTTCTCTTGAAGCTGTCCACAGCATGTTGTTATCCTTTGAGCATCGCTTGAGCAACAAAACTCAATTGAGAATGGCTCAAACATGTCTGCTAATTTTGCTTCATCCTCTAACAATAGAGGTGGTGGAAGAAAAAGCTATGGTGGCCGTAGTCAAGGAACTGCACAAGGTCACAATGGACAGGGATATTACAATAGAATTCGTGGTCGTGGAGGTAGAACTGCACAAGGTGGAAGAGGAACCTTCAGTTCTAATGATAAACCTCAATGCCAATTATGTGGCAAATTTGGACATACTGTCCATGTTTGTTATCACCGGTTTGATATTTCTTTCCAAGGAGGTCAGAATGACAACTCTCACTCTCCAGGAAATACAGGAACAATGCCTGCTATGATTGCTTCGTCAAATGCAGCTGCAGATGAGAACTGGTTCCTTGATTCAGGTGCCAGTCATCACTTGACTCCAAACCCAGCCAATCTCAACAATGCTAAAGCCTACACAGGAAGTGATCGTGTGACTATTGGGAATGGTAAGCAACTTTCCATCTCTAATCTTGGCTCATCAGATCTTGTCTCTAGTACACATTCTTTCCAGCTCAAGAAAGTTTTTCATGTGCCTTTCATCTCAGCAAACCTGATTAGTGTGGCTAAGTTTTGTTCGGATAACAATGCTTTAATAGAATTTCACTCTAATTCTTTCTTTGTGAAGGATCAATTTACGAAGAAGGTTCTTGCTCAAGGCAAGCTTGAGAATGGACTATACAAGTTTCCTGTTGCAGGCACGAAGAGAGCCTTTGTCAGTACTAAGAATAATCATCACAGCAACGTTTCTGATTCTAGTTCTTTCACAAATAAAACTGAGCTATGGCATTGTAGATTAGGCCATGCTAGTTCTGATATTGTAACCAGGATTTTACATACTTGTAGCATTTCAGCTTCCAATAATACACATTCAATTTGTTCTTCATGTCAATTAGCCAAGAGTCATAGATTGTCTTTATCTCTTTTTTCCTCTCGTGCATCAAAACCATTAGAACTGATCTATACGGACATTTGGGGTCCTGCTCCTATCATATCTACTCTTGGTGCAAAATATTTCATATTGTTTGTTGACGATTATTCTAGATTCACGTGGTTTTTCCCACTACAGTCTAAAGATCAAGCTCTACCTGTTTTTAAGCAATACAAATTGCAGGTTGAGAGACAGTTCGAAACCAAGATCAAGTGTCTACAATCTGATAATGGAGGGGAGTTTAAGTCTTTTCTCTCTTTTCTGAAATCTGATGGCATTATTCACAGGTTTACTTGTCCCTATACATCATCACAAAATGGCCGAGTCGAACGGAAGCATAGACATGTTGTTGAGACTGGATTAGCTTTGTTGGCTTATGCTTCTATGCCAATGAAGTTTTGGCAGTATGCCTTCCAAACAGCAGTGTTTCTTATCAACAGAATGCCAAGCAAAGTGTTAAAGTTTGATAATCCTTACTCTATACTTTTTCACAAGCAACCTGATTATAAGGCTTTTCGTGTTTTTGGTTGTTTATGTTATCCTTTCATTAGACCATATAACAATCATAAGCTACAATATAGGTCAGTAAAATGCATATTTCTTGGCTATAGTTCTACTCAAAAAGGATTCTTATGTCTTGATAATATGTCTGGCCGAGTTTATGTTACTCCTCATGTTATCTTTGATGAATCTGTGTATCCTCTGGCTCCGAAAAACACACCAATATCACCAGAAAATACTGATAGAGAGTCTTTTCCTCCTGCTCTTATTTCACTCCCATCTGATAAAAATCAACGAATCGTCACTCCTCCACCTTCTCCTCAGCCTACTATTCTTGAGTCTTCACCCTCTCTTCACCTTCCCATTGCTGAACCATTACCATCTACTGTTGCCTCTCCTAGGTCTATTGCTTCTCCTAATTCTGCAGCTCCAATTCCGGGCATCTCTGTTGTTCCAACCCAAAGAATGACTACCAGGGCTATGCATGGAATTACTAAACAGAAGAAAATTTTTGATCTTGCAGCAACTAAAACAGTAGAACCAACGACTCTAAAGCAAGCTCTCAAAGACCCCAATTGGATAGAAGCAATGAAGATTGAGTTGGCTGCTTTGCACAACAACAATACCTGGGAGCTTGTTGATCAACCATTCGGGACAAATCTAATTGGCTGCAAATGGGTATATAAACTCAAATACAGACCAGATGGAAGTATAGAAAGACACAAAGCTCGACTCGTAGCTAAGGGGTTTACTCAAACTCATGGCCTCGATTATTTTGAAACATTCAGTCCTGTGGTTAAAGCTGCAACAATCTGAATAATACTCACTATTGCTCTCAGTTCTGGCTGGATAATACGGCAACTTGATGTTCATAATGCCTTTTTAAATGGAGAGCTCGAAGAGCAAGTTTTTATGGCACAACCACCTGGGTTTTCTGACTCTCAATTTTCAGATAAGGTTTGCAGATTAAAGAAGGCTTTGTATGGTCTTAAACAAGCCCCAAGGGCTTGGTTCACAAGATTCAGCTCCGCTCTTCTCCAATGGGGCTTTACTTCATCAAGGACAGACAGCTCCATGTTTCTTTACTTTGATAAGGTCTCCACTTTGGTAGTTTTAGTGTATGTGGATGATATTATAGTCACAGGAAATTCACCCACAATGATTCATACTTTGATAGCAAAACTAAATTCTGTCTTTGCCTTACGGGACTTGGGTAATCTCTCTTATTTTTTGGGAATAGAAGTCTCCTATGATGAAGGATCTATGCACTTGAGTCAAACAAAATATATTTCTGATCTTCTCCATAGGACAGACATGTATGACAGCAAGCCAGCAAAAACTCCAGGGGCTATAGGAAAGCATTTGTCTAAGTTTGATGGTGAACCTATGATGAAGGATCTATGCACTTGAGTCAAACAAAATATATTTCTGATCTTCTCCATAGGACAGACATGTATGACAGCAAGCCAGCAAAAACTCCAGGGGCTATAGGAAAGCATTTGTCTAAGTTTGATGGTGAACTTATGAAAGATATGACTCTGTATAGAAGTGTTGTAGGAGCTTTACAATATGTCACCATGACACGTCCAGACATAGCTTTTGCTGTCAACAAAGCTTGTCAATTTATGCAACAACCAACTTTGGCTCACTGTCTCTCCGTAAAACGAATCTTACGTTATCTTAGAGGGACAATGACTGATGGACTTTTGTTACAGTCTTCTAGTGAACTTTTGATTGAAGCTTTCACCGATGCAGATTGGGGTACACAACCAGATGATCGCCGAAGTTCGAGTGGTTACTTAGTCTATCTTGGCAATAATCTGGTGTCTTGGTCAGCCTCAAAACAGAAGGTTGTATCAAGAAGCAGTGCTGAATCAGAGTACAGAGGTCTTGCCATTGCCACTGCAGAAATTGTGTGGACACAAGCTTTGTTGAAGGAGTTGTGTATTCCACTTTATCAAATACCCATTCTCTGGTATGATAACATCAGTGCATGCTATATGGCCAAAAATTCAGTGTTTCATGCAAGAACAAAACACATTGAGATTGATCTTCATTTCATCAGGGATCAGGTTCTACAAAACAAAGTTCAACTGCAATTTGTTCCAAGTGAAGATCAACTTGCTGATTTATTAACTAAGCATCTTACAAGCTCAAGGTTTCTGCGTTTAAGATCTCAAATGTGCATTGTCCCTCGACCCTTTCGCTTGAGGGGGGATGATAGCCAGACTTGTCCAATACCAGCTACAGTTAAGGCAGTTGTAACAGATCATGAGTTGTGTAACAAAGTCATGTGAGAGTCTGTTTTTTTAACTGTTATAGTTGTTAGGCTACAGCTGTTATTGTAACTTGTTTAGCTATATATATATATAATGGTAGTTCTCTCTTGTTTCTCATTATTGAGAACAGAGATTTCCAATTCACTTTCTGTCTGTGTGGACTGCATTCAAGGGGATGGTTGTGGTACGAGGAGGGCCACCCAATGCTCCATATATTCCTTAGATGATTCTAAGGATAAAAGTTAAGTATAAGAATAAAGTACTATGCTATGCGCTTACATGTTTTTTCTATGAAAATAAATTGGTTAATATGTCCAACATGCCATAAAAGTTTTAAGGTTATTGTAAGGGGTTTCTTTAATTAATAAGCAGTATGCTCTTACATGGTTTGTAGTCACTTGCATATCTTTGCTAAGAAGTCAGTATGTTATATTGACTGAATAATATACAACAGATTAGGGGAATACCCCAATGATTTGCAGTTTAAAAATCCAGAAATTTGGTCCCAAATAAAAGCATTCTTCACAGATCTTGAGAGATCAAGCTAGGAACTCTCCAAGAGGCCAATGGAAGCTAGTTTAATTCTCCGCCTGTTTGTTACCTTCCCTTGACGTTTAATAGAGCTTTATATAATAGAAAAGAGTCAGTAGGTTCACTAATGGTACCTTTACATCCTCTAGCCAGGTATTAGTTTAAGACCTTCAAGTTCATTTCTAATCTGATCCATAGCAGTGTTTCATTAGTGACAGCTGTAATAGCTGTCACTAATGTTTCATTCATAGAATGGTTTAGCTAAAAATCTGAAAAAGGAAAAAAAAAAATCCCCAAACAGAGTTGGTCAAGAGTAGGAGGCCATCATCCATTTGACAAACATTGTTTGTTAATATTGAATGTGTGGTCCCCAGTTCAATACACTTTATGACTAACTTTATCAGTAAATGTCAATGGAACATTAATCACATGATGTGCATAGTCACATTTCTTATACAGTTTCTCATTTTTTAAACAGTCCGTACTTCTAGTAGATGTGCTAACTGCCAACCATGGGTTAATGTATCAATCTATCCTTTATCTTGCATGGTAAATTTTTTAAAGAGGAATAGGTTAAAAAAAAATTCCTGGAAATTGAAGATTAGGCACATCTTTTTTTAGTATTAATCTGACACCTTGAATTTTGATGCTCACAGGTTGTTGAAGTGCCCAATGTCAGCTGGAGCGACATAGTAAAGCACAAAGCTTTGCAAGGAAACCCTGCCTTGAGGCTGACCATGTGGTGTAAGCCTCCAATGCCTTTTAAAGCATTGAGTGAGAACTACCTTTGCCTATTGTATCTCAACATGTGAATCTTTATAGCAGCTACCTCTTATCGGTATAAATACTTCTTTACAGATCCAAGGAAACTTCTATATTAGAATTGATCCTATAGGAGAGGGTGCCAAGTGGCGTCGTTTATTTGACCAAGAGATATATTCTCCATTGCCTTCACAAAATAGGTGAAAGAAAAACCTTCATGTTGACTTGTTTTTAGTGTTCTGGTTCTGTGATTCTATTCTTACGCCATTGGTTCCCATTTTGCAGGACGGGGGTAACTGGATGAGTTCTCACATAGCTACTTTTTCAGGGATGGAGCCCTCCTACAGTTTACCTGATAATGTTCAATTGATAACACTCCAGGTAAGGGGATTGCCCATGTGCAAGGAAACAGATTTCTTCCTTGCTTTGATTCATTCAAAATTGTAGGAAGAAATTGGCAAAAAGTCTTTGAAGAGACTTGAACCACCATCAACGTCTGCTTTGTTAGCTTGAAGCAGTTCTGTTGATGGCTGGTTTGAAAATGTGAAAACATTTCTCAAATCTTCTATTGCAGCAGTAAATGGAGTTTTACAAATTTTGTTGTTAATTGTTTCCCTTTCTAATAAACTCTCTTGAATTCTGCAGGAACTTGAGGATGGAAAAGTTCTCCCTCGGTTGGCATGTATATGAGGTCTTATTTTCTCTCCGTAGCTTGGTTAACCATTAGAAACTGTGGTATCCCCTTTATTTTATTTAAATGTCCCCTCTGAATATTCTTGTTTTATAGTTTGATAATGCTGTGGTGGGTACTCGGTGATTTGTTGTTTTAATTTGTTCTTTGTTGTGAAAACTGAAATATATAAGGCGGGGGAGGACAAGGACCTTTCAGTAATGACAAGTGTGGAACTGAAAGAGTGGATGAGGAAGAGATATGTGGGGGATTCCGATATTTGGGGATGCCAACCTCCAAACAATGCTTCTTGGGCATGGAGAGGCATCTTAAATGAGAGAGAATTTGTTAGAAAGCATGTTCGATTTTTAGTTGGAGATGGGAAAGACACATACATTTGGAAAGATCCTTGGTTACAAGAAGGGAGCATTATTTCTAGATTTGGAAATAGAGTGATAAATCAATTTGATAGTCATTCAAGTGCAGTTATTCGAGACTTTATTGTGGACAGAAGGTGGGTGTTTCCAAGACCATACAATGATCGTATGCAAACAATTATTGATCTTATTTCAGCAAAACCAATTCCTAAAATGTTGATGAGGGATAGAATAGTTTGGAACCTAACATTAAACGCCCAATTTACTTCGAAATCGGCTCACGAAGCGCTATGTGAAAGGCAAGAGTCAGTGGGCTGGAAGAAAATTATTTGGAATAATTATATTCCAAGATTTTCCTTTATTGTGTGGTTAGCGGTTCAGAAGAAGCTATCTATAGTGGAAAATCTGAACAAGAGGGGTTTCAAATGGGTGTCTCAATGTGCCTTGTGTTATAACCATCAAGAGACAAATGACCACTTGTTCTTTCGTTGTCCATATACTCGATGGATTTGGACTCAATGTTTGAAGAAGTTTGGAATTTTAAGAGCAGGAATGGGATCAATAGAGGATGAACTACAGGTGATTAAGAGTGTGCGAATTCAGTGTAAACAAATTATGCAAATGCTTCATGCATCCTTTTGTGCCGTGGTTTACTTTTGTTGGAAGGAAAGAAATCAAAGAATTTTTGAAGACATTAAGAAATCAAAAGAAGCTGTATTAACACAAGTTGGCGAGGCGATAAAAATTCGGTTTGATGGTTTATCAATTGAGGATAGATTCATGTATACTTATATGCAGATTTTAAACAATTGGAGTTGTTGTTATTCCATTGTTAAATCAGTTACAAAACAGATATGTTGGTCAAAACCAGAGGAGAATGTTGTGAAGATAAACACAGATGGAGCTCGATCTTTGCAGGGGTCAGGATTTGGATTTATTGGAAGAAATAGCGCTGGGTCAATGCTTTTTGCAGGCTGGAGTAATATTGCAGCAGATGATATTATTCAAATTGAACTTCAAGCAATACTAGAGGCGATGAGGTTTGCTAGATCAAGGGGATTGAATCGACTTCTAATTTCTTCAGATTCATTATATTCAATCAAATGGATAAAAAAAGAAATCATTCCATCATGGAAATATGATGAAAAGTTGCTAGAAATTGCAGAACAGAGATTTTTTTTTTCGGATTGTTTTTTTGAATTTGTTTGGAGAGAAACAAATCGGGCAGCGGATTTTTTAGCAAAACAGGGAACTGTTTCAAATGGTTTTTTCATTGATGAAGAAATGTGTAATGTTCCTCAAGAACTTTTAAGAATTATTGAGGAAGATTTAACTTGTATTTACACTCGATAGTAGTGTTTTCAGGGCGGGGTCCCTTTAACCCCAGCTTATCAATCAAAAAAAAAAAAGTGTGGAACTGAAAAAGCTGTTCCCTGGCAAGAAGGTAAAAGGAAGGAGAGTCTGCTTGGCGTTATATAAGTACGTTTATCAACTTAGCATTTGATCATACTTAACAGTCTCTTGTTATTTTATTCTCTTTAGATCAAAAAAATAACGGAGATGAGCCTATCTGCTAATCAAGAAAGAGCAGAAATGGAGAAGAAGAGATTGGTTTGGAAAGTAGAAGGCGCACCTGAGGAAGAACCCAAGCTGACAAGGGAGGTCCTGTTGATCCTATAAAGCTGCTGGTGGAGCTGTCTCCCATGGAAATTCGCACTTTTGTTATTGATTTTGAATACATTTTCCTTAAAACTGGTTCATCCTTCTAAGTAAAATAAAAAATGCTTTGAGACTTCCTTAACAGTCTCAGAAGGCATTGTTTTACTTATGACTTTAAATGCCTTTAAAGAAAAATATATCTGGAACCTAATTATCCCTGATGGGAGGTAGTTTCTGAAAGATATTTTATGGAGAACCGCTTTGTTAATGGGTTTTAGATAATTTATTTTTGTACTTTTACAGTATCCAGTCATTTCTATAGTAGCTCACTTGTTCTGTCATAACTGATTGAACCCTATCCCTCTACTTTCTAGAATTCCCCTCTCAAATGATATGTTGTTAGACCAAAGACTTTGGATTTATAATTTGTTCTGTAATGTTACAGATCATCAGACTACACATCTATGACAACAGATGTAGCTGTTGAGAAGAAGAAGATTTGGTGTTGTGGGAATCAAATTTGTTATTTCAGACTACACATCTTTTTTTTTTTAATCTTATTATTTTTTGATACTATAAATTGAATGCAAATTGGTGTGGAGGGAATGATAGTGGATGGGACCCATGTGGATATGAATGTGTGATTTTTTTCGCAGGGATAGGTTGAAGACAAAAGCATTTGGGCCCCCAAAAAACAGTTTTGGGTGGTGTTTCAATTAAGTCGACGGCCTTATTTCGTCGAAAATATGGCAAGAATCCCAGATTCAACGGTTTATAACTATTGAAAATATGTTATTCGATGGTTATAGCCGTTGAATACATAATTACAAATATAATTCGACGGACTCTAACCGTCGAATAACATTATTTCGATGGTTATAGACCTTCGAATTTATAAAATTCTATGGTTTTCAGCCGTCGAATTTTTTTTCGACAAAGTCCAATTCGACGGTCGGGACTGTTGACTGGATCCATAATTCGACGGTTATGGGCCGTCGATATTTGGGTATTTTCACATAGTGACTATTGGCACCCTAACTTTTACTTATTACACCCCAATTAAAAATAAATAAAATGAATGAATGATTAAGAATAAGTAAAAGTTGTGGTGGTGCCAATAGAAACTCCCGCCCTTTTTCTTTTTTGCTAGATTTGTATATTTTGGATTTAAAATTTTATATAAGCCTATTTATAATTGTAAACAACTATTGAAATTGTTTCAGCTAGTGTTGAAATGTTTTGTAACGGTGAAATAATTAATTTTCTACAAAGAGGGCTTTATTCGGTTTAAATGTCTAATTTCTATGTTTGGTAGTTAATAATAGATTTCTCTGTTAGAGATTAGTTAAAATAAAGTTTATGGTTGTCAAGTGCATTAAGTCTAGTCCTAAGTGTGGAATTCTACAAGTTATATACTCTTCCAAATTTCTAATTAAATTTCGTTGACAAAATTTCTTTTAATGTGGGTAGATCAAAAGTAATAACTGGGATTTTTATCAGTTTGTAGAAAATGTGATTATGTGGTTAGTAATTTTTAAAGCTCAAAACCAATGAAGTTTTAGAGTAAATGATCTATGATAGATATTTTATTTATTTATTTAATATTTATTAAGGATAAAATAATCTTTTGAATAAATTAATTAAGTTAGGTGTAGATTTATTTAATACCATTATATTGATTAACGATGAGGTTTAATAGATTATAGTAATTTTCCAAAGATTGTAAAGCTTAAAGATGAGGTTTGTCGTATTAAAATAATTCACCATGGAGCACATGCCAACTAGCTTGATTGGTAAAGTCATTGGGTGATGATACCAAAGACTTGGCTCAAATCTCGCCAGGACCGAGTTACTGAACTCATTAAAAATAGGGTTAACGATAAAAACATTTCTATGGACTGTAGAGCTTGAAGATGACTGGTTTTGGTTTTGGGAAGAAAGATCATGGGTTTTTCACTAATTATTTCAGTTGGTAGATTTTATTAACTCCAATTAAAGGGTAATAAGATCTTATTACCTCACTCATTTTTAAAATATGTTAAGTCTTATATTTCTAAAATCTATGTCTTCCTCTCATTACTTCCCTTAAATTTAATGATTTTTAACTAGTCAGAGAAAGAAAGAGACTTGAAGCTAATAACGAAAACTAGGTTTATAGTGAAAAAGCAATAAACAAACAACAACAACAACAAACGACTTCTAGTGATTCCCACTTGGGCTTGGATCCATACTCATTGAGGTCCTTAGTTCAATACACACAGAGAAAGAAGAAATTGGTATCCTAGAACACCTTATTACATTACATGCTAATGGCTTTTGCCTTTGCCATTCTTCGAGGACTCTTAGCTTTTGGGGTTCTTCTTCAAGAACTCTTTGAACCATTTGGCAGAACTTTTGGGAGTTCTTTCAAAGTTATCATAATTTGTGTAGTTAAGCCCCATGCGGAGATCATAGCCACCCGCCAATTCCACTGAGTCTATCGGAGACCAATAGATGTACGATTTCACATTCGAGCCCGAACTGTTATACATAAAAAAATATACATTTATACTAATATTTTTAACCTTATCATCATTAGAAGATAATATGCAAGAATTTGTTATTCTGGCCCATCCGAAATGGGCAACTGAAGAAATTCATTTAAGGGTTTGAAGCTTACCTTATAGCTTCTTTAACTGCCTTGAGATGATCATTAATGAAGGTGATTCGGTAATCATCAGCAAGATCGACTCCATCTGAGCCTTTAGGATCAACACCGCACCCTGCATTTACCATTGAAAATTCTCTAGTCATAAACATAAATCTAATCCAGACTATTTGATTTGTAGCTCAATAAATCATATATATATATATATCAACTAACCATTCTCAGTGATGTAAATTGGAGGGTTTCCGTAGTCTTCCATCAGCTTTATGAGCCCTTCTGTTAGCCCATGCAGCGCACTGTAAACTCCTTCGGCAAGCTACATAATTAAATAATTAGATTAGTTATAATTTTCATACTAATTTTCTCAAATCAAAAGCTTTAAAAATGTTATGAAACAGTGATCAGCCTTACTTTCTCACCGATGGGTTTTCCGTCTTTATCCTCTGTGAGAAACAAACACAGTAAGAAAAAAAGATTAGATAATCTCAACTTTGCAACCGATTCAAAACCAAACACACAACAACCAAATTATTTTGAAAATACAAGTAATTAGGAATATTAGTTAGGTAGCATCCCCTAATAATAAATCCAGACATTGGTCCCTATCATATTGGTCCTTCTCATCTACCTTGTCCTTATAAACAGGTACTTCATGCGGACTTGTTTGTATGGATCTGGTATATCTTGCAGTATAGTAATTGACTCCAATAAAATCATATGCTCCTTTAATTTGTTCTTTCTCTGTTGCTGTGAATTCTGGAAGTCTGACCCCCACCAAACTTTTAATGATAAATGGGTAATCTCCATACACTAATGGTTCCACAAACCTAATTAACATTGTTATTAAATAAAAAAAGGTTAGTAGACTTTAAATTTTTATTAAAAAGACAGACTTGTGTAAGCTTGAATGTGATAATCCAAAATATTCAGTCAGAATTTTGAACAGAGAGTTACTAACAAATCAGTATGGAAGGCAAAGGCTCTCTCTGCTGCTTCTTTATCTGGTTTGGATCCATCTTCGAATGGCATCATCCATACAAGGCTCACCGTCATACCTATTATTCCACGTTGGGTGGTCTGCAAAATAATTGATCATAAAAAGACCAATAGAGGTAAACCCCAGTAAATTTATGATTGCAAATAACATACATAAAAAAAAAAAAAAAAGATCGCTATATGCACAACTACAACAGTATCTTTGAAGTTAGTTGAAAGACAGACAACGGGAGAGTGAATAACTTGAACAAATAGAAAAGTAGATTTAATCAGAATATTAGATAATTTTTTTTTTTTTGTGTTTTGCTAAGCAAGCAAGAAAAGGAATAATTAGATTAAAAGATGAAAATTACAATCGCCTGGGCGTTGGGAGACTCAATTGGTCAGCCACAAATGGCAATTAGAATATTAGATATGAAGCATTGAATTAGTGTCTATACTAACACACTAGATTATCATTATAATGTATCCTTTTTTTTTTGCTAAATGAGGAAAGGTTGGGAATTGTATCGATTATTATCAATAAACAACCTTAATTTCAATCTATGAAATTTAATTTGTTACCTGATAATTTGCTTTGTAATGCCTAACAGCAGTAGCATGGGCTAATATGATGTTTTTAGCAACAATGTAAGGATATGTTGTTGGATCATCATCTTTAAGATCATTCGCATACCCATGTTGAGTATAAACATCTGGCTCATTAATTGTACCCCAGTATTTGACTCTATCCCCAAAATTTTTGAAGCATACGTCGCAGTAGTATTTGAAATCTTCCCTAGAGGCAGAAAAAGAAAATAGACATAAATTTGAATTGAAAAAAGTGAAATAAACAGATCCAAGATAAATAAATAAATAAATAACGAGATACTCACACAATCTTGCTACCCACAAAGCCCTTATATTCGTTTACCAAAGCTACCGGTAAGTCGAAATGGAAAATTGTCACAAAGGGTTGTATTCCTGAAAAAAGAAAAAAAGAAATTGAAATATTTTACTCATGACCAGTCTTAACAATACGAGAAAATACAAGTAAAATTACTATTGATAAGAAGAACAGTTAGTCTGTTCTTACCATTTGCAAGTAATTCATCTATGAGATTGTTGTAAAATTCGATGCATTTTGGATTTACTTCTCCATTTCCTTCTGCAAGCACCAAAAGTCAAAGAAATTGATTAATGGTCAATATTATCATTTCTAAGATAGTGAGGCTATATGAGACCACTAATAACACATTGGAAGGATTGAGAAAATTCAGAACCATGGGAAGAGGTACTGTCATCCAATCTAATAACCTTGATTATATTAAGTTGGGGGAATTTTCGGTGTCCAATCACTTCCACTCCGCCTTCTCTCATTATTATAGTAAAGATACTATTTCAACTCATGTTCATTATTTATCACACAAAATACTCGGTTGAAGAACATACTAGGCAATATTCTGCTCCAAGAGATGGAGAATCGATACACATCCACTCCCATTTGCTTCAGTACCTTCACATCTTCCTGCAATTATAATAAAGTGACAAGTGCATTATTTGTTGATATAATGGCAACTAAGGGTAGATACATAACACTACGTGAAAACTGGAAAATTCGACGTAAAAATTTGACGGGCCAAGGCCTACAAATTTTAGAAACTGAAATTTGACGGTCTAGGACCGTTGAAATTCTTGATGTTCCCAGATTTGACGGCTTAGAGTTGTCGAATTTCTCTCATCCTTCATTAATTTGACAATTTTGACTTGTTGAAAAAAAAAAATTTGACAATGAAAAATTCGACACCAATTTAACCTCTTGGTCTGTCAAATTTTATGAAATTTGATAGTCCAAGGCCGTCAAATTTTGGCTTTTTTCACATTGTGTAAGCATTATGAGTAGGGGGCATTTTTTTATTTTTATTATTTACTAAACAAACAAATGAATTAAATTAATATAAATATGAAATACAGAAAGTAAAAAAACTTGCCTTATAGTTCTCGTAAGACAAAGGCCCGTCAGTGTCTGCAGAGAACGAAGTCAAAGTTAGATAACTATAGAAACTCAACATAGTCGAAATACAAAATTTGAATAGGGTTTGTAACTCACATTGCTTGCCACTAGCAGTTGGTTTTGTAAGAAGACAATCCCAGGTGCTGGGTGTTCTCCCATCAACTGCAGCTGCTCCTTCTGTCTGCACCCCCAAAATAATAATAATAAAAAAATCAACACCAATTTATATGTGAGAAGACTAAATAGGTCTAATAGGTGATTGTTAACATCAAATTTTGAAAGACAACAAATGCCACTAATTTGTGGTGATAATCTGACAACCCCACATGGCAAACTCAATCGACTATCTGACGTGAAAAGTCTGAGAACCATAGATCTTTGCTCTTCGGGAACCACTCTTCCCTCTGGGGAAGGGCAGCTGTGTATCCCAAGGAGCGCAGATCTATGATTTCCGAACTTATCATGTCAGAGTAGTCAATTGAGATTCACAGGTGAGGTAGTCGGATTATCACAATTCTTATACTTTATTTGAAACATGTATTCCAATAGGAGTCCGGATCACATTGAAACTCTCCTCAGTAAGAAACTATCAAAGGAAATTTTGGAAAAAAGACTAATGATTTTTGAACTCAACCAGACAGCTGACTCAAAAACCACGGACATGTCATGTGCAAAGACCGGTAGATTTTTTTTGCTCGGGATACACAACTGCAGATGGCAGATTGGTCAGGTCGGTTGTGTATCCCAAGATACAGAATCTACGGTTCTTCACCCACCCACGCTTTGGGACTCACCCTGTCAGGTTGAATTCAAAAATCAGCACTCTTGAAAAAAAGAGATTTTAGGAGTTAGTTCTTTGGATTGTAGATTACGTGGTATGTGTTGAGGTGTGGGAGGAGGGTTACAATCCTCCACCCTGGGTGCATACGATCTGTACTCCTCCAATAGAGGGTTAATACAGTTTTTAAACTCGGTTTCGCGTCTCATCTCATTCAGGCCTGATACCGAGTCGTCTCAGATGAGTTTTCCAATACATTTGAGACGTCTCATGAGACAAATAAAAAAATATTGAACGTGAGTCCTAAGTCTTGGTCAAAAATGGTTTTGAGAGCTGGTCTCGTTCAGCTCCGATACTGAGTTAATCAGGCGATACGTGTCGGTCTCAGACGAGTTTTAAAACCAGCGGTCCAACAAATTAGGTTGGGTTCGATTTTCAAAATCACAGTTCTAACTTTTAATGTCAAAACCATGAGAAAATGAATATAAACCTGAACAGCAGCAGTAGAGCCTCCAAACATAAAATCGACAGGAAAATCGCTTCTTTGTACGTCAGGAGCAATGTCACTCCCTGGAACTCTTTTATCGGTCACCCACGGAGAGGCCGTACATCTTATAAGACAACGATTTCCTCCCCTTTTCAGTTGAGGTACTCTCATCTGACCTCCACGAACAAGTTGAAGGTTTCCTTTGTTTAAGTGTGTCAAGGGAGAATATGTTAAAGAGCATTGTGGGAAGATAAGAGCCATGTTTGGACTTGGAAACGCTAAGGAGAAAGAAAGAGTGAAAGAGAGAGATGAGCTTTTGTTTCGTTCTCTGCGAGTAGAGGTGACTACTTCTTATATAGAGATTTAGTGGGCCCTTCTACCTGTTACAATTTTATTACAAAAACACTCCTACTTTATCAATTTTGTTACTTCAAGAAACCTTACTTTATGAATCATTTTGCTATGACAACCTTAGTAAGATTTTAAATCTTACCAAAGTTCATTAGACTCATATGGATAACCAAATTAGAATTCTAATAACACGTCCTTCTAGGTTTCATGGAAACACTTATAATAAAAAAGAAAAATATTCGAAAACTAAAACTTTTATTAGCTTCATCGTTGGTATTGAAATGGATGGTCACCAAACTTCGAAACTCAAATTCAACTGTGAGAATTAACTCTCATTTTTATTTTTAAGTTATTAATTTTTTTTTCCTATATAACAAAATTATTGCTTAAATTTGAATTTTGTAATGTGCATCCCCACTACTGGTTTTAATCGGTAACAAACTTGATAAAGTGAGGTTTGGTGGGTTACAAACTTTATAAAATAAGATTCCCTTGGAATCATTAGAACTCCAAGAGAGTTTTTGTAATAAATATGCAATAGTTGGGTCTGCTAGGTAGATATACAAGAAAGAATACATATAATGATTATATGAAAAATTACTTAATAGACCCTATGGTAGGTACCGATATTTAAATGCATGGTGAATTTTTTGTTTCACTATTTTTAAATGATATATGTAAAGGTAGAATCAGGTAATACCTTGATCAACTCTTCTCTATTGAACTGAAGTAGCTCCCATGTCCCTCCTGTAAACACAGGTGTGGTACCTACCAATAATCCTCCAACGCTCAAGTTAGAGTTGCAAAGAAAATAGTAGTCAAGAAGTAGGAAATTTAAACCCTTTTTCCTGCATTAATTCCTTTATTTATAGATTCTTCATTTGAATCAGGGTTTTCCCTTTAATTGAAATTCGATTATGATGAATCCTTTGATTCCAAGGATCCTAAATGAAATATGAATCTCTGAGATTGAGTCCAAGATCCTTGAGAGATCTCTTCCAAGATCTCAGGACTCAATATGGCATATTTCAAAATTATGTAGATCTTTGGATCAAGCATGCCATGTTAAGCAAACCATGTTTCCATTTACGTTGTCCTGCCTTACCAATCAGGCTGGACACCACTACCTTGGTCTACCCAATTGATGGTAGGATGAGATTTATTGGCTCATTCAAGGTACCACTTTATCGGCATAGACACATGTACAGTCTAGATAACGCACCATTATTATCCTCTACATTTACCCCCTATCGAGGAGATACGAAGTCTCGCCATCTTCTCGAGACACATATCTTTCTTCTGGTTGGTTAACGTTATCTCCATCATTTTTTTTGTTGTCAACGTATCTACGCATTAATTGTAATGTCGTTTCAAATCATTTTAAACAGTTGAGAAAAATTGTCTCTCCTCTGTAGCCATCTATGTGTCTCACCAACGTCTTTACTAAGCCCAAAGGCTACGACAGTTAGGCTAGGAAAAGCTATTCTCCGTAGTAACACGTTCTCCTATTTGCCCTACTATAAATAAGAGGTTCTCGTCACTCTCCCTTTCTACTGTTCTTCTTTTTTTGCTCATTCGTCTTCTAGTACCTTCGAAGTTTTTCAAATTTCAAGTCATTTTTACCTTTTTCAATCTGAGGTAATTTTCTCCCCAACTCACTTTTACTTCTCTGTAATTTTTATTTCTTCAATGGCCGTCAACATTGCTCAATTACGTAAGGGCTTTTTTATCCCTCTCTCTATAGCTGTTAGGGTTTGCAAAGACCCTAACATCCTTGATGAATGTCATTAGGGAGAGATTTTGTTTTATGCCGGTCAAATTAAGGCTAGCCTAAGCTTCCCTCTCTTTCTCCTTTCATCAGGGAGGTGTTGAACAAGATTAATAGGGCCCCTGGCCAGATGTCAGGCAACTTTTACCACCTTGAAGGCAATTCCCTAGTGCCTTACGTATTATTTGTTGTCCTCAAAAATTGTAGTTGTTGCGCTAGTACCATTTCTTCCCAGTGCTGACAATGGGTGGTATAAGGACCCCATGATCATCTCTAGGGACTAGGTGTTCTACTTTGGGTCTCTTGTGTGGGATTTAGGATTTCTCAGATTTTCTAGGGTAAGCTATGCTTCTAGCTCATGTTAATATTTATTTGCATTACATTCTGGTTGTGCTAGTCAGTTTGATCTGATCTTGGCTCTTTTTGTAAATTCTTCTGCCTTTTCTACTGGGGAGGCTAGGAAAGAGCAACATAGAGTCACTAGAGAAAGGAAGGAGGTGGCAGTGGAAGTCCAAACTAGAGCAGACCTATCCTCTCTTTTTTCTCCTGTCTCGACCACTTACACGACATGCTCCTATTGATTTGGCCGCGCAGATTGTTGAGCGCACGCCCTCACCTTCTGCTCCTATACTTCCCTTTTCCTCTCCTTCACTTCCCTCTTCCCTTTCACCAAACTCCTTTTCCAACATCCTGAATAGTGACTTCTTGAACTTCTCCCTTTCCCTCTTTTGTCCCGTCAGGGCTATCTTACCCCCTGTCGAACATAGTAAGAAGAAGAAGAGGAATCAATCTCCTTATGACACTACGCGGACTGTTGGGGCTAAGTTGTTGGCACTGGTTTGAGTTTATCAGATTGCTGCTGAATTGCCTAAAGGGGCACCTGCCCAGGGGGTACTAAGATTCAACACCAACAGGGAGGTCAGCCCTGCTCTTTAGCTCTAGTAGTACAAGCCATAAAAAAATACAAAAATGAAAGAGTCCAATAAGACCAAATTGTTCAGTAGAGTGAAAGCCATCAATGGTAAAAACATGAGTAAGTTGGAATATCACAGATAAAACCCTTTAAAGGTATTAAAATGAACATCCACACTATCACAATTCTAATATAATGTTTAGTTTCGAGTTAGAACTTAGGTAGAACTGACCATTTTTAACAGTTAGGAGGTGAAATTTTGTTCCTAAAAATATATTTTGAAAATCAGAAAATTTGCATAGGCACTCAAGTTATTTTTGGAATTTTCTAAATTGATGAATGGAAACTTAGAACTTTGTTCAAATGTAAAGGACCTTTAACTGGTTTGTGAAATATCGTTACGTTCGCCTTACATACTTTGATTTTGATTTTGATTTTGATATTTATGTAAAGTGTGAAATTTAGTAGGTATATTCACTACAAACCCTCGCGAGTCAAACTCGTCCACTAAGACTAACCTAGGGGTTTAAGGGCATACTGCATGTGTTAAATACAATCATAAAACTCACGAAAGAGGTTATATTTAAATTTAATTTTTGCTCGAGACTAGTAAAATCGAGCTTTGGGAGTGTGATCAGGTCCCAAAAAGTCATTATAGGACCATAATTACAAAGAAATTACCCACACTTGATTACTATTTTTCCCAAATAAAAACAAATCACCTAAAAATTTCGAAATTATTGATAACTAAAGAATTTCTATTTGTTGCAGGTAAAAAGACTAATATTCAGAGACAAATGGAGATGGCAGAGCTAACACTGCAATACTTGAGTCAATTTGGATCAACCACCCAAATTTCAGAGTACAATCCCATACAGTCACTGCCCCGTGGTATGGGTGAGGTGTGCCATGGTGGTCCCAGGGGGTACATCCTTGAGATTTGCGCTAGAACTTTTCGATCGTGGTGGTCTCATGCATCAACCTGTTGAGTATTTTCCATGACATTGATCGGTGTGAACTAGTATGAATGTTTTTAGTTGACAAATTGTTCGAAGAGTCTTCTAACAAGGAGATTTTTGTTGGATTGATGGATATTGATCGCATATTTACATCAAAGTGGATTAAATTAAAGTTTGAAGAGACTCATGGGATCTCGCGATGGACAATCTTCTGTGGATATGATAGATTTATGACTATAATTTCTTAAATGCTATAATAGAACAATGATATTATTTTTATATTTTTATTACCATAGTTTTTAGAAGATATTACTTTAGTTTATTAAAATTTTATATGAATTTTTTACTTAATAGTTCTACATTATGATTGGTAGAAATATTTGTGTTTAACTTTTTTATTTTTTATTTAAACTATATATGATTGGATGATTATGAATTATTATATGTTTATACTTATATGATTTGCATATATGTAATAACAAATAGATGTTAGCATAAAAAAGAAAATTTTCTTTTTTTATTTTACCATGGCATTACTACTGTACAAAGAATCAACGCATGAAGCAACCATGTTAGACTTTACTATTTTCTAGTGATTCATATGTTAGAGAAATACTTGTTCCAGACAACCTAGTGCCTTGTTACGACAATTTTCGTATGGATAAGTATGTCTTCAATAGATTATGTTATTTTATTAGAGATAGAGAATTGTTTAAAGATAGTAGAACGGTAAGAGTTGAAGAACAAATTGTAAATTTTTTTATATATACAATTGTACATAATGTTAGGAATATAAATAGTTAGGATAGATTCCAACATTCTAGAAAAACGATAAGCCAATATTTTCATCACGTGTTGCAAGGATTATATAGTTTTGCCAATGATTTAATAAAAACACCTGACTTGAGCGACATACCACAAAAAATATTCGCAGATCGACGATATTTTCCATGATTTAAGATAATTAATTAATTAATATTTGAATTAATATAATTAATAACATAATAATTGTTTAATGTTTACTTTTAAATGAAATATGATTGTGTGGATGCAATTAACAACATTCATATACCTGCAGTTATATCAATTGACAAACAAATACCATTTCGATCAGGAAGAAAGATTGAATGTACACAAAATATTTTGGCTATTTGTTCATTTGAAATGTAATTTACTTTTATCTTAACTGGGTGTGAATGTTTGGTACACAATTGGCAAGTTTTCTCAATCTATACTTAACGATCCGAGTTTGAATTGCTTGCATTCTCTTGTTGGTAATGAAACATTATTTTATTTTCTTATTTTTTATATTTTTTTATATCCATTATGTAATTTAAGTTTACTGAATTTTTTTAAAATTATCCTAGGACAATATTACATGGTTGATGTGGGTTACCAAAATATGCGAGGATATCTTGTACCATATTGGAATACATGATATCACATACATGATTTTCGTAGAGGAAATGGGTCAAGAACAAATAAGTGGTTAAATTATTATCACTCTTTATGTAGAAAAATTATTGAGTATTGCTTCTGTGTATTGTAGAAATGATTTTCAATTTTGATACGGATGACTCCATACTCTTTTGTAACTCAAATATATATTGTATATGTATGCATGACCTTATATAATTTCATTCGACAACAATCAATTACTGATAGTTAATTTATAGAATATGGGGATGAAAATTTTGACATTAATAGAGGAGGCATGTCTAATACGACACTAAATGAAGTTGATGATGAATTGATTACTAATATAAATATTGTACGAAATGAGATTGCTTAACAAATTTATAATGTCATATATACATAATGATGTAAATTTTATTTAATCATTTATTATTTATTGGATAGACATTAAGTATGTTAGTAAAGAAAAAATGAAATTGAATTTTATTTTTTATTTTTTATCTTTTTAATTTTAAATCTTGTGTTTATACTTATTGTTAACATATATTACTTATATCAGATAAATAATCTCTTTTTTTTAATATTATTTTTAATTTCATCCAACAAATTATAAACAGTAGGTTATCAAACAATTTAACATCTTAACAACACAATTAGACAGTATGTTATCAAATAGTATACTAAATTTAATAATAACAACAACAACTTTCTTTCAGCTTTAGCAACTTAATTTAGTATCAATAATTTTACATACAACTTTTCTAAACAAAGCATAAGACTCCTTTGACTTAAATAGATTACCACATTGACAATCCAACACCACAATCCTCTAGATTTCATAGATGATCTCATATCCCAAAAAAAGATGTTCAAAAAAGACTTGATCGAAGGTTTTGAATGGATGGCTACTGAATTTCCATAGACCTCCCAAATTTAAAATTAAAATTGAATGGTGAAAAATACAATTTTTTTGATTTTTTTTTTCAAAGTACATAGAATTATTTCCTATACAACCTTGTGACATTGGATAATGTTTTTGGATGCCACAAGCTGAGTATTTTTTTTTTTTTTTTTGACTTTGAAAGGCCACACGTACCATTCACATGCATGTGTACAATAATTAAATATACCACTTTATATGGAGGGGTATATAGAGACTTGAAGGTGTGATATGGGGAGCAAACCCAGTTGTCTTTACCATCTCAGCTAACCTCTGGTGGGTGACAGAAGTTGAGGTCCACCTTTAATAAGAGTTGAAATCTTCTAAGTTAATAAGATTAGTAGGATTTATAACCTAAGGAGGTATCTCAAATAATTATAAAAATCTTAGAGGTACTTGTCATCAACTTAAAAGTTCAAGGATATCTAAAATGTTTATTGACATGTTCGATTGAAGAAAGGTTCGATATCTTTTGTCTTTGTCAAAGTGAAAGGTGTGTTTCTCATTCAAGAAAATGGAAAAAACTTTGAAGCAGCCATCCCACTTCAAAATTTCGGTAGACCCTCTCCTTTGAGTTACACGTGGTGTATAAGGAGGTATCTTAAATATTAACAAAGATTAAGAGTGAAATAAATGAAAAATAAAAAATAAAAAAAAATTAACATGTCAGGTCAGGATGAGGGTTTGTCCAAAATTTTGGACTCATAGAAAACATTATAAATGATTTTTAAATATGATCATTGAAGAACCAACCTCTACCCTCTGCCCTCCACTTACTTTGCATTATTAGTTTTAAAACTGGTTGAGTTGATTAGTTGGTTATATAAATTATTTTTAAATACTTAATACATTCAATAAAGATGAGTGGTAAGCATGCTATTGAGTTTTTGAATTTTAAAAGCGACAGCTACCTAACTTCAGTGAAAACTGCAGTGATTGGGCGGATGATCCAATAATGAAGGACATAAAGTTTTCCACACCATTTAGAATTGGTGCACATGATCAACGTTCAGTATGTTTGACAAGACATCCTACGTGGAGCACAAGATATTTGTTAGATAACACACGCACACTGCAATCAGTAATTGGTTGTCAGGGAGTGTAACGCAGAAAAGTTTAAAATCACACCCTCTGGTGAAAGTGTATGCGATAACTTAATTGTCAGGAGATGTAACGTAGGAAATTTTAAAAACTAATTAAGTTGGATTGTACAAGAAAAATGGGCTAAAATTTATCTTCTATGGAAATCATATTTATGTAATAAAATATAATGATAGATCTCATTTTCTTTTTCTCTAAATTTATATCATATAAACAACGTATCTTAAGGATATGATTTAACTTTTTATATATATATATATTTTTTCTCTTTATAAAAACACTCCTAATTTTTTTTTTCTTCTTCAGTCCTTTTTCAATATTAGATATCCAATTTTATTGTATTTATTCTTCCCCCTCTTTCTTAATAGGTAAAATTATAAAAACTAAATATTTTTCAAAACTTTAAAAATGATAACAGATCAACGTTTTGCCCACTGGGTTCGAAGTTTCAAACTTTACCCTTCCCAAAACATGGCATTAAAACACTAGTTTAGCAATTTTTACATATTTTAAAAATACTATTTTGACTTGCCATTGTGAAAACAAGCAGTTCAAGGGGATGTATTCAATTTTTTATTTTAAAATTGTAATGGGCAAAAAACTATCCAGTAGAATTGTATATTGGTCATACCATATTTTGGGAATTTTGGTGTCCTTGGGTCAATTTGTTTATCTTCACATTACACGATGTGTAACGATGATGCTCATCATGATCTCTTTATTGCGTGCTTGGTCATTTTCAAAGAAAAACAAGTTTTCAACCTCATCCAAAAATCTTGTGAAAGTTGGATTTCATTATCCCATTTATTCTTATGGGAAAATGAAATCCACCTCCAAATCTCACCCCCAAATTAATACATGGGAGCAACTTGGATAAGTTGGGTGAATTGGATGGTAGCTTGAAGTGCATTAGGCCGAGTTTATTAACCCAAGCTCAACCAAGGCTTGAGCTTGAATTAGGTTGCAAAACCCTAGATTTTTTTTTTCCAACTCTTTTGGTGAGCCTAGAAAATCTCAGTTAAAAAGTCACCACTTGTGTCAATTACGTTGTATAAAAAATGAAAAAAATAAATTAAAGGAATGAGAAAAAGATTGATCTATTATAGGGGCTTTTAAAGCTTCATATCATCAACAACTAAGGAAGGTGTGATTTCGGGATTTCACTCGTTGAAAATTGAGGGAATGAGGTACATGGACCATTTAGAAATGAAAAGTTTACTACATGTCCTATTAAGCAGCTGCCCGAAACTTCTATTTAGAAAGAAATTCCTCCGCGACAATCCTTTAAGTAATTTTCCCTAGATTTTATCCAATTATTGTATTCTAAATAGTGAAAATTTCAAAGATTTCAATACGACCTTATGCACTTCTTATTTTTCTATTGCACATTATTTTTTGACCTTTTTGGGCCAAGCTTAAAAAATTCTTTAGTGAAATTATTGTTCACATGTTATGAAAGGAGTCCTATAATTTTTCTATTACACATTATTTTCTGACCTTTGTGGGCCAAGCCTTAAATATTCTTTAGCGAAATTATTGAAAGGAATCCTATAATTATAAAAAATACCCATGTTATGCAAGTTGAGGTGCCCTTCAATTCATGCAGACCAATGGGAATTTGTGGACTTGATGGGGTCTCTAAAATCTCACTTGCTTTCTATATGGAATGCAGCCCGATGTATTTAATCTCTAATAAAATGTGCTACGTAGACGCTGTATGCTGCTATACGAATAGGATGCCGGTCTAGATTTCAAGTCTTCATTATTTTACATCCTTTGGTACTTGAATATTTCTTGTACAATAGAAATCACTTTTTGTTGTCTTTATTCATTACTTGCTTGGTCCTTACTATTGACATGGACCCATGCAAATGTGTGGTCTTGGTGCGGTTTTCAAAAATGTTGGTCCCCAAAATTGCTCATGTTTTTTGTATGCACTACGTCATAATGCGCTAAAAACGACTGTCCATGACAGTCGTTTTTAAAAAAACCGACTGCCCCTGCAGTCGGAATAGGGGTCGTTTTAAAAGGAGTGGTTTTTAAAATGCGACAGACCAAAACAGTTTACTCATCGGACTTTGAATAGGGGTCGTCTTATTATTGTTGTTTGGTGTTCCATGGTTACGTTAGGTGTTGTTTACATGTGGACGTCCAAGTTTTA